>NW_023270244.1:3968010-4374950 GCF_011800145.1 Mirounga leonina
CCTCGGCTTGCTGCCTTTAGCCCCTAAGTGAACTCAGCTGGCAGCTCTGCGGGTATATTTCAAAAGAAGCCCCGGGGTCAGATTGTAGCCACTGCCAGGCACACCTCGGCCACACCCTGCCCCCTGCACATTCCAATAACAGAGTTTTCCTGGAACTCTGTTGAGAAACGTTCACAAGGACCTCAGAATGGGCTCTGTCTCCTCGTTTCAAGGAAGTACTAGACTTGCTCGGATGTAGTAGATGACGTGGTTTCCCCAGATTAATCATTTGCCAGATGATGCATCTGTTCTTTTGTAAAATCTTAATTTACGTGCAAAAAAAAATTAAAGAGGGGAATTAAACAGGACCAGGGTATGCTGTTGGGTAGATTGCAAGCTGCCAGGTTCTGTTCACCCAGCTCCCCAGTAGACATAAGCTCGCATTTTCACTTCGGAAGTTGTTCGTTTTCCTAGCATTGGACTGATAGCCCGTTTTCCTGACCTAAGGGAATAAAAATAAACAGGTTGCAACATATACAGTTTCAGATTTAGGTTTTGTTTTGGTGGTTAGAGGAGCTGGATTAAAAATATAGCCAGAGATGACTGCAAATTCCATAAGCAATTTGATCAATTGAATTAATTTATGTAGTAATTTTATTTAGTGTTTGAAGTGGCCAACACAGCACACAGGTCAAAAATCGGAAGATACAAAAGCAAGTTTGGTGCAAAGCCTCTCTCTTTTCCTCTATCCTTGGCCACCCATTTCCCCGCCCCTTAAGCAACCAGTGTTCATTCTGATTCATTTAAACTGATACTTTAGCTGAAATCTTATTTTATTTGGATGCTTTATCAACATGACCTAAAGGATCAGAGTATGAGTTTGGGTCCTCGGGGGTGGGGTGGGGTGGGGGGAATAGCTACATAAAATATCCAGGGAGATGCCTTAGAGGAAATGCTCTAAGAGTGACACAATATAGAACCCAAAGCAGAATTCCATGTTTATTGTCAAGAAAAGTACCACAAGAGAGATCCCCCTGTGAAACCCCGAGTCTCCCCGTATACTTATCTGGACTTCTCTGTCTCTGGGTTTCCAGAACAGACTGTCCTCTTCTGCCTGTTGCATTTGTACTGAATCCTGGCACTGTGAATCTCCTATGATGCAAGATTGAATTTCCCGTTGCCATTTTTTCAGATAACAGCCCGCCGACAATGGAAGCACATTTATGATGAATTAGGCGGTAATCCTGGGAGCACCAGCGCCGCCACTTGCACCCGCAGGCATTATGAAAGGTAAGAAGCCCCTTCTTGTAAAGTCCTTGCTTAATTAAAAGTGTGTTCATTCAGGGACGCCTGGGTGGCTCAGTTGGTTAAGCGTCTGCCTTCGGCTCAGGTCATGATCCCGGGGTCCTGGGATCGAGCCCCGCATCGGGCTCCCAGCTCCACGGGGAGCCTGCTTGTCCCTCTGCCTCTGCCTCTCTCTCTATCTCTCATGAATAAATAAATAAAATCTTAAAAAAAAAAAGTGTGTTCATTGGAAGACACTTTTGGGGAAGGATAAGATAAGGGGAAGTCTGAAGGACCTTTCTGGAAATAGAAAATATCCTCTGGCATTTTACCTTGCATACCGCCTTGTGATTTTTTTAGGGGACATGGCTTTCTCTGGTTACAGGGGCTAAAATTAGATGTTCTTTTAGTTTGGTTTTATCCTGTGACCACCTATTTGACAATACCTTTTTATTTTTCCCCCACAAGCCTAGATTACTCAGTACATTCTTCGTAGGTTCATGTACTGGGAGAACCTTCAGCTTCTGGAAATCCTAAGTCTGCAGTGTTACTATGGGGTTGCCATGTAACCATATGGACATTGAAATGTTTTAATATTGAACGTATTAATACTGAAAAGTACGCACTTCTTTAATAAGGAAATTGGCCCCAGATAAGATCCATTGGGTTTTTTTCCCCATCTTGGTATTTTTTTTCTTCTATGGCTATGCTGTTGACCAAGAAAATCCTTTCTTGCCAAGCTTTGCATGGTTCAGTTTTCTAACACTTTCAGCCTCTCTCAGAAGGTGATGATCATGCAAACAAGAGGTAATGCTGCCTTAGCTGTTGTGAAGCTTCTCTCCACAGGAGTGTTTCCCCTTTGCATTAGGACTGTCGGTGCCCACAGCAGTGCAGGTCTGTTAGCAGATTCCTGCGTTACCCTTGCTCTGTGCTTCCAGTCCATCTTTAATTTGTTAGGGTCACACCAACTTCTTTATCGCTGGCATTTCATTTCCTTGCTGACATGTTGACTGACTCAGCAGCCTGGTTTCAAATTCAGAGCTTGTAAGATCCAAGCAGAGGGTGTGTGTGTGTGTGTGTGTGTGTGTGTGTGTGTGTGTGTCTGTATGTTTTAATAACCGTCATGGATGGAACGAAGTCAAGACACAGCTGAACAAACAGGCCAGTTAGCTTGCTAGTTTGAAAGGTAAAACAGAACTGCTAAGTGTGACGGCTGCTCTTTCCAAGTCCATTACCATTCCAGCTTCAACCCAGATGGATCCTACAAATGCATCTCCAGATACTGTTATCTAGAGGATCACCTCTCAGTCATATTTTGTTAAGTTTTAGTTATATTTTTATCTGTGTTGCATTTAGCGTAGAGCCCTGTTAGGATAGCCATTCAATGAAACTTAGAAAGTTTTTGTAGATATAATCATAGTAAACTAGGCTGGGTTTAGTAACCCATGAAAAATCCCCACAAAGTAGTAGCAAGAGATTGCCTTACTTGTCGGGGTAATGATCCACAAGGATTTTTTTTTTTTTTAATGGTAACAGGAATTCAAATTATTACTCTTCCTAGCATTGTTTTCAGTATACTACATCAGTTTTTCAAATGTGAGTGTTATTTCTCTCAGTATTTAATATAAAACCTACATTCTCACTGGACATAACAGGGGCACCACTGAAATCCTAGTACAAAATAGCATCAGTATCTCAGGTGAGTGTTGTGTAAAGAGCACGGAAGGGAACACATTCAGCTTAGTGTTGACTTCTGAGTCCAGGCTTTAATCAGAGCATTTTCATTAGAAACTCTGTCTGTATTTTCAACTCTGTCTATATGTTCGCTGATAGTGAACCTCCCGTACCTCCATCTGCAAATGTTCCCGACACCTGAATCATCAAACTTCAAAGATCACATAGTTAAAATTTGCAAAAAAGAGCGTATCTCAACTGTTAGCTAGTTTACCCAGTTAAAGAATGAAAATTAATCAAACATATTACAGAGCATCGCATGGTCAAAAAACAGATTAGGTTTGGGATGGAAAAAGGATTGGGTCTGATAGTAGAGTGAGTGTGTGTGTGTATAATGAACTCAAGCAGTTATGTGGATGAAAATAGCCTCAATCTTAAATGAAATACCAGGATATATTCTTTTGAAGACTATACTTTGTTTCATGATTTACCTCATCTGGAGTAGTAGAATCCCAAATGCCTTCAATCAGTCAAATTGGAAAATTCTAGTCGAGATACCTCAAACTTTAGCTACTAGGAAACATTATTTAAGATTCTTTAAAAATGTCTCTTCTCTCCTCATTCTTGGGAGTAAAGGAGTATTTCATATAGGTTTGGTCTCCCACTGGATTAAATTTTTTGAAAGGCTATGTCACCCACTCTGCTAAATCTAGAATTTGTTGGGTCAGTGTGTATCAGTCGGGATGCAGTAAGGAAAATAAAAACCACACCAGGAGGGGCACCTCGGTGGCTCAGGTGTTGAGTGTCTGCCTTTGGCTTAGGTCATGATACCAGGGTCCTGGGACTGAGCCCCGCATCAGGCTCCCTGCTCGGCGGGAAGCCTGCTTCTCCCTCTCCCACTCCCCCTGCTTGTGTTCCCTCTCTCGCTATGTATCTCTCTGTCAAACAAATAAATAAAATCTTAAAAAAAAAACAAAAACTACACCAGGTATTCAACAAAGAGAATCTACTATAGGGAATTATTAAAACAAACGTAAAGCACAATGTTAATATGGAGGAAATAACCACAGGTTCCCTGGGGTCAAGAGAATAGGAGAAAGGGGGTTAGGGTGTTGCCACCCAGAAGTTTAGAGAGTATGCCTCACAGAGCTGGGGTTCAGATTCCTCCCTGGGAGAGGCTCCCAACCACTGCTGATCATTATTGAGCTCAGAGGTGGAACACCACGGAGCTAGGCTCAGACCTGAAGAGGCAGTGCTCCCTGGCTGGTGCTGGACCTCAGAGCAAATGCCATAAAACTGTTCTGGGATTGTTGACAGAAGCTAAAGGCTGGAACCAACTGCTGCTGCTAAATTACTGTTGGGTTGGCCCTGAAATGAACAGCAAGCAAAATAGAAAGAAGGAGTCCTTCCTCCCCTCCCCTGGGCTCCTCGGTCCCCATTTGCAGGACCCCAAAAGGAAGACAGCTGATAAAAGAGACATGTAATCTGCAGAATCCCAGTCCCAGCATCATCAAGCAGAGCACAGAAGAGTAGATTTGGGGCTGAGACAACAGTCAACCGCCAAGTGGGACCCCCAATATGGAAATCCCTACACAGAGATAGAAACCCAGGTTAGAACACAGCTGTCCCGGGTCAATTAGCAAGGTCCTTCATCCTTCCTTGTATATCCTTTCACCATCTAGGCCCCTTTCACATTGCTGAGATCAGATACAAGGGGTGTCTTGAGTGGTTAGTAGTTAACAATAGTGAAGTACTAAAATTTGCAGATAATTGACTCAAAAAAAAAAAAAATGAGACTCCAGGGGGCGCCTGCATGGCTCAGTTGGTTAAGTGGCTGCCTTCAGCTCAGGTCATGATCCCAGTGTCCTGGGATGGAGCCCCACATCAGGGTCCCTGCTCAGTGGAGCATCTACTTCTCCCTCACCCTCTCCCTCCCCCCACTCATGCTCTCTCTCTCTCTCAAGTAAATACATAAAATCTTAAAAAAAAAAAAAAAAAAGGAGACTCCACTTAGAATTATACCAGACTCACTCATTTTGAGCCAATCATAATCTGAAAGGAATCACCTATGTTCCTGTGTGTTGTGATCGGGAGAAAAGTCTGGGGGCAACTTCTCTGGCTGTCTTACGTCTTACTTCTCTTTACTGGTTCTACCAGAGAAGGGCGGAGGACACTCAGATCTGTCCCAGGGATGAGAAAGTGTTCTGCTTTGGTCAAAGAAGAGGCTGAAGCTCTTGGCTAAAACTGTGCTTAGAGGACTTGGTAGATTGCATTCCTTCTTGCTAGTTACAGGCTACCCTAACACAAAACAGACAGAACTAGATTGGTGAAGGGCCACCGTTTTCAAGAAGGTTGAAGAAGTTGAAAAAGATCAGGATGTTGTGGGCAAACATCTAGTCTGGAGATGCCCGTGGACATGTTTCAAACCTTTCCCATCAGATCAGGGTGACCAAGTTCATCCTGTGCAACCAGTCATCTCGTGTTCTTCTTTTCACCCCAATATGCAGACGTGGTCCTTTTCCTATTTCCCTACCACCAGCTTTGCTTCCCTCGAAGATGAAGAAGAAATGAGTGCTCTACTATGCATTATCCACTGATTTATTTTTCATGTGGTGCGGTTCATGTTTCCAGTAAATGTTTTCATTTTCCAACAAGAAAAAAGTAGCTGGTTCCTCAGTAAATATTACTTGTATATTAGTTGGGCACTTTTGGTTTATTAATGAGTGTAATAATGAAAGTGTGGGTTGTTGAAAAGAATCAATGGGTGTTTTTATTTAAGGCACAGCAGAAATGGTACAATGCCTGTGAATGCATCATTGTCGCTGAAGGCCTGACTCGTCCAAACTTGCCTCTGATTGGTTTAAATCAAATAGGTCCAAGCACTTCATAAAAATGTCTTTGTCAGCCTGGTGTTGCTTCCAAACCTATTCATCTCTGTCAGTTTTTAATATTAGTACCAGGCTCCTGGCCATAGTCCATTACTACTGTACTTAATTGCTCATGTTACAGCTGATCACCAATATAAAAAGCATTAATGTTTCCCCATCGCGAGACTGTTGCTATGTGGATGTCTCAAACTCAGCAAAGCTCATGAAGTGTGGTTATTCTAGACACTTCTTGCTTGGGATTTATAGTAAAGTTACTATAGGTTGTAACTCAGAGAAAAATGCCCACCTCTGGCTGGGCGGGACCCTTCTACGTAGAACATTTTCTTCCTTGTCTGACTCTCCATTTAAGGTGTCCCAAATCACCTTTCTGAGGAAAGGAATAAAAAAAAGGAAAATGGTTATTTTTATGGAATTCTCTTAGCTTGATTTTCTGGAATAGCAATTCACTTTAAAGACTTTGTTTTCACGTGCAGATGTGTTTTCCTTTTTAGAAAAATGTTTTTTAAGCACATGCAAGAGGCAAAAAAAAATCTTCACACAGAATACCAGATTACTGGTGTGAATTTTCCTGAACGAATTGTATGGTGTGTGTCTGAGGAGTACATGAAGTTGTTATTAAGGATGGAAAAAGGAACATTAAGGCAAAAGGACTTCATGATGTGCTTTTCTGAGTATTTAGAAAATCAAGATCAGAGACAAACGTATTTGTTTATGGGGGAAATGAGTAACGACGCTTCATCTTCATACATACATAATGCCCAATTTAGAATTCTCATCTTTTGCTTTTCCCATGAGCATTCCCCAGGCAAGACTGTCCTGCCGCAGGGCTGGGGTGCCTTCCTTCGCCGTGACTCGGGGTGAGCCGGACCCAAGCCAGATGCATCTGGGCAGAACCCGAGTGACAGTCAGCTAAACCTCTTGCCTTTCTTCTCTGAAGGTAGAAGGCAGAGCGTGGGAGGGTCACCTTTTGAGTAAGATAAATACGTGCTTTAAGGTAAATGCCAAAAAGATATCAAGTTCTAAGGAACTCAGCTAATCACTTTGTGAGGAAAAAGTCAAAGGGGAAAGTAAGGTGAGTTACAGCTTTCTTTATGTCCAGGACACAATGTGATGTAGTCTTGCTCATTTTGATACCCCTGAAGTTAATCAAGACCCAATTCAGAAAGACACGGGCAAGATCTCAGTATCTGAGATCTGAGAGGTGCCTCAGTCATCCTCTAGACCAATGTTCCTCGAGTGAGGCTTTCTGGCCCGTGTGTGCTCGTGTGAACAGAACAGTTAACAAATGAGTGTTATGTTATACTTACACAGCAGCCTGCCAGGATAATTTTATGTCCATTGAAAGTAATAAAACATTGGGGCTTATATTTTATGTGCCTTGCTTTAAATTTCATTTTTCTACTAATTCATTTTCATGAATTCTGAATTTTACAAAAGTGTCTGTCGGCAACAGACAGGAAATTTAAAAATCTAGTCCTTCCCGTCAGGTCGCTGAGGGAGCCTGGCTCCACACCACTGGTCACAACCTCAGATGTATATGGGGGAGGTGGTGCAGGTGGCCAGGTAGGAGAGTAGGAAGCTGGCACACATAGCCCAGGCCAGAGAGGCCCAGTGGGATCAGCCAACACCATTGTCTTGGGCAGATGGAGGCTCAGTACTGTCAGACCTTCCATGTTTTCTTGATAACTTTTATGTGAAGTCACCTGGCTTACAAATACTAGATCCAGGATTTCTGAAAATATTTTACACAAGTTAAACTAAACACACCCCACGGCAAAGGTAGCCTACAGGCTGCCAAGTTCTGTGAGGACTGAACCATCTTTGGCACTGGGCTAATCCAGTCTCTGCACAAATGCCCTGCGGTTGGGGGGCAAGAAAGAAGAGCCACCATTGAAGGTGCTTTTCATCTAAACACTCTGCCACGTGCTGAGCAAGACACTTTCTGTGGCTGCCCATTGACCCGACCTTGCCTTCTGAGGCTGACTCTTTCAGTGCATGCCATTTCCTTGGTGATGGGCCTCCATAAGCTTGGCTCCTCTCTCACTTCAAGTCCTCCTAGTCCATTCAGCCATGCCTCAGAGCACGACTTACGGATTTTCACCAGCTTGGCCTGCTGTCATGTGGATGCCTCCAATCTGTGTTACTCAGGCTACCCAAAGCGATTCCAGATAGAGCATATCGTACCTCTTGGGATGTAGCGGGATCAGTCTATCGACATAGCCTAAGATTACATTTGAAATTGGTGAGAAGCCCTCTCCTAGTGGCTGGTTTCTTTTTCTGGGGTAGGATAGATTTGCCATTTGAGTGACTGCCTTTTTCCTTTGCTGCTGCCCTCAAGAGCCAGTGGGTGTTTTTTGAACGTCTACCACATGCACAGCACCCTCTGGGATAATGCAAACGTATGAGCCAGAGAGTCTGGAATAGGGCTGGCAGACGATGAGGAGGTGCCCATGCTACCACATTCATGGCAGAAATTGCGAAGGGAACATGAAACTGCTTTCCATGAGCTCAAGCTCAGCTTCAGAACCCTTCTCAGTATGGCACCCCCAGGCCATTACTACCGACTCATTAGAACCGGAAGGTGCTGTGATCCTTGGCTTACCTAACTTATCATACGATCCGACTCATAGTCCATACATACCTGAAAGAGAGTTAGATACTTAAGGCTATAAAAAACCTCAGGTAAGTAAGTAATTGATACAAATAGCAAGTTCAACAGGGATCAAAGGAGAAGAGCAGATTTTCTGCTGGAATGAGCAAAGTCTTCCAAGAGGATCTAGACTTTGAACTCGATCTTAAAGTGTTAGGTTATAACTTGAGGATCATCATATATTGCTTAAAATATTCAGCTGTTGAATTCGAGACCAGTGAAGATACTAATTTTGAGGATATGGATCATGGGCTCTTGCTTTCCTGGAGTCTCCCCAGTGCACTCAGGACAGCATCATGAACATATCAGGGACTCAGGGATTAGGGGTTGAATGAATTAAATTAAGTCCAAACAAAAAGGATAGTTTCCTCTAGGAAATGTGTGTCAGGAGGTAGGGAATAAGGTGGTAGAAGAAGCTGTCAGGTGAATACTAAGGCTGAATTTCCAAACTGGATACACCCAAGGCAGGTATTACAGTTTATCTTCTCAGTGTCTATTGACTGTCTTGCCCCGAAGTCCAATGGGTAGACCATGCCCCATCCTCACCCATGGGCACCCATGGTGGAGTTGACTGGTCTATGGACTTGCAGCTCCTTTCTAAACACTGGCTTGGTGATGGGGGCTCTGGCCAATGGGCACAGCGAGTAGCCGTCTGCAGCACTGCCACATACGCCCTCTCATCAACCTTTCCCCAAACCCGCAGAAGGCTTCCTGGCTCTTATCCACAGCCAGCAGCCCTGGGAAAATCTAACAAGGTGCCAAGATTCAGGCAGGCTGAGGCACAGCCACTGCTCTTCTGTCTACACCCCACCAAGCTTGTTCTTGGAGACCTCCAGAATTTCTCCTGAAAGGACAGTCCGATAACTTCATAAGCAAAAGCCTCCCTCTATATCACTCAGCATGCTTAAAATGCTCTGATACCTTTCCAATGCCTGGATATTTCAAGAAACTTTTAAAAAGGAAAACAAAGCCCTCGCCAGGCCCTGGAGTAGAAAAACTGGTTTCTGTTTAAAAAAAAATAAACAACAGCCTTTGAAAAAATCTCTATTTAAAAATTCTTAAATTTGCCTCTAAATGCAAGTTGTAATTAATAGAAGTCAGAGTTTACACTCTAGAGTGTAAAAACACCCTCGGGCACAAACTAATCAAGTGTGTGTGTCATGCTGTAAACTACAGCAAGCTCTTTGTTTGACCCAAAAAAAAAAAAAAAAAAAAAGCTTGCCAAACAGCAGTTTTTGTCAGACTCCTTTATTGTCTCACTTTTGTTTTCTCCCTACCACCCCCCTACTCTCACCCCTTTGAACCTGGCTATAGTATTTAAGAAACTTTGCAGGTCCGATGTTTTATTGATAGTTTTCATCAAGCATGAATTTAAATGTGAGAATAGATTAGGTGTCTTAGCCCCTTTTCTTTTTGATAAATAACAAGAGGTTTCTACTTATGATTTTCTGTCCTCAGGGCTTTATCATTAAGATTAAATAACTGTACTCTCAAGCATGCCACTGCACAAACATCTTTTCAATTACGTGAGTAACAGATGCCTTCACAAAGGAACTATTGAAAATTCAGAGAGCCTGTTTCCAAAAAAGAGAGAAAAAAAGTATCAGATGATAGAAGAATGTAATTGTTTACCATTAAAATATATCCTTAACTCTTACACTGAAAACCTCTTGGAACATTTTGGTTTTATACAAGTTATTACAAAGTTCGATCAAAATAATAAATGTCGGGGGAATTGTTGAACATTTCAGAAGCTCTGTAACCTCTGGTATCTCACATACGTGGGACCCAAATGCCATAGTTGTTTGCTTGTTTTTACACAATGGACACTGCCTGCCTTCGTTGGTGGGGTGCTCACTATGTTGAAAACACTGTAGTTACATTTGTCTATTAATCTTGAAATAATGTTCATCTGCCCTTGAAATGGATCCATGCAACTGGATTCTGAGTTAGTCATTGTTTTGCTGCTGGCACTCTGGAGGGCTGAGTGCTGTGTATGGTCTGTGTCCTCTGTTGTGAGCATGTATTTCAATCCCTGGGGCATAAAGTCGGCCTTTCTGAAATCCATCCCAAGGTCTTCAGTTGAAAGGCCTGGGGCTAACATTGGTCTAGACCCTTTTAGAAGTGGCAAGGAGGCATCATAGAAGCAAAGCCCCTGAGGAGCTTTCGTTCTAGCTGGGGAGGCCATGAGAACCTCAAGTGTGTGTGTAAAATTAAGTGCTACAGGCTGGAATTCATCGAGGATATGGTTCTTGAGTTTCTCCTGATCCAACCAGAGTCGCCACCTTTTAGAGAATCTTGGCCTAGTTATCCTGGCGTTTTGTAAGAGGAGCACTGTGCCCAGTGCCCGAGCCACAGGGCTGCTTCTGTTGTAATGGGTTGACTCTTTGTGGAATGGCCTCTGAGAAAAGGAGAATGCTCACCCTGATTTTTTTAGTGCCTTAAGGGCTTAGGGTTCTCTTAAGCTAGGGATGATCAGTTCAATACCTCCTCATTGGTGGTGCTTTTTAGACAAGATATGAAAATGCACTACTACCCTGCTGATATGAAGGCAGCTCAGAGAGGCAGGCCGATCTGTGTTTGAACTCAAATTTTGGCACTTAATAGCTGCATGCCTTTGACTAGTCATTTAGTTATTTCACTCTGAACCTCAATTTCCTCATCCATGAGATGAGGATAAAATAATGTATCTGTATATACTTCTTTTTGTAATGGTTGGACGTAAGGTATGCAAAATGCCTGGTATTAAGAGGCACTTAATACATGGTGGACACTATTAATATCGTAATGCCTAATCAATATATAAGAACAACCAGAAGTTGTCCTCCCCACCCTCCCACCTCACCTTTTCACCAAGATCCTCGTAGACCAACACAACTCCAGTTCAGGGGTCCTGCTGTCCTCAAGCTACCTCTCTCATGTTGACAATCCTTTATAGGAGTCAAGCTGCCATCTTGCTGGCAGGCTCCTTTTTTTCTTTCTTTGCTTAGGGTTACAGCCACTCCAGGACCATAGAGGAAGGTGTCAGAGTCATTAATGGGTCTAAGAAACAACTCTCCCACCACTTCCAGGGGCAAAGAGACAGAATTAGTGCCTTCAAAAAAGTTTCTCATTCACCTTCTACTGCCTCTTGAGTAGGTAGTGGTAGGCAGGTAATTTTCCCAAGAAAGAGCTTTTCTGAAGACAAGTGGCCATGTATTGTTGTTGATAATAATGGGCCACAGACCTTTTGGGTATCTTACACAGAATACAAATGATGTGATTTATACCCACTTCCTCATTGAAGAGCTCGGTACAGTTTACCCTTGGTGAGCTCATCTAAGCTAAGTCTTTTATACAGAATCCATGCGGCATTCTCCCGTTGCTTTCTTGGCTCACATGAGTCCTGCCTTGGGCTCAATTCTCTGTGACCTACATGTCAGCACGGACTCTCGCTCCATGGTTTGATGCTCAAAGCCTTCAGTTCACCTCTTCATCTGTTGGAGGGGGATACTGGAGACATTTTTCTCAGCTCTCTTGGTTACTGATATTTTGCTTCTCACACTCTGCACACTATTTTTTCTGCTTTACAGGAACTCACACCATAAAACCAAGGAGATCTTTACCCAGGGCCCACATCTTTCTCAGATGGAGCTTGGCTTTTAAAAGGACAGGAACAAAGTTTCTTCTGTACTCAGTGAGTGTTGTGCCCACTGAGGAAACATCCCACTTTTGTGCACACTGGCGTAGCACATTTGTGTACTTGACTTTGGTCGTGGTGCCTATCACCCAAAGGCTCTTTGGCCATCTTGGTCGTGGTCTGGAACCCTGAGAGGTGAACCGTATGTGAGATTAGAAACTTTCTATTCTTCTTGGAACCTTAACCAGTGTGCATACATCACCTTCAAACAAGAAAAATATACCTTCTATTGGCTCCATATTTGGTGAAAGATTGCTTCCCACACTTCGCAGTGAAGTTATATTTTCAATTTCTGGCTGAGAAGGGAAATGTCTGGCCAAGCCTTAGAATTTATCAACCCTGGAATCAGCTTGGAGGTATAATGACTTCATCTGGGATCAGATCAGGTCCGAAGCCCCAGTGGAACCAATATGTCATTTCTTTTCTACGACTGTGAAAAAAACCTAATACGTGTAAGAATAGCAGTAGCATTTTTGCCCTGACCTGCACACCAACTTTTTTTCCCTCTGCCCCTAAGATATTCTGTTCCAAGGGCACCAGCAGATCTTTGGGCCTAGACTTTTTCACACGTCTGATGCCCTAAAAGTGTCTACAGGGTAGCGAGGGTGAGTTCGAGGATCAACTTGAACAACCTAAAAATTTCCTGCTTTTTTCCCCAACTCTCCAACAAATTTGAATCAGTTCTAGACAGTATTATAATATCGTTTTGCAGAGCTCTATAAATAGATGGATTCTCATTTCTCCTCCTAAGCACTATTTGCTCAATGTTTTGGCCCCAAAGTTCAGTCATTCCATGCAGGCATTAATCAATACAGAAGATTATTAGTGGTTACTCGTTCAGATGAGATTTGACATTATTTTCCCTCTGCCTATGGGGAGGGAAGGGGGAAGGCTGCCTAATAAAGATGAAGAGTCTTTTCTTCTTTTGTATGAAATGCAAATGATGAGGACATGTGCCATACACAGTTCTGGAGTGTGAGGCTGCCGGTTTTTGTTGAGAAAGAGAGGCAAGACCCCGGAGGATTTTAGAATTTGTAAATATAAAATTATCTGCCTTGGTGTTTAAAGAGAATAATAAAAGGGAGAAAGAGTTGGCAGGTTGCCAGATTACTTACATTACAGTAATAGATTTGCTGACCCCTGATTCTGCTGTAGAGAAATGTATTGAATTTTTCATAATATCAGATGAGGCAGATCTAAAAACCTAGTAGACGGCGCACCATTATTTAACTTTAGATTTAACAAAGCCGAAATCTTTTCAAACCAGCAATTTCTTGTATGATGATAATTTAGTAGCTCAGATGCTAATAAATCAAGGTTATAATGCTATTGATTTGTTAATTTTAACTTGGGTTGATTTTGAGTCGTCTTTATTTTTAAAAAGGGAAAAAAGAGAAAGGAGAAGGAGAAAAAAAATCTTGCTTTCACAGTGACTGAATTTAATAAGAATCTTGGTGATAGCAAAAGGCCCCCCTACTGTTTCTGCTTTGGGGTGGAAAATGTTATTCTTGTATTATTCCTAGGGAAAATAAAATCTCATGCTGCTACAAATCTTATGCCTATGGAAAGATGTTATTTTTTAATACATGATGGCTTACCTATTTCAGAACCATTAATGGCTTCGTAAATAAGCATTTTGCTAATCTGAAATGTGAAATCTGGATAATAATAAAGGCCCATTTATCTGCCTAGCTTTCAATTCCCAGAGTAGATGTAGATCAGGGGTAAAAATCTCTCTGGATTTTCTAATGAATATATTGCTTCTCTTCCCCATTACTTCCGCCCACCTAAAACCCAGCCCACATTCTTAGAGTTGCAGCCCATTGAAAATATTTCTCCTGTGTAATGAGTTCTTGGGGGCTGGGGTGCATTTTTGCTTTTATCTGTATAGTTTAGAAACTGATTAAATCTTTGTTGTACTACAAATATTTGAGGAATAATCATCCGCAAGGCACAGGCATGTTGCATTATACTAGATTCTTGATACAGTATGAACCTCCTCAGCTTCCTGCATTGGGCAATGTTGACCTTAATATTGGCTAACCTGTTTGTAATGGTATCACATGTACGCTAAACGTTTAAATGTTCAGAAACCTATAATAGCTTTCATCCTCTTGCACTGTAAAAACTTCTAATAATCAAATGATAAGATCATATCCTGTGGGGTAATTGTGTTGTACTGTGACAGGATAACTGAAAAAACACTCAATGAAAATCGCACCAAACGGAAATCACTATATGAACAGCGATTGTTTGTGTGCTGGGCGAGACCGTGCCCTGTTCTTCAGGGCTTAGCTGGTCATATTTCTACTTGTTTCCTTTTAGCTGCTGCCTTTCTTGTTTTATTTTGGGAACCTTTTTTCCCTGAGCCACTATAATTATCTTTTAGTGATTTAGAAGGGGGGAGACCACTCAATCGACCTTTACACGCACACACACACACTCGCTCCCATAGACTCTCCCTCTGGAAGTCTTGAACAAGCAAGGCTTGTGTTTGGATTCAGTTTTACCTTAGTCATGCCTCTTTCCAGATACAAGAAACATTTAATTCCACATTTCCTGCTTCTGGCTTTAGGCCTTTGACCAGCAAAGTGAAATGTATTTTTTACTGCTGTCGACCAGCCAGCTGCTGAGTTGAGTGAAGAAGAAAAAAAAAAAAAGAAAGAAAGAAAAGAGGAAGAAAAAAAAAAAAAAGGAATGAAATGGAAATGTTGCCCTGCTTCTTGAATTGGCAAAGTTGTGTGAGAAAATTCAAGTCTCCTTAGCGCCCACCCCTCTGGAGGGCCTGGTGGGGAGGTGAGGGGTCCTCTGGGGCCCGGGCTGGGTGTGTGCCCCACCCAGTTCTCTGCCTCCTCTCCCCCTCTCCCCTCACTCTCTGCAAGGCGGGCTCCTCAAGGTGTCGCCGGCTCAATAAGGAATGAAGTCAAGGGCAAGGGTGGTCCCAGCAAACAGCCACCGTCGGAATACCCAGACTTCAGTGCTGCTCGGGTTCCCATGGCAACCAAACACCAGTAAAACAAACCTATCTGTCCCAACAATAAAAAATGTTTTCATTAAAGTCTATTTAAAACATTTTTTTTCCAGTGTAAAATATTCGATGCCTTTCGCTCCCAGACAAAAATCCCCAACCTGCCGATGTTAAAGGGGATCAAGTCCCCGGCAGAACCCTGCAGATAAAAGGGATTGGGGTAAGGTTGGGGACTTTACAGACGAGACAGGATAAGTTCAAGTATGAACAAGATTGCTTTTTCCTCTCTTCTTCTGCTTAGTTATGCTTTTTATTATATAAACATTAACTGTAATATTACAGTGGGAAGCAGGTATTTGGCAGCCATATATTATTTTAGTAAGTCTACATAGAGAGAACAGTTTCCAGTTTTAGCAGCTGTAACATGTTTAAACTCAGTTTGTAATGGGATCTGAAGATAACTATTCCCCATGGGCTGTGTTGATCTTCATGGCTGGCCCACTGCCAGATGGAGGGCTCGAAACTATTATCCACGCCTCCTGGCACATACCTTGTCCGAGCATGCTCAGTAAATGAATTTTGTTTCTAATACGTTGTAAATTGGGATTTCATTTTCCCATAATTTACTTGGTATTTCATTGAACATTGAAATATTATCACAAATGCCCCCACGTCTGTACTCGCAAACCTGAACAGTTGTGTGTGTTTAAGGAGCTGAGATCCAGATTGCATGGTTAGAAACCAATTTCAGGATAGCTAACAGATATCCAAACCAAAGAAGTTTTTGCCTGGAAGTCTTAGTTTAAAAATAATTAGGGTTCCCAATATTTGAACAGATTTATGTTGTTTATAAGCCAAGTACATTTTCTTCACTGAGTCAACTTGTCTTATTTAAAACAAATTATGTTTGCTGTATTAAAGTTCATATTTTTAAGGCTGAGTCTTGTATTAATCCCACAGTGAGTCATTAATCATACCAAATGCATTATAAAAACTTTAATCACTGAAGTTGAAACTGAGATTGTAATGCAATCCATCCCTTTTAATTACATCAGCTATTTTTCCCTTTCAGATCAAGAGCTATGTCGCAAAGGGAAAACAGATTAAAACTAGAGCTGTTTGATGTTTCTCTTTTTAGAACAATTTTATGTACTTTGTTTTAAAAGTTATATAATTAAAGTGCTTGAATTTTTCAGCCCTCTGATTTTTGTGGCTTGAGTGGTCTGTCCTCCTTCCTTCTCCCCGGGGACCTCTTTTGTTTGGCACCCCAAAACGGAGCTCATTCTGGAATCCCCTGCCCGCCTCGGAGCTCAGTTGAAGACAGCTGTCTCTCAGCCCCACTGTGCTTGCTTCCCATTAGCCTCTTTATCTTAGGTGTCTGGTTTATATTTTGACGTGAATGAAAACACACTCTGGAGGCAGGCAGAACGAGGTTCAAATGCCATCTCTAACAAACGATGTGATGCTGAGGCAAAGATGTGGAGATTACACGGAATAATCTACGTAGTGTATCTAGGACATTAACCTGGGGCATACCAGTACCTCCTAGAATATCATCCTCATGAGGTCAGGGCCTTTGAATATTTTGTTCACTGCTGTATCTCAGTGCCAGGAACCCGAAGCACACAGTAGGTGCTCCATAAATAACTGTCGGAAGAATGATCAAATGATGGTAGCCATCACGGGTGTTGCTATTATGCTGCGGTGCTGTTGTTAGCGCTTAGCCAGGTTCCATGTTAACCCATGTTAACTCTGGTTGCGTCCATTGGTATCTTTGGTGTATAGATCACAAAACCAGAAAGGTGTCTTGCAAAGGAGTCTGTAAGCTACCAGGTTCTGGTTTTGGACTTAAAAGTAGAGCCCTGAACTGTGGAGTGAGTTTCTAGAAATGCACTGGCGTCACTGGGGATGGAGTCATTCAATAAACCGTTTGTATGGAGAAGAGAAACTAAACCCCAATAGCTTCGATGCTCCTGGAATTGCCTCCCATGATGGATCATCTCTTCTGATATCCTTCCAGATTAATCCTGCCGTATGAAAGGTTTATTAAAGGAGAGGAAGATAAGCCCCTGCCTCCAATCAAACCTCGGAAACAGGAGAATAGTTCACAGGAAAATGAGAATAAAACAAAAGTATCAGGAACCAAACGCATCAAACATGAAATCCCTAAGAGCAAGAAAGAAAAAGAGAATGCCCCGAAGCCCCAGGAATCATCAGAGGTGAGTCGCCCTCCACAGAAATACCCATCCTGTCCCGGGTCTCCCAGAGCCCTGCGTCCACAGCCGGGTCCCTGCACCCCTGCAGCCCCAGACTGAGAACGGCCCCCATCTCAGCTTCACAGTTCCCCAGAGGGGGGATCTGTCAGTTTACTTGGGAGCTGTAAGGCAGTGCGTGCTATTGGATGGGGTAGGCCAGGAATAGGATCTAGAAAGATGGGAACATCCTGTGGAAAACTGAGAGCAAATGCCAGCTTTGAGATAGAAGGAGCCAGAGCTTCAGCTCTGTGAAGCCAAGGGGCTCCAGTGTGAAAGATGTGGCTTCTTTGTCATTTCACAGCCAGTCTATCTGAGGAGCTGGTGTGACTCTGAAACACGCTTTGTGGGTTCTAGCAAGGAGGGATGTTGAAATGATGGGCCATGTCTCTGCAGGACTATCCTCGAAACTTCAGAGACTCTTTTGCCTCCCATAATTGACCTCTATGCAACAGCCTTGGGTTGAGATCAATTTAGAAATATCTTAAGTACATATTTATAGGAGAATTTTGAAATTGTTCCTCTGAAACCACTATTATCTCTCATGTTAACAGGTAGTTTCTGAACCTTTTAAAACCAGCCCCAGCTGCCCACAGCCCCCGACAGCTCTTTGGTAGAAGCCATTACCCGTCAGTGTTCAGCCAGTCATGGAGGCTGATCTGGGCTCTGTTTCAACATGAATAATAAAAAACCCTGCTGCCCATAAAAAAAAAAAAAAAGAAAAGAAAAAAAGAAAGAACTTAGCAGCCACATTTGGAGACAGCATGTTCTAGGATCCAACCCCAGGGGGAATTTTGGTGCTGATATTAAACACCCCCTAAAAATCAGGTTTATAATGAACACATAAGAGACTCCCTAATTAAACACTGGCTTGAAACACGCACACACACACACACATAATGCACACTAACCTCCTAACTAGAAATTAACCTACCCAACTGACTCCTGTGTAAGAAGATACTACGAATACCAAGAAAAGACTTTGTTGTTTTTATTTTTGTTTCATAATTATTCTAAGCTTTAGTAATTAAAAAAATGGGGGGGGAAAAGATGATGCAGAGAGATTTCTAAACATCTGCAAGCTTGCAACATAAATGGCCAAAAGCAAGGAAATTCCAAGTTAAGGCTCACATTCCATTCTTCCTTTATCCTGTTGGCCTGGTGATTTATTATAGGGTTTTGGATCAGTGAGTTCTATTAGATACCATATTACAGCATTGCCAAAGCACCAGAGGACAAACTGAGGCCAGAAGCCAGCTGACCTTTGAGTGGCTCCACTTTGGGGACGAAGTTTGAAATGGTTGTTTTGTGAGGTGGGGGAGGAATCCTCAGCCCATTGCCCTGAAGCCCATCAGCGTGGGAGATGCCTATTGCCAAGATTAGGGCCCAGCTCCCTCCGGCTCACAGAAACCCTTAAAGCCTTCAGACTCCCTGTTTCTTATAGGTCCCAATGCCTCGGGGCATTGTAAGTATCTGGAGTGTCAAAGGGTATCATGGTCAGGTCATCTGAACGACCTGGAATCTCACACCCTCTCTAGTCAACCGTATGGTAAGAATTGCTCCCCGCTTCCAACATAGACCCCTGTGTTTGACCAGGTGTATTTCTTCTCATTGACTGTGTGTTGGGGGTTTGAATTTTATTGTTGTCATTGGTGTTTTTATTGTCTTTAATTTTTGATGTTTTCAATACAAAGCAGTGAACTCAGTGGAGATAGGAGGGCTTATAAAGCTGTGCCAGGCAAACCCACTGTCTTCAGGTCACTAGACTGCAAGTTTCCTGGTGGGAAGGTACCATGTAACATGTCAAGGCAGACTGTTAAATGCCATCCTAGAAAAAGGGTCCTTTACTTTTTTCTGCCTAGCTTTCAGAGAACCCCTAAACCTGTTTTCCAGTGACAACCACAGACCTCCGTGTAACCAACGGCCTAGGTCACAGAAACTTCCATGAGACTGGGTATCCCCTATAGCTTCACTTCAAACCACAGCCCCATCAGAAGCTAACATTTAAATGCAATTTGCCTTTTTCCCTTGCTGTACTCATTTTTCTGTATTTTCATGTAATGCATAAGCTCAAGAGACCAATGATGATTGTTAATGTAGAACAAGTAATGATATTTGTACTGGAAAAGGCAGCTATTAGTATGAAAGAGAGAAATCGAGAGAGAGAGAGGAAGGGAGGGAGAGAAGAAAAGAAAGACGATAAGCAAAAGCTCTTAGGTCTAACACATCCCTAAAACACAGGGATATCTTCAAGTAGATTTAAGGAGAAACATCTCTGAAAGGGTGTGATTCCTTAAAATGTCTGTTTCTATGCATCCCTACACCAGCATCCTCAATCTTACTCAAAGATGTTAATGTGTTCAACACTTCTTTTCTTAACAAAGAACAACGTTCAAGGGATGAGACTGGGGGGGTGGGGGCAGGGCTTGGGGGAGAAGACCAGCTCAATACGACTGTTTAGTGACTGTTCTCTAGGACATGTCAGGACAGCGTGACAGTTTTGAAAGGGCCTGTCAGCCAGCTGGGTCACAGATGGAAAGTTAAAATGACCTTCTAAGGTCAAACTTTGCACAGCTACATAATGCAATGAATGGGTCAAATTGTGCCCACAACTTCAGTCAATAGGGACACATAAAGAGCATCCATCTCATTGACTACAACATATTCCAGTGAGCAGAAAAGCTGTATTTGGGGCGGTGCTCACTGCCTGCATTTTGATGACTTCATTTTTAGCTTTAATAGAAATGTAGTTTGCTGCAGCCTAGAAGGACTTCGAGTCCCTCTGTCCCTCAGGTAGACAGGCTGGTGTTGCATCTGCATAATTTTCCAGTATTTTAGCATTTTCTGCATGTCATATGGCGCTGAGTAGAAATTAACACTTACGCATTGCTAATTTTATGCATCGTACTGAACACATTGGGATGGGATTTGCTCTCTCAGAGAAAGGCAAGGGGTTCTAGTAAGTTTGTTGCTTGTTGTTGACATGGGGTTGGTTGGTTTTTGAAAGAGAGATGCTTAAAAAAAAAAAAAATCTTTCTCCAAAGTGTCATAAAGCACAACATGTAATTTAAAACCCATTTGCATAATTGACTGATTTGACAAGAAAACAACCTCAGAATTAAACTATATATTAGAATCAAGGAGTGATAAGATTGCATACCGTCAGTACAGAACACTTTGCTATTTTGATAGGTGTCTCACAAGGGACTTTGAGCGAATATGCATTTCTACCCTAATGTTTCCATAATTTA
Source organism: Mirounga leonina (assembly GCF_011800145.1). Classification (NCBI taxonomy): domain Eukaryota; kingdom Metazoa; phylum Chordata; class Mammalia; order Carnivora; family Phocidae; genus Mirounga; species Mirounga leonina. The sequence continues at coordinate 3,988,636 of NW_023270244.1, forward strand.
GATTTCTTTGTTTAGAGCTGTGATTGGGGGGTAATAAAGCTTTACAGAAACTCCCTGAGCTGATTGACAAGCCTGTTTTCAAAGAAAAACTGCTGCGTGTAATATTTTGTTTCATAGCAAAATGTGTCAATGCATTTGGCTTCCTTCTGACTGCCTTTTGAAATATTTTATCAGGTTTCATCAGAGCCAGAGAAGGAACAAGAGACTTTAAATCAGAAGAGCATCACTGAGCCTCTCCCAGCAGCAGACATGAAGAAAAAGATGGAAGGGTACCAGGATTTTGCAGCGAGGCCCCTGGGGTCTAGAGCAGACCCAGAAAAGGACAACGACACAGATCAGGGTGCCAACAGTGAGAAGGTGGCAGAGAAGGTGGCAGAGAAGGAGCCTGCTCCTCCGCTCCCGAGTGCCCCTGCGGCCCCTGAAAGGGGTCCGGCCCTGGTGCCGGGGGCTGGCAAACAGTGCCTCACCTCTCCCAGTGCTCTTGTGGACTCAAAACAAGACCCCCAGCCCTGCTGTTTTACCGAGAGCCCCGAAAGTGAACTCCAAGAAGCACCCTTCCCTGGCTTCACCACCACGCAGCCCCCCCTGGCCAACCAGAGCGAGCTGGAGGATGACAAGCTGCCCGCCATGGCGGACTACATCGCCAACTGCACCGTGAAGGTGGACCAGCTGGGCAGCGAAGACATCCACAATGCGCTCAAGCAGACCCCGAAGGTCCTCGTGGTTCAGTCATTTGACATGTTCAAAGACAAAGACTTGACTGGGCCCATGAATGAGAACCATGGACTTAATTACACCCCTCTGCTCTACTCGAGGGGCAACCCGGGCATCATGTCCCCACTGGCCAAGAAGAAACTTCTGTCCCAAGTGAGTGGGGCCAGCCTCTCCAGCAGCTACCCCTATGGCTCCCCACCCCCTTTGATCAGCAAAAAGAAACTGATGGCCAGGGATGACCTGTGTTCGGGTCTGTCCCAGGCCCACCACGGCCAGGGTACTGACCACATGGCGGTCAGCCGGCCCTCGGTGATTCAGCACGTCCAGAGTTTCAGAAGCAAGCCGGCGGAGGAGAGGAAGAGCATCAGTGACATTTTTAAGCACGACAAGCTGGGTCGATCGGACCCCCACCGCTGCAGTTTCTCCAAGCACCACCTCAGCCCCCTTGCTGACTCCTATGTCCTGAAGCAAGACATCCAGGAGGGCAAGGAGAAGCTCCTAGAGAGAAGGGCGCTGCCCCACTCCCACATGCCCAGCTTCCTGGCCGACTTCTACTCGTCTCCTCACCTGCACAGCCTATACCGACACACGGAGCACCATCTTCACAACGAGCAGACATCCAAGTACGCCTGCAGGGACATGTACAGGGAAGCGGAAAACAGTTCCTTTCCTTCCCACAAACACCAGGAGAAGCTCCACGTGAATTATCTCGCGTCGCTGCATCTGCAAGACAAGAAGGCGGCGGCGGCGGAAGCCCCCACGGACGACCAGCCCACGGATCTGAGCCTTCCCAAGAACCTGCACAAACCCACGGGCAAGGTCCTGGGCCTGGCGCACGCGGCCCCGGGGCCCCAGGAGAGCAAAGGCGTCTCCCAGTTCCAGGTCATGAACAGCCAGGCTCGGGACTGCCCCCCCAAGGCCTGCCGGGTTTCGCCCATGACCGCGTCGGCCCCGAAAAAGTACGCCGAGTCGCTGTCGCGGTCGGGGAAGCCTCAGCACGCGAGGCTGGAGAACTTCAGGAAGATCGAGGGCATGGTCCACCCGGTCCTGCAGCGCAAAGCCAGCCCTCAGAACATTGGGGCCGCGCGGCCCATCAAGCGCAGCCTGGAGGACCTGGACCTGGTGATCGCCGGGAAGAAGGCCCGGGCCGTGTCTCCCCTGGACGCGTCCAAGGAGGCCGGTGGGAAGGAGAAGGCGGCCTCGGAGCCGGAGAGCGACGGCAGCAAGGCGGCGCCCGGCGGCCGTGCGGCGGGGGGCGCCCCGGAAGGCCCCAAGCTTCCGCTCTCCTCCCCCATCTTCCCAGGTCTGTATTCGGGGAGCCTGTGCGGCTCGGGCCTCAACTCCAGGCTCCCGGCCGGCTATTCGCACTCGCTGCAGTACTTGAAAAACCAGACCGTGCTTTCTCCACTCATGCAGCCCCTGGCTTTCCACTCGCTGGTGATGCAGAGGGGGATTTTTACATCGCCGACAAATTCTCAGCAGCTTTACAGACACTTGGCCGCGGCCACCCCCGTAGGAAGTTCGTACGGGGACCTTTTGCACAACAGCATCTACCCTTTGGCTGCTATAAATCCTCAAGCTGCCTTCCCCTCTTCTCAGCTGTCGTCCGTACACCCCAGTACAAAACTGTAAGCCCAGCTCTGCGCGGCGTCCGGCGCGGCGTGCCTAACGGAGCTTCCCTCCCAGCCCTGGGGGGGGCGGCTTGGAGAATTAGAAGGCAGAATTTCTTCTAATGCGGGGGAGGTGAGATCAGCCCCAGCCACAGGGGCCGCGAAGGGGAGGTGAACATACCTGATTTTTCTGGGACGACTCCAGCCTTGGCTGGTCAGTCTTGAGCTCCTTCCAACACAGATGCCCTTGCACCGAGATGGGTCGCTTGGCACGAGGGTCTCGTGAAGGGATGTATGCGTGTCCGGGAAGAATTTAGAAGACCCCGTCTTGAGTTGCGATGGTCAGGAACAATCTGGGCAGAAAAAAAAAAAAAAAAAAAAAGAATGGGGGGGGCAGGCATTTCACAGGAAGGGGCAAGGAAGACTGGCAAGCGTTTGCCAAGGGATGCCCCTCTTTTCCTAAAACTCTCCAAGGTTCAATCAATGCAATGTATAGTGGAACTTCAATAGGTCTTTCATTTTGACACTATTAAACAATCCAGAGAAGTAAACACTGTTAAAATGACTGTATATATTTGCTTCTTAAAACTACCCGTATCACTGTTTGCTCACCTAATTTATATACAGGTAGTTCCATTTTCTCCCAGTTCCTTCTTGTCCTTTTTTTTTTTTTTTTTTTAATTAAACAGTATCGCTTTTGTTTGCAGGTCTTTTTTTGTTTTGTTTTGTTTTGTTTTGTTTTGTTTTCAAGGCTGACTGACTGTCCTAGTTGTTGATGTGTGTTTGTAATTTTTCCACATCTTATCATTTTGAGCAGCTTTGGGTGGTAAAGTTATTGTTTACAAATTGAAGCAACTGATTCTAGTGGAACAAATGAAAAAGAAACAGTTGAGCACACAATAGTGCAAAGAATGTTCCTTTGCAGATCCGCAACTTAAGGATTTTGTTCCTCATAAATGGCATAGTTGAAAGAGCTTATACACTGCTTACCCGGCCAAATGCTTTGCTTTGAAGTATTGGGTTATGTGAAAATATCGAGCATTGTACTTACCTTATCTAGGCTGTGAAACTGTCCTACATACCAGAGGAATCATAAAAACAAAAACCTCACTGGCAGCAAGCTGCTGAATAACAAGAGTCTAGAGGACATATTTGTGGGCTGCACAGATATTTTAGGAATTTCAGAAATTAGAACAGAAGCCAAAATGATTTACATTGGTGTTGGCACTGATCCCTTTAAACAGTGTGGGAAAGGGGGTTGGGAAGAAGATGGAGCTCGACTATCCGGAAGAGAACGAGCGGCTGGAGGCCCGGGCACCAGATACCTTCCCTGGGCTGTGGTCTTTTGAGTAATAGGTAGTCACGTTGCCTTCATCGAGTTGGTCTCTTGTTGTTCCCAAGAAGAACCTCCCAGGCCACATCTTTGGGGAGAATTGGTATGCTGGATTACCCGTTTCAAATGAAAGTCATCTTCTTTGGGTTTATGGGGCGTTAGATTTGGGTGGATGCGCGCCCCCTTGGTGGCGTGCGTCATGTCTTTAACCACCTGGCAATACGTTGGTCCACTTTATGATTTCTTTTGCCATTGGAAGAAACGGTCAAGTTGTTCACGCAGTCAAAAGATGTGCAGAGTGTGTATTGTCATTCTTGCCACATTATTCCATTCGCTGCTGAGCTGTAACATCAAGGTGGATGCATTTTCTAAGTGTGTTGAAAGTCCATCGATACAGAGTGGATTTTCTTTCCAAGTCCCATCCCTGCTGATACGACTGCTTTGAAGAACTCCCCAGCCAACCCTCCCCTCCCCCAACACTCCCAGTAGACATTAGAACCATAGTTAGCCAGTCTTTTACCTCTGAGATATTTAATTCTATGAAAATTGATGACAGTTTTCAACTTCTAAGTAGGTAACTCGACTGCAAAATAATCACAACTGATAAACAATGACACTGCGGCTCTTACACAAAGCCATGCATGCCGTGCATTTGTATTGAAATGTCTCCATGATATGAAGCCAAATATTCAATGTAACATACTTAATATCCAAAGGTGGAAACAAAAGAATGTAGAGATCTAGTGTTAAGAGTTCATTTGCTTCAATTAATTATTTACCTTCCTGTGGAATTTCACGTATATATATATATTTACATATATATATATATTTAATAGAACCATAGATAGACTAGTAGAATATAGATTATAAATGTGTAAGTGCAGATTATCCTGCTATTGCACAAGATAGAGGGGGAAAGAGATCTCAATTCTAGCTGGCCGAATGGCTAGCCAGGACACCTAGAAGAAAGTTGCACTAGATGAATGATCGCAGAATCAGACGACATGGAAGAACACGGAATCTCCAGTGTTTCTGCAGCAGACATGGGCTAGATTGTGCATGGTTTCTAGGAGTTTGTTTCTCCAAGAAATGGGGGCCCGCTTGTCCCTGGTGGAGCTCACCTATCCATTTGGAATATGGGCATTTGTTTTCCCCGCTACAGTGATTTCAGTCTGGTTTCATCATGTTGGAATTTGATCACACCATTTTTCAAACAATGTTAACATAGTCCAGCTTTTGTTTTTCTCATCTCTTCCGAGAGGAGACTCACTGTTTCTGTCTGAGGAAGCTCATACCCTCAGCAAAACATCAGGACAAATAAAGAGAAATGGGGGTATACATTCCCAACAGAAGCAGTGTGTTATTTGTTTTAAAACTCCGAACAGAGATCTTGGAAATCTTTCAAAAAGACCATTGAATTCTTCATTGGCTGAGAACTACATTTTTAAAAGTCTTAAATGGGGCTTTGTTTGCATTGTTTGAGTTCAAGGGGCCTTATTATTGAATGGAATTGCACAAGCCTTTCTTTGTGCAATCAAACCATTGTTATTGGTAGTTTAGTAAAGGAAACTGTGGAATCTAATTGGCAATGGAGTCATAAATCTATTTACTGAGCGTGGCTTCCAAGAAATGTTGCAATTCAAAATAGCACTAAGTCCGTGATTTACTGGAGATTTGGAGATTCTAAATAATATTGAAAAAAAAAAAAAAAAACCTTTCCATGCAACTTCTGGTTTAACTTTTGGCAACTCAAAAAAACCAAAAAAAAAAAAAACAAAAAAACAACAACAAAAAAGAAACAACACAAAAAACCACCCCAGCCCAACTGAGTTTCAGAATTAAGTATTCTTCTAGTAAGTGATTGGAACTTGTAGTATTTGCCACAGGACTGACTTATTTATTTACTAGCTAGAAGCTCTTCAGTTCACTTGTTTATCAGGGCATATACAGAAGGGTTTGTTAAAACTCAGTGTTGACTTTACAACTTTCCGACCTGGTGCATGAATTCTCAAGTACTGTATTGCAGTGTGTTGGTGTGTCTGATGGAAATTTCAAGGTGATCCCACAAAAATATTTTATGTAGTGTGCCTTCAAGGAGAACCATTTCTTTCTCTTCACTCGTTGTCCCACAGTCACATTTGGTGGTGGTCAGCCAAGTCCCATCTGGTCCAGTGTCACTCTTGTCCCAGTTTTAAAGAGAAATGGGAACAAGTTTGCCCTGGTGAGACCCACACCATTGCAATGATTATCTTGAGCACTTAAATCCCAGTGTTGGCTGTTGATGTATTTGATACTCTGCTTGTCTCCCCATGGTTGAAATATGTCTGAAAAATAGCAGCATAATCTCTCGGCTGTTTATACTTTTTTAAACTTTCCTGTGTTGTAAATATTGTATACTTTTGGTGATTCCAGCTATGTAACCTCTATGCTCTGTAAGGTGATTATTTGTATATAGCAACATGGCCCAGTGATATTACATAGTTTCCCAATGGAGAGGTTATTGAGTAACCTTTGCATTCGTTTAAACACTACCAGAAGAATGCTGAGCCAAACTATAAACACTCAATTTTGTATGTTTTCCAAATTGTACTTATTACTGCTTTTGATACTGTATTACGTGCCAATAGTTTCCCAATCACATAGCAGGCAAGAGATATTTTGTACTTTTTGATCCACTGTAATATTTAATAAAAAATGTTACTATCTGTTTCCTTTTGGGTGTGAACAATCTGTTAGCTCTTCCTGAGGAGTCCCAGAGCCTCACAAGGGTTCTTTCCACCCCATTGTCTCCAAAGTGGATCACAGCAGCAATGATGAAGATGGTGGTGGCAGTGATGGTGAGGATGGTGTCTTTAGTTTGTTGAGAGCCCTCTGGGTGCCCGGCTGGCATCCAGTATCTTTAGTCTTCACAATCCTGCGTGAATACAGGTATGCCCATTTTACTGATGAGAAAACTACAGCTTAGAGAGGTAAATCAACTCACGCCAGATCACCTGACTAACAAACCGCAGAGTCGGGAATTGAACCCAGAGCTCTTAAGTCTATGACTTCCTTTGTATGCCACAGTCCTCTCCTGGCAGGTAACAGAAGTCACTCTCTGTTTACTTGGTCCACAAAGATTTACTCATGCCTCAGTTGCCAGGCATAATGTTAGGAACTGGGAATATAATGGTGAGGAAAAGATAAATATTTTCTCTGGAGCATATATATCTTATGAGAAAGAGCTGATCAAGTAGTCACCCATATAAATACAAAACCTCACCCTGACCTAGTTCCGGGGGAGAGGAGGGTGGTAACTAAAGTGATACATGAAGAGGAAGTGGTGACTAAACTGACATGTGAAGGATGAGTAGGAGTTGATCAGGTGAGAGGGAATCAGGAAAAGAGGAGTCCAAACACAGGGCACCACATGTGCAAAGGCCCTGTGGCAGAAACAAGTTTGGCTTATCATAGGAATCCAAAAAAGAGAGAGAGAAAGACCGACCTGTGTGACAGAAGCATGATTTACAAGGTCCAGGGAATGAGGTTGAAGTGAGGTGAGAGAGTATAACAGGGGCCAGCTGAGTAGGGCTAACAGACCAGGCTGAGCATTTTGGTCTTTTTCCTTAGAAAAGGTTGAAGCAGGGAGGTAACTTGTTCAGATTTCTTTCAGTGTCACTTTCTGGCTGCTGTGGAAAGGCAGACTGAGAGCAGTCTAATACCAAGATGGTGGTCATTTCATCTGGGGAGGTGGAGTGGTAGAGTGGACACAGTTCAGAGGTACTTAGAAGAGTGAAGAGACTTAGCAGTGGATTCAATGGGACAATTGATGGCTATTCAGGAAGGGCTGAGAAGCTGGGAGAGCAGCATGTTCTGACACCTGATGAGGATGGACAGAGTTCTGACCGTCCGTCCCCTTAATCCTCTGCCTCTAGGCTTCCCCCTGGTTTTGCTCAGCTTACTATTAGTTGAAGTAATCATGAAGTAGTACCCTGGGTGCTCCCTTCTTACTGGGTCCCAGAGATTGGCACAAGGTAGAGGTTGGACAGACTTTGGTGGGGGTCTTGTTTTACAACCCACACCATCTGGTCAGGCTGGACTTGGAATAGACAGGAGAGAGTAAGCTGCAAGCAAGCATGTCACCACAACTCTTGGGGAAAACAGATGGATATTCTGATAAAAGACACTAGATGCTTTTTCTTACCAGGAAAAGGACTTCAGGAATTGCAGCAACATATCCTGGGCTTCACCCTCTTCTTGCTGGCTATCATCCCTTTGTAAATCCAAACACTCCAGCCCGGGTAGGACCCCTTGCCCTCTGGTCTCCTAGCCTTCACTCTGATTCACATGGATTTCACGGATCATGTGAATTGCTATGAGAACATCAAAAAAATGTTCTTCCATCTATGACACATTCAGCATTTATAGATCTGATACTTGAATCATACACAACAGGAAACATCATGATAAGTTATCTATTTTTACCAGGCCGGGCTGGCAAATACTGTTGGGAAGGAGGGTGCTTTTGCTAAAGATGTCACTCATAGTGCAAAAGCAATGAAAATGCCCAGTGATTTATTCTAGGAAAGTGGCCAAAGTTGACAAATGTTTAAGGGCTGATAGTGACCAGGAAGTGGGTGATCATTTACATCAACAAGTATATAAGTGGCAGGAGGTGGGGAGTGGGGTGAGAGTGACCTCTGGCCAGGAGTAATGTGAAAGAAATCTTAGCCCTCAAGGTTGGCCTAAATCACATTAATTTGGGCTTTGCTAATTCAGAATTTCTGAATTTTGGAATCTCCAGGCTAAGTCCTAGGATAAAAAAACATTCCAAAGTATTTGTTTAACCTGCTTAAAAGAACAAACTATTTTTAATCATGCTAGCCATAACCCTAGGCATTCAGCCAACCGAGTAAGGACAAGGTGATCTGTTCCCTGAGGCATCTATACAACAACTACTACTATTTTAATTATTGTTGAAACTCTCTCCAGAACAGAGCTGTCCAGTGGAACTTCCTAGATGGTGGAAATGTTTTCCAATGGGGTAGCTAGTGGGCAGTGTGGCTACTGAGCCCTTGAAATGTGCCTCATGGGATGGAGGAACTGACTCTTCAATTCTATTTCATTTTTATTTATTTAAATTTAAATAGCCACCTGTGGCTAGTGGTTCCTACATTGAACAGTACAGCGCCAGAAGGTCCAGCTGGTCAGTGTGCAAGTACAGATACAGACCCTGTTGTAGTCAGGTCAGTATCTGCAGGCAGACTTTAACACAAACACGAAAGCAGAGGCGCCTGGGTGGCTCAGTTAAGTGTCTGCCTTCGGCTCAGGTCATGGTCTCAGGGTCCTGGGATCGAGCCCCTCATTGGGCTCCCTGCTCAGCGGGGAGCCTGCTTCTTCCTCTCCTCCCCACTTGGGCTCTCTCTCACTATCTCTGTCACTATCTCTGTCTCTCTCTCTCAAATAAATAAATAATCTAAAAAAAATCACTAAAGCAGACAACATTAAGTCTCTTCTTGGCAAAATTCCATTCATCAGTTGGGGGTGGCTATAGATTTAACACTATTTTTCACTCAGGATTAACATATCATAGGCTTTTAAATACTCAACCAAATGAGCAAATAAATCATTAAGAACACATCAAGAAAGAAGTCTCCAATTATGCCATTTTGTCATCAAGTCCTGCTTTTTCTCTTCAATCGGATTGTGTAAGGCTGGAACGCGACTTCCAGAAAGTCTCTGCCATGTTGGTGCGGCCACACTGCTTCCCTCCGTGGGAACAGGATCTTTAACTCTGGAGTCGAGGAGAGGATTCAGCAGCATGAGGGAGGAGATCAAGTGGGGAGAGGCAGCCCCAGGGACCAAGCGTGGAGGACTCCATGACAAAATATGTTCAGTGTCCCAGGCCTTGTACTTCAAACCTGGGTGTGTCACTTTATTTCTCCTTTCCACACAGTGACAACAACTAACCACACAGAGTGACAACTCCGTTATGTGACGGACACTGCTTTACGTGTTTTGTTCTGTTCGTCTGTTTGTCTTTTGGTATTGATTCATTTGATCCTCAAGCATCCCGTGATGTAGATACTGTATTTATTCCTATTTTCTAGTTGAGGAAAACAAGGCCGTAACTGAGCGTTTGATGACCAGTTGAAACGTGCAGTGCCTACCCTGATTTACCAGAAGACTCTTTCCGAGTTTTTCTTATTGTGTCCATCTTTTTTTCCCACCACCCTGACTCAGAAATTCAAGTGGTCAGCCAAAAATGTCACATAACACCCTAAAGTTGTTTGTCAATTAATGAGGCAAAAAAGAGAGAAGGCACCAAGAAATAGTATTAGGAAAGAGAAAGAAGTAGACTTTAAATTATTAGAGAATAGCATTAACTTTAAGCCTCTACATTGGAAAAGTTAGATGAAAGGAGCTATTTTCTACAAAAATAGACATTAACAAAAATTTCCCAAGAGAGAAAAAAAAAACCTCCAATGACAACGAAAAATTTCATCAGGAGTCAAATAGTTCTCCACAAAAAAGCACCAAGCCCAGTTGGTTTTAAGAGCTTCGTCAGAGACTTGAAAAGAAGAAAAACTACTCAATACTTTTTATGGGTTTATTTTGACCTCATTACCCAAACTCAAAAAGGACAGTGAAAGGAGAAAAAAAAAAAAAGATCAGTCTTACTTATAAACCAGATGCCAACAATCCTAAGTAAAATTTCAGAATATTATAGGTTTGTTTAGATATGTATATTCATACACAAATATGTATTCTACATATATGTACACGCATAATACACTATAATGTCATTAATATTTGAAATATATTAAAAACAGTATTTTACCATTACCAAGAAGAGTTTATCCTAGAGATATAAAATTGGTGAAATATTAATAACTCTATTAATGTAATAACATGCAAAAGCTAACTGGAAGAAAGTTAAGGTGGGCACATACCTCAAACAATACACAATAATACACAGATGAATTTCAAAGAAGAAAACATGAGAGAACCATTTTATAATCCAGGAGTGGGGAAAACCATTCTATGATTCAAAATTCAGAAACTATAAAAGATGATTCTCTATGTAAAAATTAAATTTCTATATGCAAAAAATAAGCAAGTTCAAAATGCAAATTTTACATTGGTAATAAATACTGCAATTCATAAAGATCAGGAAGAAAATGAGCAAATGACAGCAAAATGTACAGGTCTTAAGTGTACAGTTCAGTGAACTTTGATAAATGTGTGCAGCCACGTGAGCATGACCAAGAACAAACTATAGTACGCCTGTATTTTGGCAGAACGTTTTTTCATGACACTTTCCGGTCAATTGACCTACTCTGACCCTGAAGGCAATCACTATCCTGATTTCTATCACCAGATTTGTTTTACTTGTTTTCAGCCCTCTTAAAAATTGAGAAAACAAAGATATTTACCATCACGTCACGGCTTTTATTTAACGTAGTACTGTAGGTCCTTTGCACCATGGTATGACAGGGAAAGGAAATAACCGGTATAAACTTTATACCGGTTATATTATGTATATTATACATAAGGAAGAAATAAAATTGGAAAATTTCATAACAATATGATTGCTTATCCAGAAAATCCAAGAATATTTACAGATAAATTATTATAATGAACAAGGGAGCTCAGCACATTTGCCAGCTATAAGATTAAAACACCCAAGTTCATAATATTTTGATCTACCAGCAACAACGGAAATGATACTTTTTTTTTTTAAGATTTTATTTATTTATTTGACAGACAGAGAGACACAGCGAGAGAGGGAACATAAGCAGGGGGAGTGGGAGAGGGAGAAGCAGGCTTCCCGCGGAGCAGGGAGCCCGATGCGGGGCTCGATCCCAGGATCCTGGGATCATGACCTGAGCCGAAGGCAGATGCTTAACGACTGAGCCACCCAGGCGCCCCAATGGAAATGATACTTAAAAAAAATTTCCTTTCAGAGTAGCAATGAAACCAAAAGTTACCTAAGAATAAATCTAACAAAATAACTTGGAAAGCAATTTGGCAAAATGTAGTCAAGTTGTAGATGTGTTTACTATAAACTCAGCGAGAACACTGCTGGCTGGATCTGGAGAACCCTCACTCTTGTACTAAAAGGAGTAAGTAGGGGGATGCTGGTTGCAACATAGGTTCCCACCACACACACAGGACCCCAGAGACACAAAACCACATAAAAATCCATTAATGAAGAATGGATAAGGAAGTATATGGATTAATATACAGTAGTTACGGGTACCTGGGTGGCTCAGTCGTTAAGCGTCTGCCTTCAGTTCAGGTCATGATCCCAGGGTCCTGGGATCGAGCCCCGCATCGGGCTCCCTGCTCTGCGGGAAGGCTGCTTCTCCTTCTCCCACTACCCCCCTGCTTGTGTTCCTGCTCTTGCTATCTCTCTCTGTCAGATAAATAAATAAAATCTTTAAAATATATATATATATAGGGGCGCCTGGGTGGCTCAGTCGTTAAGCGTCTGCCTTTGGCTCAGGTCACGATCCCAGGGTCCTGGGATCAAGCCCCGCATCAGGCTCCCTGCTCTGCGGGGAGCCTGCTTCTCCCTCTCCCGCTCCCCCTGCTTGTGTTCCCTCTCCCGCTCCCCCTGCTTGTGTTCCCTCTCTCGCTGTGTCTCTCTCTGTCAAATAAATAAATAAAAAATCTTTAAAAAAAAAATATATATATATATATACACAGTAGTTACAATGAATATTTTGAATATCTATGTAGCAATGTGAAGAAGTAATCAAAAACTTGATGTCGAGTGAAAAAAATTGCAAAAAAGTTCACACGGTATGGTAAGAATTAAAAACGTAAACCAATAGGGTAATACTGCTTATGAATATATTTAACGAATATATAAAGACATAAACAGAAGCACATCAACATCACGTTATTTATAGGAGGGAGGAAGGAGAATCTGTTAGGGGAGGAGGAGGCCCTTGGCGGCCTATAAAATTCACTTCTTTTTGAAATCTGGAGTGAAATGGCAAAGGTTAATATTTATTGAATTCGAGTGGAAACAAAGCAGTGATGTATTATGACATATGTTGTATATTTGGAATTATTCCTACTTCACAAAATAAATTAATTGGCACATGACGTTGCATGTGGATTTGCGGCCTCGGAGCCTCTGTTAATGCAGCTGTAAACGGGGGCTAATTAACCCAGTGCCTGGCCTCCTGTCAGGGTTGCTGGCACCATACAAGACCCCTCCATGAGCCCTGAAGTCCCGAGCGGCTGCCATCATTACCACGGCCTGCCCACTCCACGGGGCACCGTTCACGTGGAGGGCACCAAGTCCCTCCCGGGCGTCAGCCCCTTGCTGAGAGCCTCAGATGCTTTTAGCCCACGTGCCCTCATAACAACCTGGAGAGACAAGTCGATGTGGGCATAGAAAGGCTAAGCGCATGACCCAAGGCTCCTAGGGAGCAGAGTGGAAGACACAAGGTTTGATCCAGGCCCATCTCATTCCAGCGCCTCAGCTTGTGATCCCTGGGTGGCTACCTCTCAGCCCAGGCCTGTCTGCGTTCACCCAGAGATACCTCCCAACACGTGCCTGCGTGATCAAGACTCCTACCTACTTCTTCTCTTCCTACCCACCCCACCTACCTTCAGGGCAAGGTGGGATCTTTTTCCCGGTTGCCTAATAGAGGGAAGGAGGAGGGCCTGGCATCTCCTCACTAGGGCTCAGATCCGCCATAGATAGCTCGGCCCTTCAATGCGCCTCAGCCCCGGGTCTCAACAGCTCGGCCCTTCGCCTCAGGCCCAGGTGGGGCTGGCCTCCGGTTATTAGACTGGTGCCCACCGACCGAACAAGAGCACCCTTCTGCTTTTCTTTTAGAGCAAAACTTTGCAGATTGCAAGAGCATAATGGGCACGATTTCCAGCTTAGACTTCTAATCCCTGAGTGGATGGGATAATGCTGTGTGTGGAATAGCAAACGGGCCTGCCCAGAGTAGGAGGATCAGAATAGGGCAGGTGTGGGCATCCCAACTCTCTCCTGAGAAACTGAGGCTGCTGAGTAATGGGCTAGTTTCCATGAGCCAGGAGGATTCATTTACAATTCCTCCTCCGTGTGTGTGTGTGTAACCCAGGTACTATGCTCAAGTGCTCCCACATATATAATCTTCTCATAACAACCCTCCAGGGTTATGTGATTACACCTTCTTTACAGACATGGAAACTAAAACTCAGAATGTTACACAACTTGTCAAAGGTCATCTAGAGCTATTATGACAAGGCTGTAATTCAAGCCCAGACCTTCTGCTCTAAGAGCACATCTTAGACCATCAGCTCTTCTATTTCAAAGAGGCCCCAAGAGGGAAGATGTTTTGCTGTATAGTAGAAAAACATTCTACTGACTCCTTTAATTCTTGAGGTTGGGCATGCTCCCTCACTTTTTACATAACGTCCGATTCCTGAAGGATGGCTGCTCCACCCATGTGTTTAAACCAAGTCATATTCAGGAAGTAAGTCCAGCTTCCATTAATTTGGGAAGTTATTTTAGTTTAGAAGGGAACCAAGGGTCAGTGGTCTTCACCAGGTTTAACATCTTCTTAAGTAACCAGCTTAGATCGGAGATATCAATGTCAGTGGATGAAAAATGGACTTTTTGCATCCTCGGATTTGGTGACCTTGAGATACCAATGTGTGTCGATCCTTTGTTGCAGTTCAAACAAGGCACTGAGTTCTTCATACACATTATTTCATTTTTCCATTGAAACTCCTTCTAGAGAAGGAAACTGGGGCTCAGAAAAAGTAAGTAATTGGCCCAGAGTCACCCAACTGGAGTGAGCCCTGATTGTGAACACAGGATGAATGGCTCGCGTCACAGTGCCCAGCCTCTGCCCTGAGCTGACCCAGCAGGGATTCACCTCTCAGGATTTGCACCTTTACCGCTAGGCTCTCGATGGGGGTAAATGTGAGGCCCACATCCGGGCACTTGGGCTCTCTCTGCCCGGCCTCTTGGTGACTGCTGTTTTTCAGCTTCTCCGGGTCTAGCACCCAAATTTTGGGAAGTACATCTTTGGGAAGTTCTTTTATTTATTTATTGTATATTCTTGCTCTATTGCCTCACACAGTCTGTGGCATGTTTGTCACTGGCCATTTCCTCTGTGGGCCGTGGTCCAGCCACACATCACTAACCTTCTTCCAGAACCTGGCCTTCTCCATCCTGTTTCGTGTGGATGACATGGAGGAGCGCACAGAAAGCATGAATGATGAAGTCCCTCCACCCAGCTCACACTAGGACCCATAAAATAACTTCATTGGGAAGCTAAGCCACTATGAATCTTTTAAGTTAAAGATGGAGAGTTTAAATCTCTCGCAGTTCACAAAGGCACGGAAAAACCATGGCTATCTCCTGGGTCCTAATTTATTCCATCATTAAAAAGCGACATGATTTTTATACTGAAAATAAGGCAGATATGTTATGTAATCAAAGGCAAAATTCTTCTGAGTCTTAAGAGTAGAACCAAAGACATCAAAAATACATATCTGCAGCAGGCTGCTTTAGGCTGCAATCCGGCAGATACTCTTCGGGTGGCTCCCGCGTGCCAGGCATAGTGATGAGCTCCCAATTATAGCACTGAGTAAGGCAGCACTTGTCTGTTTCTTCTGGGGCTTGAAATATAGCAAGGAAAACAGCTATGAAAGCAGGACTTCTGAGAGTGTTGAGTACTACAAGAGATCACAGTCAAAGAGCTGTGAGAGCAAGGGTAACTTCAACGAGGATTCAGGGAAGGCTTCTTGGAGGAAGTGACTTTCAAGCAGAGATCTGGGAAGTGATGAATAGGGAAATAAGATACATGAAATCTCACAAACGAGAGCATAGGGTGTTCTAGGAATCAAAAAAGAGCAGAGAGATCAGTGGCTGGGGTGGGGAAGCAGGACTTCTGGAGTAAGTACTTGAATAAGGAGGTACAAATGCCCTGACTTAGCATAATGCAACCATAGCACGACCTCCCACACAACAGGAACATCAGATATTAGTCAAATAAGTGATTTGACAAATATTACCCCTTCAGGGATAATTTACATTCTAAAAGAGAATGCCAGGCCCAGAAAACCACTGGAAAACAATATGAAACAATAAGAGAATTCAGAAATGAGTTGCAAAGTAGATATATAAAACCAATACTTGTTAGAAATTGTGGTGAAAGAAAAGATCTCATTTAAAATAGCAACCATAAAGAGTCCTATACATGAATTTAACATGTAATTTGCAGGGCTTTTATTTAAATACCCTTTAATAATCTATCAACAGACCCAAAGATGGCTTAAGACATTGAAAGACAAATAATTGTCTCTGATGGGAAGATAGCAATTCTTCCTACATTAATTTATAAATGTAATGAAATCTCAATTAAAATAGCAACTTTTTCTTTTTTTTAATTTTTTATTAACATGTAATGTATTATTTGCTTCAGGGGTACAGGTCTGTAATTCATCAGTCTTATTTTTTTTAAGATTTTATTTATTTATTTGACATAGAGACAGTGAGAGAAGGAACACAAGCAGGGGGAGTGGGAGAGGGAGAAGCAGGCTTCCCGCTGTGGGAGCCCAATGTGGGGCTCGATTCCAGGACCCTGAGATCATGACCTGAGCTGAAGGCAGATGCTTAACCAACTGAGCCACCCAGGCGCCCCCGTGATTCATCAGTCTTACATAATTCACAGCACTCACCATAGTACATACCTTCCCCAATGTCCATCACCCAGCCACCCCATCCCTCCCACCTCCCTCCACTCCAGCAACCCTCAGTTTGTTTCCTGAGATTAAGAGTCTCTTGGGGTTTGTCTCCCTCTCTGGTTTCATCTTGTTTCATTTTTCCCTCCCTTACCCTATGATCCTCTGTCTTGTTTCTCAAAATCCTCATATCAGTGAGATCATATGATACTTATCTTTCTCTGATTGACTTATTTTGCTTAGCATAATACCCTCTAGTTCCATCCACATCACTGCAAATGGCAAGATTTCAATTTTTTTTTTTTAAAGATTTTTTATTTATTTATTTGACAGAGACAGTGAGAGCAGGAACACAAGCAGGGGCAGAGGGAGAGGGAGAAGCAGGCTTCCTGCCGAGCAGGGAGCCCAATGCAGGGCTCAATCCCAGGACCCCGGGATCATGACCTGAGCCGAAGGCAGACGCTTAATGACTGAGCCACCCAGGCACCCAAGATTTCAATTTTTGATGGCTGCATAATATTCCATATATATTTACCACATCTTCTTTATCCATTCATCTGTTGATGGACATCTTGGCTCTTTCCATAGTTTGACTATTTTGGACATTGCTGCTATAAACATTGGGGTGCATGTGCCCTTCGAGATCACTACATTTGTATCTTTGGGGTAAATACCCAGTAGTGCAATTGCTGGGTTGTAGGGTAGCTCTAAAATAGCAATTTTTAACTTAACAAAATGATATTTAAAATTTTTTTGTGTGAAACAGATGTTTAAGATTAATCAGAAAACTTCTTAAAAATAAAAGACAAGAACTAGCCCAGGTTGATGCCAAAATCGTTTTAAAGCTACAATAATGAAAATAGTGCATTATGAGACAAAAATAGATCAATGAATAAGAATGAAGGGTCCATAAATGAAACCAAATTCATATGGAAACTTGATGTTTGAAATGGTAACACTTCAAAATATCAAGGAGAAGGTGATTAGTCAATAAACGGTATTGGAGAAAGGGGCTAACTGGAAAGAAAAATAAAGCTGGGTCTCTACCTCATTTATTATACTAATACCAATTCCAGATGGATCAAAGATTCAAATGTAAAAAAGAAACTATATGAATTATTCTGGAAGAATAAATGACTGAGTTCATACACCAGGAATACAGAAGGCCTTGCTAAGTAGGGCTCAAAACCCAGGAACCATACAGGAAATGACTGATACGTTTGACTCTATACAAACTGGAATTTTGGGGGTAAAATATACCATAAACCGAGAGAAAAGACAAATGACAAGCTGGGAAAATATTTAACTTATGTGACAGGAAAAGGGCTCATTTCTTTCATTTTTAAAAAGTTCATGCAAATAAAATAGAGAAATGACAAACAATGGCCACCAGCAGTCAGTACCAAAAAAATGAAATAAAAAGTAGTCAGTCAATATGAAAATATGCTCAACATTACTCATAAGTAAACGCATGCAAATGAAATGGCAACAAGAGACTTCTGAACTCAGATTGTGAGAAAGTAAAGTGAGGAGGCCCATTCTGAGAAGACTGGAGAGGCGAGCTCAGGTAGACTCTGAGCCGTGGGGAGGGTGAGCCACTGGTCCGTTGCTGGAAGGACACTTGGCAAAATCTATCTGATTTTTTTTTTTAATAGTAAAACAAATGAGTTTTGTTTTTTTTATATTTTTAAAAAATTTTTATTATGTTATGTTAGTCACCATACATTGTATCATTAGTTTTTGATGCAGTGTTCCATGATTCATTGTTTGCGTATAACACCCAGTGCTCCATTCAGTACGTGCCCTCTTTATACCCATCACAGGCTAACCCATCCCCCATCCCCCCTCTCCTCTAGAACCCTCAGTTTGTTTCTCAGAGTCCATAGTCTTTCATGGTTCGTCTCCCCCTCTGATTTCCCCCCCTTCATTCTTCCCCTCCTGCTATCTTCTTTTTTTAAACATATAATGTATGATTTGTTTCAGAGGTACAGGTCTGTGATTCAATAGTCTTACACAATTCACAGCACTCACCATAGCACATACCCTCCCCAATGTTTATCACCCAGCCACCCCATCCCTCCCACCCCCCACCACTCCAGCAACCCTCAGTTTGTTTCCTGAGATTAAGAATTCTTCATATCAGTGAGATCATATGATACATGTCTTTCTCTGATTGACTTATTTCGCTCAGCATAATACCCTCCAGTTCCATCCAAGGTACTATGATAGACCAAATGTTTGTGTCTTCCCCACATTCCCATTCAGTCCTAACCCCATAATGTGATGGTATTAGGAGGTGGGGACTTTGGGGGTGATCAGGTCATGAGGGTGGAGCCCTGTGAATGGGATCAGCACCCTTATAGAAGAGACACCAGAGAGTTCCCTCGGCCCTCCCACTGCATGAGGACACAAAGCAAAGACGGCCATCTATGAGCCAGGAAGGGGTTCTCACCAGGCACACAATCTCCTGGCACCTTAACTTTGGACTTCCCAGCTTCCAGAACTGTAAGAAATAAATTTCTGCGATTTATAAGCATCCCAGTCCATGGTATTCTCTTATAATAGCCTGAATGGCCTAAGACAGATATGTATCATTTAACTCGGCAACTACTCTGCTAGGAATTTCCCTGTATAAATATACCTACAGAAGTTGGTCAAAAAATATGTATAAGAAACATCTTCCTATATTACTTAAATACCTCTTGCAGGGAGAGGGACTCACTCAATGGCTGTGGAAATAGAACACAGTGAAAGAAAAAAATATATGTAGAGGTGTATTCTTTGCAGCATTGTTTGAAATAACAAATCCCAAAGCTAAAGTATGGGGCCCCCATGCCATGGGTTCTCCTGCAGCTGTGAAGAAGAACGAAATAGTTTTGTGCACAGAGACAGGGGAAAACCAGTTATAGGCCCATGGGTCCAGCATCATCCCTTTTGTGTCACAATTTTACAGGAAAAGATACATATAAACAGATGATGATAGTTAGATCGACAGACATGCACACCGGTACAGACATAAACAAATTATCTGAAAGCAATCAAAAATAATTTATCTTTGGGCAGACACATGGGCCTGAGGGACGAGGTTTTACCTTTTGTTTTATACTTTGCTCTACTATTAGAAGGTTTTAAATTTATAGATTACTTACATTTATTAAAATATGAACATGGATTGCCTGGGTAGTGGGATAATGGATTTTTTTTCTTCTTTGAATGTCCGTAGTTTTAAGACAAAGTTTGAGTGGTGGGGGGAAATAATAAAGAAAAAGGCCCCAGGTGAAGTCTTGGCCCTCCGGAGCGGGGGTGGGGGGGAGGGTAGGGGCAGACCACACGACAGCTGGAGCTGCAGGAGGAGGTGTTTCCAGAAGAGCGGAACGTCTAACATCCTACAGACTTCCCCACTTGCCTCTATTAATGATGATCCCCTCACAGGCAACCTTCAAGGAACTTGGCTTCAGCATCAACAGAGTTAAAATAAATAGAAGGAAATCAGGCTTAAAAAGAATGTCGTTCCTATTTGTGCAAGCATTTCCTCTCTATAGATACAATTGAACTAGATGACAAAAACAGATACAGGTTCAACTCATGCCTTCTCTTCCCGTTGGCTTAAAATGGCTCACACCCAGTCTACCTTCTCATGGGTCCTGCATGCCTCAGTGGCCCACGCATGCAGAAGGGTGCAGGGGGCACACCATCTTGCCCCTTGAAATGGACCTGGAATCTAGGGCAAACGGAATTGAGGTGGCCCAGGAGAAAGCTTTCTTCCTTCCTCTCTCTCCTTAAAGGTCAAAACTATCTCAAAACCATATACAGCAGACATGACTTGTTCTGATGCACAGTGAGAGGATGATGGGGCTGGTTTCTCAACCTTTCAACCTACTGAACCCACGAAGAAGATTTCTGCTTTCCTCCGTTTCCTCACAATGAGGCAAAGCACCATGGTATTGTCACTGTATGTCAGAGTCAGGAGGCCTCCTCCTGCCCTGCAGGGATTCTCGGATCTTCTTCTAACCTCTCTGAGCTTCAGTTTCTTCATCTGTAAAACAGGGATGTGGGACAAGGGGGAGAAGATAGGGGAGGAATTGCTTAGAGAAGTTCTTGGGTTCATTCTCTTATTTATGGTTTCTCGTGGTCCCTGGGGCATCAGGGAGTTCATTCCATCACTCATTTATTCCATAAATATCCGTTGAGCACCTCACCTGTATAGGGCACAGGTTAACCACTGGAAATACCATGGTGAGCACAAGATCTTATAACCTGATGAAGGGGCAGACAATAAATGAGCAGACAAATGAAGAAATTAGATAACTTCAGAAAGGGATAGGAGCTGTGAATAAAATATCACTAGGAATGGACTAGAGCATCCTGGGGGTGAGGAGTCTAGTTGAAGAGGTGGGTCTGGGAAAGCCCCTCTGAGGTATGAGCTTATGCTTAGCCCCCATAATGAGCTGGCCACACCCTGGCTCTGTGACTGGGAATGCACACTGGTCCTCGCTGCAAGCGTGTTTCCAAGATGGCATGCCCCCTGTCTATGATGGCATCCTAACAGGCCCAGACTGTGGGTCTTCATGGCCCATTGTCCAACATGGTGGGTGTAGGCAAGACTAGGGCTGTCCAAAGGAGAGGATGGAAAAGCCAATGGCTGTGTCAGCCAATTCAGGAAGGCAGACAGAAAATTCTGCACTTCCATTTTATGTATTTTTTCTTTCATCTTTTTCTTTTTTTTCAGGGGGGTGATATTCTTCCTAATGAATATGGTATATTATTGTGATAAAAATAGTGAACACTTAATAGTGCTTGCTATATATTTAGACATTGCTCAAGGTGCTCACATATGTTAACTCATTTAACCTTCACAACAACTCCATAAGGTACATGATGATATCATCTCCATTTTACAGATGAAGAAACAAAGGCACAGTGAGTTAAGTGATTCTCCACACTCAGGAGTGGCAGAACAGGACTTGGAGCTGAGCAGGCTGGTGCCATAGTCAGTTATCTTAACCATTATGTTGTGCATAAGATATGTATAAAATTTGTGTGTTTGCTTCTTTTTTTTTTTAAGATTTTATTTTATTTATTTATTTGAGAGAGAGAATGAGACAGAGAGAGAGAGCACGAGATGGGGGAGGGTCAGAGGGAGAAGCAGGCTCTCCGCCGAGCAGGGAGCCCGATGTGGGACTCGATCCCGGGACTCCAGGATCATGACCTGAGCCGAAGGCAGTCGCTTAACCAACTGAGCCACCCAGGCGCCCCTGTGTATTTGCTTCTGAGCATATTTATTTATGGTTTTACTGGTGGTTCAAGTTTGAGTTTTTTAGAAATCTTCTGTCAAAAGTTTAGAGACCATAACATTGGCTATGAAGTCAAGGAGAACTGGGTTTAAATCTCTGTTAATGAAAAATATTATTTATGACACTTGTTAAAGATGATGAGGCAGACTTTATTCAAGGAGGCTACTGCAATGGGGCTTAGCGGTAGGGGAGAGATCAGGCTCAACTCTGAATACAACAAAAACAAGTGGAGATTTATAGCCAACAAGTAGAGTGGGGGTTACTGGATGGAGAATTACTAAGAGGGGATATGGGGTAAGGAAAATTCTGTTGAACCAACTTTGATAGGATTTTTGCTAAAGCAGGCCAGAGTAGGGGATGAAAATTTTGTGTTTTTTGGTTTGGTTTGGTTTTGCTTTGCTATTCCATTTTATTATGGTTTCATCATGATAAGTGTACTCTTTAGTCTCCATCCTCTATTTCCCCCATCACCCACCCACCTCCCCTCTAGTAATCCCCAGTTTGTTCTCTATAGCTGAGTCTGTTTCTTGTTTTGTCTCTCTCTCTCTCTCTCTTTTTCTCTTTGCTGCTTTGTTTTGTTTCTTTTTTAAAAAGATTTATTTATGGGGCGTCTGGGTGGCTCAGTCGTTAAGCATCTGCCTTCAGCTCAGGTCATGATCCCAGGGTCCTGGGATTGAGCCCCGCGTCGGGCTCCCTGCTCGGCGGGAGGCCTGCTTCTCCCTCTCCCACTCCCCCTGCTTGTGTTCCTGCTCTCACTATCTCTCTCTCTGTCAAATAAATAAAATCTTTAAAAAAAAAATTTATTTATTTGAGAGAGAGAGCACACACACAAGCAGGGAGAGGGGCAAAAAGGAGAGGGAGAGAGACAATCTCCAGCAGACTGCCCACTTAGCACAGAGCCCAACCCACGGCTCGATCCCACAGCCTTTATTTCTTAAGTTCCACATATGAGTGAGATCATGTGCTATTTGTCTTTCTCTGACTGACTTACTTCGCTTAGCACTATACTCTCTAGATATATCCATGTTGCTGCAAATGGCAAGATTCCATTCTTTTTCATGGCTGAGTAATACTCGTGTGTGTGTGTGTGTGTGTGTGTGTATCACCTCTTCTTTACCCATTCACCTATTGATGGACACTTGGGCTGCTTCCATAGTTTGGCTATCATAAATAATGCTGCAATAAATACAAGGGCACATGTATTTCTTTGAATTAGTGTTTTTGTATTTTTTGATCAGATGGCAAGGGTGGGGGTATTTTCTAAACTGACCCAGCAGGATTTTGCTAAAACTGGACTAAATGGGACAAGGACAGAGCGCAAGAATGAAACCTCATCAGAAAGAGTCCTCAGAGGAGCCCAACTCATGTTTGGTTAAGGCAAGTCTGGTAAAGGAAAAGCTTGATAAAAGTTAGCTCCTCCAGCAACAAGAGAAAGCCTTCAAGCAAAAGGAAGCAGATGCTGGTAATTGGAAGCTGGGCAGTCTTGCATGGAAATGGAAAGACCCAAGGAGAATCAGATAGGGCCCGACAGTTTGTATGTATTAATCAGAACTTACTACCGAAGCTGATGGATCATGGGTTCTGAAATAAAAGGATTAGAAGTTCAGCTACTAATTTCTAAGGCTCATTTCCTCATATGAAAAATGTGGGAGGGAGACAATAAAAACACACATCTCACAGGATTGTTGTGAGGATGAAATAAAATGATATATATGAATGTTTCTTGCTATATGCAACATAGTTAATAGGCCTTTTATTTTTCTTTTATTTAAAAATATGTGGATGACAATAATACACTGAATAAAGATAATACTGGTAAAGTTGGAATGGAGTCATGTGAATCTTTGTTCATGTAGCTCTAGAATAATGACCATCAATGGTCAGAATGAACCCAGGCAGGGGTCCTGCTGGATTTTCTTTAAAGAAGACTCAGTTTTGTTCATCTATCTTTGAACATAGAGATTATTATGGCAGAGACTGCAAAATGTTGACCAAAATGTGTTGCCTCTTCTTCCTGGGCTCACAGTTGGAATTCTGGGAGTTGGAATTCTCCCCAGGTGGAGGCTTCTTCATTCACACGCATGGTGCTCGGGCTGAGATGAGTGGTTGGGCTCAGCTGGGGCTGCTGACTTTACCAAGCCTCCTTGCACTTGGGAGAGGCCATGTGACTGAGTAATAGTCAATGGAATGAAATGGGTTCCATTGTTAGTCTTGATCCATAAAACCTGCCGCAAGCCTCCATTTTTGTGTTCTTTCCCCCCTTCTGATTGGCAGAAATGGAGAAAATTGCCAAGGTAACTTTGGAAGCCACACATTAAAGATGGCACAGCCTCAGTTCAAACGGGCCTCCGGATATCCCAACAACCTAATCACCCTTCCATTACTGTTCCATGATCAAGAATACTTGATATTTCTATTAAATTCAAACCACTATAGATTTTTGGACTTATTTGTTGTAGCAGCTACCATTACCCTAACAATTAAGCCCATAATATATTAGAAAGATTTTCACCAAGGGAGTTTTGGCTTAACTCTGGATTAATAAGTTTTCATTAAGTATAACTGACTTTTTCAAATATTCTGATTAATTGTGGTTGTGTTGGAGGGAGCTATGACCATACAGAGCAGTGTGGAATGTAATCAGTGTGTTGTGGTGTTAACTCCCAAACGATAGGCTTTTTAAAGCAGCCCTCCGCCTGGAAAATTCATCATATCCTTGGCTAGCCTCAAGAAGAGAGAGCAGGGAATCATGTCCCCATCACAGCAAACATTTTCTACCTGAGAATCTTCCTCCTCAGGTATCTCTTAGATAAGGGCAGGTAAGGGGTATTAGATACATTTTTTATGAAAGACCATTTGGGGTAAGTCAAGCAATTTCTTCTTCCTTCCTGATCTAATGAAAGCTCTACTGAGGGAAGCAGCTGAGACTCTGTACTTGTTTTGGTTTTGTTTTAGTTTTTTACTTTTTGTTTATTAATTAGTTCAAAAAGACAATTAATATCATCTCTGTTCCAGTTATTTATTGATGAATAACAAACTACCCCCAAATTAATGTTATCAACAGCCATTTTATTATGCTCACAAACTCTTTGGAATTCAGACAGGGCAGGGGGAATGGCTGTTTCTGTCCCAAGGCGTTTGGGACCTCAGGTAAGAAAGAGCGAATGTCCGGGAGTTGGAATTCTCCCCAGGTGGAGGCTTCTTCATTCACACGCATGGTGCTTGGGCTGAGATGAGTGGTTGGGCTCAGCTGGGGCTGCTGATTGGAGATCCTGCCCTTGGCCTCTTCCTGCGTCTTTGTCTTTCTCACAATATGGTAGTCTCAGGATAATTGGATTTCATAACTGATAGCTTGGGACTCCAAGAGTGAGTGTTCCAGAGACCCAGGCAGAGGGTGGAAGTCCTTTTATGAACCAGCATTAGAAGTCACATAGGGCCATTGCCATTATACTCTTTGGCCAAAATAGTCCTAAGCCCACACAAAATTCAAGGAGAAGGGGGCACAGACACCATCTCTCGATATGAGGAATGTCAAAGAATTTGCTGCTGTATTTTAAACGTACCATTATCTCTAATCCTACCATCCAAATATAACTGCCACTAATATTTTGGTTTATTTGTTACCAGTTTTTAAAAATCCCCAAACCTATAAAATAAAATTGGAAGAGAAGAATTAATACTGTTAAAATGTCCTTACTACCCAAAGTAATCTAAAAATTCCATGCAATCCTTATCAAATTCCAGGGGCATCTTCATAGAAATAGAACAAATAATAGTAAAATTTGCATGGAATCAAAAAAAAAAAAAAAAAAAAAACCAAATAGCCACAGCAATCTTGAGAAGGAACAGAGCTGGAGGCATCACACTCCCTGATTTCAAGCTATATTACAAAGCTATAGTAATAAAAAGGGAGTATGGCACTTAGTATAAAAACAGACACGTATCAGTGGAACAGAATAGAAAGCCCAGAAATAAGCCCCCTCACATACGGTCAATTAATTTATGACAAAGGAGTTAAAGGGATTCAATAAATTATTTTAGAAAAACTGGACAGCTATATGCAACAGAATGAATCCGAATTATTTTATACCATTATTATTTTATTTTATTTTATTTTATACCATACAAAATTAACTCAAAATGGATTAAAGATTTAAATGTAAGACCCGAAACCATAAAACTCCTAGAAGAAAACATAGGTAGGTGGTAAACTCTGTGACATCAGTCTTGATGATGGTTTTTTGGATCTGAATCCAAAAGCAAAAGTAAACAAGGGGGACTACATCAAACTAAAGAGCTTCTGCACAGCAAAGTAAATCATCAACAAAATAAAAAGGCAAACTATAACCTACTGAAAGGGAGAAAGTGTTTGTGACTCATATATCCAGTAAGAGGTTAATATCAAAAATATACAAAGAAATCCTACAACTCAATAGAAAAAAACAATCTAGTTAAAAAATGGACAAAAGATCTGAATAGACAATTTTCCAAAGAAGATATACAGATGGCCAACAGATACATGAAAAATGCTCAACATCACTAGTCATCAGGGAAATGCAAATCAAAATCACAGTGGGGTATCGCCTTACACCTGTTAGAATGGCTATTATAAAACAACAACAAATAACAAATGTTAGTGAAGATGTGGAGAAAAGGGAACCCTCGTGCACTCTTGGTGGGAATGTAAATTGGTGCAGTCACTACAGAAAACAGTATGATGGTTCCTCAAAAAATTAAAAATAGAATTACCCTATGATCCAGCCATTCCACTTTTGGGTATTGATCTGAAGAAAATAAAAACACTAACTCAAAAGATACATGTACCTCCCTCTTCATTGCAGCATTATTTACAATAGCCAAGATATGGAAACAACCTAAGTGTTCAATGATGGATGAACGGATAAAAAAGATGTAGTGTATGTATGCAATGCAACATTGCTCAGCCATAAAAAAAGAACAAAATATTGCCATTTGCAACAACATGGATGGAACTTGAGGGCATTATTCTAAGTGAAATAAGTCAGACAGAGAAAGACAAATACTGATTGATCTCACTTATATGTGGAGTCTAAAAACAAAACAAAAAATCCTCCCAAAACCCAAGCTCATATATACAAGGAACAGATTGGTGGTTGCCAGAGGTAGGGAGTAGAGGGTGGGCAGAATGGATGTAGGAGGTCCAAAGATATAAAATAAATAAGTCATGGGGATGTAATATATAGAATGGTGAATATAGTTAATAATACTGTGTTGCATATTTGAAAGTTGCTAGGAGAGTAGATCTTAAAAGTTCTCATCACAAGAAAAAGGTTGTGTAATTACATATGGTGATGAATATTAACTAGACTTATTGTGGCGATCATTTTGCGGTATATACAAACATCAAATTATTATGTTGTACACCTGAACATATATAATGTTATATGTCAATTATACCACAACAAAAATAGAATGAAGTAAAATAAAATTGGGAGAAAACTTTTGGTGTAATTTTGTGTCCCAACCTTTTTGACTTTTTTTTTTTTTTTAAGATTTTATTTATTTATTTGAGAGAGAGAGAGAGAGCAGGAGGGAGAAGGAGAGAGAATCTGAAGCAGACTCCACGCTGAACGCAGAGCCTGACACAGGCTCAGTCCCACAACCGCGAGATCATGACCTGAGCCAAAACCAAGAGTCCGACATTTAACCGACTGAGCCACCCAGGCGCCCCTCTTTTTGACTTTTAATGTAATATCCTGAGTGCTTCTCTATGTCATTAAAAATTCTTTGAAGATCTTTTTAAAAAGTATATAATGTTCTTTAGCCCAAAGGTGTTTCTTAGTTTACTAAATGCTTTATTCGTTGTCTGCCTTTGACTTTATAACTGGCATGAACAGCTCTAGCTAGAGCTACAATACTCGGGTCTAATTTTCTTCTTCTTTGTTAAAATTGAGGTATAATTGACAGCACGCTTAACAAATCATGTGTACAGATTGATGAATTTTTACTTGTTTGTGTGCTTGAAACATAATGCAAATCAAGATATTGATCATTTCTATCACCTAAAATTTCCCTTGAAGTCTTTTGTCAGTCATCTCTCCCCTCCGGGAGGTAATCGCTATTCTGACTTTTATTGTCATTGATTAGTTTTGCCTGTTGTCGAGTTTCAGACAAGAAATCAAAGGGTATATACTAATTTGTGTCTTCTTTCATCCACATATTTTGTTATATTCATCTGTGTTGTTGCATGTATCCATGGTTTTCTTTTCTTACTGCTGAGATATTTCATCGTGTGAATATTACCACGCGGGATGTATTCATTCCCCTGTGAATGGACAGGTTTCTAGATTTGGGCTATGATGAGTAAAAGTGCTACATTCTTGTATATGACTGTTTGTGGATATATTTACTCAGTTCTTTCAGGTGTATATCTAAGAGTGGAATTTCTGGGTCATAGAGCAGGTGTATATTTAGTAATTACTACTAAATTGTTTTATAAAATGTTTAAATTAATTTATATTCCCATAAGCAATGTATACAAGTTACAGTTACTCCATATCCTCAGTAACGCTGGGTATTTCCAGTTTGTACAATTTTAGTCATTCTAATGGGTACATTCTATTATTTTACTGTGGTTTTAGATTTCATTTCCCTGATGAATAATACTGCTCAGTACTTTTTCATATGCTTATTAGTCATTTAGATATCCTCTTCTGTGAATTGCCTTTTGAAGTCTTTTGCTAAGCTTTAATTGTGAATTTTTTTTGCCTTTCAAATATTTATTTGCAGGAGGTTTTAATATGATCTGGATTCAAATCCTTGTCTATGACGAGTCCTTTCATAAACAGAAGTTCTTAATTTTAATCAGTTTCAACTTATGGACTTTTTTTATAATTAGTGCCATTTTGTCCTATTTTAAAAATCTTTATCCTAAGATCATTAACATGAACACACATCCCACATATTTTTTTCTCCTAGAAAATTTCAGCTTTAGGGCGCCTGGGTGGCTCAGTTGGTTAAGCGACTGCCTTTACAGCTCATAAAAAGAAAATTTCAGCTTTAGATCTATATCCACTTTGCATTAATTTTTACACATGGTGTGAATAATGATTAAGGGTTTTCTTTTTTTTTTTTTAAGATTTTATTTATTTATTTGAGAGAGAGAGAGAGAATGAGAGAGAGAGCATGAGAGGGAGGAGGGTCAGAGGGAGAAGCAGACTCCCTGCCGAGCAGGGAGCCCGATGCGGGACTCGATCCAGGGACTCGATCCAGGGACTCCAGGATCATGACCTGAGCCAAAGGCAGTCGCTTAACCAACTGAGCCACCCAGGCACCCGGGTTTTCTTTTTTTTTTAAAGAGAGGGGCTTCACAATCATTTATTGAAAAGGCTGACTATTCTCCACTGAATTAAAAAAGGATGTTTTGTGTAAATCAATTGACTGTATATGGAGTAGGTCTATTTATAACCTCTCTATTCTGTTCTAACAATTCATTTGTCTATACTGTGCCACTATCACATTATCTTAATTACTGTAACTCATAGTGATATTCCAGGAAGTGAGGAGAATTAAATTTGAATTCAGTCCTGTGACCAATGATTGGATCTTTCATGCCTACATAATCAAAACCTAATAAAAACTCTGGACACCGAGGCTTGGGTGAGCTTCCCCAGTTGGTAATCATACATTGATATGCTGGGTGAGTGATGTGTCCAAAGGACAAAGAAACTTCATGTCTGGGACTGTCCCAGACTTCACCTCACCCTATGCGCCTCTTCATTTGGCTGGTCCTGACTTGTATCCTTCATAATAAAACTGTCATAAAAAGTAAAGCACTTAGCTGAGTGTTGTGTCATTCTCGCAAGTTACCAAACCTAGGAGGTGAGTGGGAAACCTCAAATTTGCCAGTTGATTATTTTTATTTATTTATTTATTTATTTATTTATTTATTTATTTATTATGTTATGTTAATCACCATACATTACATCATTAGTTTTTGATGTGGTGTTCCATGATTCATTGTTTGTGCACAACACCCAGTGCTCCATGCAGAACGTGCCCTCTTTAATACCCATCACCAGGGTAACCCATCCTCCCACCCCCCTCCCCTCTAGAACCCTCAGTTTGTTTTTCAGAGTCCATCGTCTCTCATGGTTCGTCTCCCCCTCCAATATCCCCCCCTTCATTCTTCTCTTCCTGCTATCTTCTTCTTCTTTTTTAAACATATAATGTATTATTTGTTTCAGAGGTACAGATCTGTGATTCAACAGTCTTGCACAATTCACGGTGCTCACCATAGCACATACCCTCCCCAATGTCTATCACCCAGCCACCCCATCCCTCCCACCCCCCACCACTCCAGCAACCCTCAGTTTGTTTCCTGAGATTAAGAATTCCTCATATCAGTGAGATCATATGATACATGTCTTTCTCTGGTTGACTTATTTTGCTCAGCATAATACCTTCCAGTTCCAACCACGTCGTTGCAAATTTGCCAGTTTATTAGAAGTGTGCCTAGTCTGGGAACCCTGTACCTTGCCGCTGGAGTCTAAAGTGAGGGGAGATTTGTGGAGAACTGAGGCCTTCATCTATGAGGTCTGCATTCACTCTGGGTAGTCAACAAAACAACTGCTTAGCAGGCACATTAAGGATGCTATAGCTTTTCAGAGAATTGGCCCCTTTACCACCGTGCCATTCCCCTCTAATCCTTGGTAAGTGTCCTTGTTCTGACATTGGCTTCGTCTGAAATTAATATAGCTACTCTAGGTTTCTTTGGACTTGTGGTAGCATACTCCATCTTTCTCTATTGCTTAGCTTTTAACCTATCTGTGTCTGTGGGTTACCTGCTGACAACACTTAGTTGGGTATTGTTTTCCTTGGGTGTCATTAAATCCTCTCTGAGAATCTCTGTCTTTTAATTGCTGTATTTAGACCACTAACATTTAAACTGATTATCGATATAGTTGGATTAATAACTATTATATTTGTAACTCTTTTCTATTCATTGCCCTTCTTTTCTTTATTTGTCTTCCACTCTTTTTTCATCTTCTCTGGTTTTAATTGAGCATTTTATATGATTCCATTTTCTCTCTTGTCTTGACATATTGATTATACTTCTTTATAATTATTTTTTTTAGTGGTTGCTCTACAGTTAGGAATATACATTTTCAGGGAAAACAAGTCCACTTTCAAATAACACCATACTGATGTTTGCTTCATGGGTGGTATAAGTACCTTGAAACAGTATATTCCCAATTCTGTTCTCCTGTCCCTGTTAGTATCACGGCCATTTATTTCAGCTATCCATAAGCTATAATCGCCCAATACACTGTTGCTATCATTTTGAAGAAACTGCTGTTAGATCAATTAAGAATAAGAAAAATTAGGGGCACCTGGGTGCCACAGTCAGTTGAGTATCCAACTCCTGGGTTTGGCTCATGTCATGATCTCAGGGTCGTGAGATTGAGCCCCAAGTCGGGCTCCGTGCTCAGTGTGGAGTCTGCTTGAGATTTGCTCTCCCTCTCCTGTTCCTGCTTGTGCTCTCTCTCTCTCTCTAAAATAAATAAATACAATCTTAAAAAAAAAGAAGAAAAAATATTTTATTTTACCTTCTTTTATTTCTTTTCTCATGCTCCTTTCTTCAGGTAGGTCTGATTTTTCTGACATATATTATTTTCCTTCCCTCTGAAGAACTTTTAACATTTCTTGCAAGGCCACAAATTTCCTCAATTTTTGTCTGAGAAAGTCTTTATTTGTCCTTCACCTTTGAAGAATAGTTTTACTTGTTGATAATTTCTAGGCTGGTGTTTTTGTTGTTGTTGTTGTTGTTTTTTAACAGTTAAAATATTTAACTCCAATCTCTTCTTACTTGCATGGTTTCTGAAGAGAAGTCTGATGTAATTCTTACCCTTATTCCTCTGGTAAGTTGCTTTTTCTTCTCTGGCTTCTTTCAAGATTTTCTCTTGATCTTTATCACAGTTTAAATGTGATATACTTGGTGTAACTTTTTCTGGTATTTATCCTGTTTGGTGTTCTCTGAGCTTTCTGGATCTGTGGTTTGGTGTCTGTCATTAATTTGGAAAGTTCTCAGCCATTATTACCATTCAAATAGTTCTTCTGTCCTTTTCTCCCTTTTTTTCTCCTTCTA
The DNA here is from genome assembly GCF_011800145.1 of Mirounga leonina. Classification (NCBI taxonomy): domain Eukaryota; kingdom Metazoa; phylum Chordata; class Mammalia; order Carnivora; family Phocidae; genus Mirounga; species Mirounga leonina. The sequence goes on from NW_023270244.1 coordinate 4,020,397, forward strand.
ATATTTCCATTACATGCATGTTATACCTTTTGCAAAAGCTCCATAGTTCTTAATGCGGTTCCATATTTTTTTTTCTCCTTGCATTTCACTTTTTGAAGTTTTTATTGCTATATCTTCAAACTCCCCGATTCTTTCCCTGGCTGTGTCCAATCTGCTGATAAGCCCACCAAAGGCGTTCTTCCTTTATTTTACAGAGTTTTTGATTCCCAGCATTTCCTTTTGCTTCTTGGAGGTTCCATATCTCTGTTTACATTACCCATCTGTTCTAGCACGTTGCCCGCTTTTCCACTAAAGCCTTTAACATATTAATCATAGTTATTTTAATTCTAAAATCTCTGCCATGTCTGTGTCTGGTTCTGATGCTTATTTTATTTCTTCTGACTGTGAGGGGTGTTTTTCTTTTGCCTTTTAGCTCACCTTGTCATCTTTCGTTAAAAACCAGACATGAAGTATTGCATAAAAAGAGCTCAATTAGATAGGCCTTCAGTGTGAAGTTCTATGTTTATCTGACTAGGAGCTGGGTGGTGTTTATTGTTTGCTTTAGCTGTGGTTTCAGAAACTAAAATGCTTTCTAGTGTCCTTGTTTTTGTCTCCCTTGTTGTTTTGGGTTTTCCTAGACACTTTAAATAGGGTCTGAGGCCTGTAGTTCTTGTAGCTGTAATCCTCTGTTATGGTACAGAAGCTGGATTGATGTGGTAATAAGGTGTGGGGGGAGGGGAATTTTTCTATCGTCCTATAATTAGATTTTAGGTTTTTAGTAAACCTGAGTTGGGTATTTTCCCTTTCCCCAGGGTGGTTAGGCTTCAGTAAAACCACAGTAGATTAGACACTGTAAGTTAGTTTCCCTTGAGGGCAGGTCTTGTGAAGGGGAAGAGTGAGCTCTGGGTGTATTTCAGAATGGTTATTTTCCCCTCCCCCTGCTGGAAGCATGAGGGGATTTTTCTTCAATCTTCACTTTGAGAACCTGGGAGAACTCACGGAGACAAAACTCACAAATGTAGGGAGTCCTCCCTAAAATTGGACCCTCTCAGAGTTTCAGACTCTCATGCTTATCCACACCGAATCTTCAGCAACTTGCCAGTTATAGTTTAGAATATTCCTACCAATACTGCCTGCAGTGATGGGTTTCTGCTCCACGTAATGTGCTTCTCATCACTCACCTGTCTGTCCAGTTTTCCGAGTAGCAGTTTCCCTTGTGACACCAGTTCTCTGCTGGATCTAAGAAGAGATGTTGATTTTCTATGGGTTCAGCTTTTTTTCTTGTCACGAAGACACAAGTGAAGACTCCAAGCTCTTTACCTGTTGGATTAGAAAGCAGAAGTTCACCTGGTCTGTTTTTGAAACTTAAATTAACATATTGAAGAACCGTATGTCCATATCGGCAAGAAGTAGTATGCATTTGCTTAGAGATAGAACTGCCTGGGAATTTATATCTAGCATCCTTCCCCAACTGCCCTTCACTAAGGTCCTGCCGTGCCCTTCACCAGGTCCCTTGCCTTGGGCTGGAGGTGAAATGAAATTAATACTCCAAGTTTCTTCCTAGGGATCAGGGTGAAACTACTTCATAATCCTTGCTTGGTTTCCTTCCTTTTCTTGTCTTGCTTCCTCCCCATCCTTACCCATTTCCTTTGGAAGCACTTCCTTAATCAACCACTTCCTCATGACTCTCATCTCAGAGTCTGCCCCTGGGGAACTCAACTTAGGACACCACCCAAAGGGTTCAAGATGGTGAATGCCTTCTTGTCTTACATTTTCACAGCCCAAAGGGTTCTTCCTTTGATCTACTCCAAAATGATCCACCTCCTCCGAGTGAGGTGGGTGACACCATTTAATTGGCAGCTGCTCATACAAATTAAGGAACTTTTCTATGCTTGCCCAACCAAATTCTTTGCCATTGGTTGTTTCCAATCTTTTTACTTAATATTTTTCTTGTGACTAGCCCTTAGTGGGCTGCAAAGATCAGGGCCCACAGCAGCCAAATAATTCATCTGATAGACCACATTCAAGTATGCTTGAATATTTACTCTAAAATCAGTGTAGACTTTCTGACTCCTCCTTTTCCAGCCTCTCTTTTTCTCTCCCAGTGACTTCATTCAGGCAAAAAGGCCACCCACATCTCTCCCCACTTGCCCAGTCAAAACCTATTCATTAGAGATAATTAGTGGCTGAAATGCCCAGGCTACTTCTTTTCTTTTAGTAGGGGATGGGGAAGGGAGACTCAGAGTATTTAAAATATACTCTTTCCTTGCACAGTAAAAAGCTTTGGATGTTATTAAAGATATTTCAGGGGTCAGACAATAAGTATGAGAAGAAATTTGGAAAACGGGGCCCTTAAAGGTACTTCCTGGCATCTGTCCCTGGTGACTGATCATTGCTTATAGGCAATTCCTTACTTACGGAGTTTATTGGTTAATCACAGTGGCCAGAGGAGTATCTCTCTCTGGATGGACCTCCCTCTGCCCCCATCTCTGTACCTCACCTGGTGCTGGTAAGAGCTCAGGAACAGGTCACTTCAGCTCCAACCCAGGCACACTGGTGGCCAAGGACAGTCTACATGATGTGGTAGACAGGCAGCGGGTTCAGGAGAAGAGACTTGGTTCAAATCCCGGCTTTGCACTTGCCAGCTGTGTGACCTTAAGAAAGTCACTTAACAACCTCGTGGCTCCATTTCCCTGGATATAAAATGAAGATAATAATACTGACACCCACGAGATGTTATAAAGCAGAGATCATCATGTACAATGGCTGGCACCAAGTAAACACCAGAGGAGTATCAATCCCTCCACTCCCTCTGTAATGCAAGCTTCGGTAAATGACATTGGGTTTATTTGAGTCATTATTCTGCTTCCCTGGTTCAGAAACTAACCCCCTAATTAATTCTCCAAATTAATGTTCCAGAATATCAAAATTGGAAGGCACTTTTCTATCACCTTGTTCAACCCATCCATTTTGCAGAGGATGAAACTGAGGCCTGCAGGGTTTGGGGGCCTTGTTTAAAAGCCTGCTGTTTCTTCTCTGTTGCTCTTTGCCCTGCACCTCATTAATCATCACCTTTTTGAAGTCTATGTTTACAAATCCTCGCTAATGTTTAGTTGTTTGCATCTCCAGTATTATTTTGTGAGGTGTTGCCACATGGGGTTATTTTAGGTCTTTGGCAATGGTCTCCCAAAAGGGCAATGCGGTGGATTCCTCACAGCTCTCCAGAGGCACCAGGCTGGTGGTGCATGGCCACTGGCCCGGGGACCCAGATACTTCATTCTTGAGAGAGGACTCCTCTCTGGACACATTTGTCAGCTGGCAGAAAGGCATTCTTCCATGGCCAGGTGGTAAAGCTGGAGGGGAGAGTCTCCCAGAGGGTAGAACAGTTCAGTCAGCTTCCTGGTCTTTCATGTGTGGCTTTGCCAAGACCATTGTGCTCGGGAGGAGGGAGGGGGCAATGCTCTCTCTGTCCCAACCCCAGGGTCTGTTGGAGATCCAGGGATTCAGAGGAGTATCTGTAGGACCAGAGGCCTCACACAGCCTCCAGAATGTCATTGCCAGGCAGCTTGCCCTTTCCCAAAGAGTCGACCCAACAGTGCCTCTGTGAACAGGAAAGTTATGAAAACAGCCCGATCAACACAGTCAGGAGGGCTCAACAGCTTCCAAAATTGTCCTCACTGTGTGAAATGCAGTAAGTTCTACCAGGGAACAGGACAGACGTGACTGAAACACCGAAACACCCTTCAGGCTTTGTCAGACCACAGTGCCCCCCGCAATACCGCTTTCATCCCCCGCCTCTGGGACAACCTCAGGAGAAGACCTCAAATTCTGAATGTTGACAGGCAGGTAAGCAGACACATTCGAATCTGGCTATGTGTGGGGTGGGGGAGAGAACAAGTTTGTGCAAGCTCCCAAGATGATACCGAGGAACTCCCCCCAACCCGGGGGTTGCCAGATTTAACAAATAAAAACACAGGGCGCCCAGTGAAATGGGACTCTCACACAAACACAATGAACACCTTTTAGCACTCTTATGGCCTATGTGATATTGGGTTCGTCCTTCTACTAGAAAAATGCGTTTGTCTGAAATTCAGATCTAACTGGGCATCATGTGTTTGGCAACTCTCCCACCCTTTCCACCCTCAAACAGCAAAGTGACATTTTCAAATACCATTTTTAAAAAGCATACATTCACTGTTAAAAATGCAGAGAAATATGACAAATAAAATGAAAACCAGTCATAATTTTACCACCCAGATTTGTTAACCAATGTTAACATGTTAACATTTTGATCTATTCCATATGTACATCTGTATGTGTGATTTATTGTCAGTCATATATTTATAAAATTGGGATTATACCAAGCATCCTAATATTTGGGTTTTATTATGCTTTTCCCCTATAGCATTACATGTATGTGTGTATGTGTGTGTGTGTGCATATAAAACACTTTATTTTAAATATCATTATATTTATATACTTACTACTCTATATTTTACTGTCTTTAAATATCATCCATTAGCAGGTCTTTTAATGGCTGAAAAATGCTCACTCGAATTCCCAGCATACAGGGGAGTGAGAGGAACAGAGCTTCTCAGACTCCTCCGTTTTGCAGACAGCAGTTAGCCATCAGATGCTTGCTGCACCAGCACCCTGAACCATGCCAGCCCCATAGGAGGGATTCCAGAAATGCTTATTGATCAAGTGAATAAATAAATGAATGAAGCCCTTTCGGCCCTGGGAGCACCCTTAGCCCAAACACAATCCCCACATTGCCACGTACAGGCTCCTGCTGAACAGAAAAGGAGGTCGTCGGACTTCAGCCAGCAATGGACAAACCAGAGCTCAGCATTGTGGCCTCTGTGTTGAACCCTGGCAAAGTCCTGATTTTTCTTTAAATTTTACAGTCAGTAGCCATATACTGGTCCCATTGCAGGTTCTGTGGATACAGAAATGAACAGGATAGAGAATTACATTCATGTGAAATTGTATTAGTGTATGGTGGTGGTGGGGAGACAGACAATAAAAGAGTAAATAGATAAACATAATAATTTCATATAGTGATGAATGAGAACAAAAACTATTATAGCCACACAGCTTACTGTTCATGCTAACGCAATTAAACTATCTGGCACTCAGCATTAACATGACTGCAATACTCTGGAAAATTCCAGCCCCAAAAGATGAAGCTGCAAACAGTGTTACTGTTTGTGTTAGGAACTTGCTGAAAACCCATTTATCTGAACAGCAGATCAGGGTAGTCGTCCCCTTCTCTCAACAACTCAATTGGGCTGAATATTCTTCAAGGTTCCCTCCAAAGCCCACAGCTCACTGTGTTAATCAGTCCTTGACTATTATGTCACACACTTTGCACAACTCCAATCGGGGCTCCCCATTGAAAGACCCATCGTACACTAGACCCTCCAAATCCTATCAATATTCCACCCTTGACCTCTTCCTTCTGAGAAGCTTCTATGATTCCATCAAAGTGATAGTATCTCTTACTGCACTAAGCAATAAATTTGGCTTTGTGCAGTCAGCAGGCTATTTCAGTAGTCTGTGTGGGAACCAGCAGTCAACATGAGTGGTAGGAAGGAAAAGAAAGCAGGGCCATTCAATCCATAGCGATGGAGGAGGGGCCAACAGCGGTGGTACTTTCATGGGGAAGCAAGCTTCTCAAATGGTAACATTTGAGCTGAGACTTGAAAGAAGAGAAGGATCTTGGCCTAGCCATATCCTGGAGGCAAACCTTCCAAGCACTGGGAATAGTAAAAGGAGGAAGGTTGACAGCAGAGCAAAGGAGGTCCGAAGGTGGGGGGTAGATGGATGTCAGATGATGAAGCTGATTACAGATCCAATGAGTTGGATCTTATGCTAAGGGTGACTTTAAAAGCTGGAGGATTAAAGCTGCATTCCTGCATCCATCCCTCTGGTCAATGAACATGACTTCAGATCCCTCTCCTGCCTGGCATTCTTGGGTACCAACAGTGCTAGAGATTTAGCATTCTAGAGAAAAGACAGATAGAAATAGCCAGGACTCAGAAAACCAATTCCTGCACATTGGAGGAAGTATGGGAAGGAAACAAGGACCCGTAAGCACAGAACCAGAGGAGGTGGCCCTTCCTCGGCATGGTTCTGGCTCCCATATCCCTTGGGTTCCACAGAAGCGTGGTTTGCCTGGTGGCAGCTTCCAGGCCCCAGGGTACATGAGGCACTGCACAAAACCCAGGCCCGGGACTCCCCCGGGGCTTTTATCTATGCACCTCAGGACCAAGCATAGTACCTGGCATCCAGTAGGTGCTCCATGAATGTCGGAATTGACGGTCTGCTTTTTAGGTATTTCTATTCCATCCAACTCAACAGCTGTTTTGAAATTTGCACAGAACTATATATATTATTAAAACATGAAAAAAATGAGGAAATCAGAGGAAGAAAATGCAAAGGGAAGGGAAGCGAGATAAAATTAGGGTTAATGTGAATGGTTAAAACCTCTAATGAGTCGTTTTGAATAGAACTACTTCTAGCAGCTGGTGCAAAGAGCGCAAAGTTCAGCTGCTAGATTCACAGAAACAAAATTAAGGACAATAACAAGAAGCTTTGTTAGGGGGCTTAGGAAAGGCCCAGCTCTTTCTAGCACTGAGTCAAGGAAATTTTTTTATGAGTCTTCATAAAGAGATTCTCTGTGAGATAGTATATAACAACACCCCTAAGACAACACAGTTGTGAGTTTCGAAGAGCTGTTTCTTGGAACACCCCGGGGGGGAGAATTATCGAGGCATATCTGAACAAAATCCCATCAAGGAGACCGGCCAGGGAGGAATTCTCATCTGCCAGTTGCTGGTGATGACCGTGTAGGACCCTAGAGGGGCTGGGGGAGGCTGGGGAGCAGTGGAAGGTCAAGCTGGCGGGGACCCCACAGTGTCTGAGTTTGGTGGAGCCGGGCGCGTGCATACATCCTGCACACCTCTGGAGAGGAGTCACTCAGAATGCAGGGGGCACCGTCCCTTCACGCCTTTGTGCAGCAAGTTTCTGCCCTCCTAGACCAAAACGAGGGGGAGGGAAGCCTCCAGAGAGGAGGGATTTGTAACGAGGGGAGAATCTTCATGAAGTGCGATAGTCAACACCTCATATTTCAACTCTGTGAAGAAAGCATCTCCTGGCAGACACGCTCACAAAAATGTGTGCAGTTTGTGGAGGGGTCGTCCCGGGCCCGCTGGCGGCTCCACCGGGGTCCCCCCATTTCCTGGGCCACAAAAACGAGGAGACGGGCCGGGAAGCCCTTGGCTCTGGCTGCGAGTGTGTGCCCCCGGCTAGAGCTCCCCTGGAATTAGCAAGGGCGGACGCCTCCGCGGCGGTCGCGTCCAGGGCAGACCCCCAATCGCTTCTTCATGGCGGAGGACGCTTGGCTTGGAAAAGAAAAAATCGTGGCGAAATCAAAACAGAAATTAACATCTCTCTTTTAAATGGTGTCGTTTGGGAATGATCGTAAACACAGTTTAAATTCATTGGATGTTCTACCCAGATCTGTGCTCTGATGAGATCAAGCGCTTGGGGGAGAGAGCTCTATCTTTTTGTAAGCGTATATTGTCTTCTTGGACCCTGACATCGCTTTCAGATGGGAAAATGGAGGCTGGGTGAAGGTGAAGTGACTTCTCCCAGGCCACACTAGATGGCTCCTAAATCCTGCCTCCCACCTCCTAGCTGAGGGCTCTTTCCGTGAAATGACGTCTGGGGACCTGGTTCCGTGCCCCACACTACTAGTGGGAGCCCAATAAACATTCACTTCCCCACCGCTTACTGCCCTCTTCTCTGCTTTTCTGTGAAAGAGATGCTCTTAGATTGAGGGCTTCGAGCGCAGCTGCTTCCCTAGTCTTACCTACGATTGCCACTTGGCCCACGTATCTGCTTTCCGTGAGTTCCAAGGGTCAAACACGCGAGCTTCATGAAATGTCTCATAAGCCAGTGAGGGCGGTGGAAGGCGGTCGAGCCTCCAATCTAGGAGGTTGGCGTGAAAAATCCCCTCTGAGCCCTCTGCCCCAGCCCTGTCGCTGACTCTGTGCTCCCAGCCCTGTCACCGTGTCTCTCTTTTTCATCCAGAGTTACAAGGGTTTCGTGAAATGCTCACATCTGAACTATCGACGCCACGGGCTGCACATTTGGGTGACGAATAGGAGGCAAGAAAGACGCGCATAAATTCTCAGACAATAAGGGCAAAGAAAATAAATTCTTTAGGTGACAATAAGGGGGTGGTGGAATTTATCAGCACGATTATTGTGCTAGATTTGTACTGTGTTCAGCTTAGATTGGAAAGTCAACAACACGCACCGTTTGGGATACTCTGTATGGGATCAGGCTCCTTCCATTAGGCATATAATTTAATAATTTAATAATTGCTTCGGGCTTAGGAATACATTCTAACTTCATATTATGTACATGTCTGTTTTAAGTGCTCTTGTAGGGCAGGGGCAGGAGGGGCTGGAGGGTGCGGGTAGGGCAAAGACACTGTGCCAACAGATGCAGACCCTAAGGAGATGATTCTCAAGGCATACGTCTCTTAAAGGTCCACCTGTTGAATAAACAGACCTAGTTCAGGGACGGTTGCCTGGAAATATTTTTATAGTAATTTTTCAATAGCAGAAGGAGGACACGGATAACCTGCAGGGAACTCAGGTGAACAGTAAATTGATCAGTGCTCTAAGTATCAGAAAAGAGACCAAGGTCCTTTCACATGATTTCAGCATCAAAGGTTGGAATAAAGAAGGTCTCACCTTCTAGGAACCAGAACACTTTACCAACCAGACTGGGCCGTTCCTTGACATTTGTCTCTTTGCAGACTCTGATCCCTGAGTCAACTTCTAGCCAGCAAATTCTCCAAATATGATTACCTCCAGTATATGAGCTCATTTCTCTGCACTTACTCCCAAATGGTCGACATCGATTTGCGACATTAATGAAGTAAGTACCCAACTGTCCTTGTTCATGAGCTATTACCTCGGTATTGATTGTAGCTTTAATTGACAATTACTTGAATGGGCTGGGCTATACTGAGCTTTTATTAATTTTCCATGGTGATGCTCATTACTAAACTTCATTGCAATTGTGTAACAATGTACATTCCCCACTGTGGCTAACTGAACTGGAAAATTCCACTGGCCATTTCCCAAACCTCTTTATCCTGGAAAATAAAGAATTTGGTATTGTTAAATTTGCTATCAGGATTCTAGACCTCGATTCTGTGGGAAGAGAATTGGCTGTGAAAATAAATAGAATGTGGTACATTATTTTTCCTTCGCTGTTGTTTCAGAGAACATGCGGTACCCACAGATTTTATTCTACCCCATGCTGCCTAGAGAAACAGTGAACCCCATATAAAATTATATTCGTTCTTCTTTCTCCCTTTTTTCTTTTTTTTAGAACTAGGAGTGGGGAAGAGACAGCGAGGTAGAGGAGATTTTGTGGTTTGGGGAAAGAGCGGTTTGGGTTTCTGGGGGAGGTAAATGGAGGGAAGGTAAATTGATGAGGGGCAGACCCATCTCTGTGTCATCACGAAGGAACATTTATGCTCCGTTCTTAGGCAGAGCAATGGAATGCAGAGACCTCCCCTTGTGTCTGCCAACTCTCAGTTGCCTTCAGCTCAAAATGATCCTTATTCCAAAGTGGCATATTGGGGGGACACGCTGGGGGGGGATATCCTGCTTCCCTCCAAAGGTGATTCAGAAATATGACTTATGGTATCTGATTGAGCCAGAGCAATGGTTATAATGTGACATAAATTGATTAGAGTTGGAATTCACTTTGTTATGAGCTAATTAATGGAGATGTTCCTCTAGTTTTCTAGGAGAGTGAGTAGTGTAGCAGAAAGGTTTGTCCATGAAGGAGCTATGGAATTCTTGGTGTGGCTGTTCTAGAATTATAAGTAGTGAATATCCACAAAAATTTCAGGAAAAATACTGATTGGCATTCAGCAAATTCAACTTTCAGTTAATTGGGCAGGTGCCGTTTTTGTTCGTTTTGTTTTGTTGGTCATTACACACTCATGAGATGTCAGGGATAGGAAAGCTAACTCCTATTAGAGAGGATGTTTTGAAAGACAAGAATTAACAGAGATGAGTTTACTTTGAGTGCGATCATCTTTGCCTTGTAGGAAAGGCTATGTAGTATAGTGGAAAACGCCCTTCACTAGGAATCAAAATCCTTATGGCTTCATGCCTCTGGACCTCATCATAAAATGAGAGGCTTGGCCCGTTATAACCCCCGAGGGGCTTTTTATGCTCTTAAATGCCACAGTTTTGGTCTTCAGACACTGAGTTGTGTGAAGGTAAGATAATGGAAAGAGCATTGCACTGGAAGGCCAGAGCACGGCTTTGAGTTGTCGCTTCCCCAGCCAGCTGTGTGCTCTTGGAGAAGTCACTTCCCCTTCCTGGGTCCCACCTTCCTCCTCTATACCATGAGGTGCTACTGAGCCAGTAGCCTGAATGATCCCTTCCCTTTCCAGGTTCTTCAGTTCAACATGGTAAACAATGGTTCCTGCTGTAGTTACTTCTATGTGCAGACTTGGGGAGTCTCTAGTACCCAGTTATTTGATTAAACACGAATCTGGGTGTCACTGTGCAGATTGTCTTGTAGATGTGGTTGACATCCACACTCAGGTGGCTGGAAGTAAAGGAGATTATGCTCAATCATGTGGACAGGCCTTGTCCAATCCACTGGAAGTTCTTAAGAGCAAAAACGGAGGTTTCCTGGAGAAGAAAAAGTTCTGCCCCAAGACTGCAGCTTGAACTCCTGCCTAAGTTTTGATCTTTCCAGACTGCCCTGTGCCAGCCCCCACAATTATTTAAGCCAATTGCTTAAAATAAATCTCTTAGTATACACACATATAAATACACATTTATCTCTTTGGTTCTGTTTCTCTGGGAAACCCTGACTGATACAGCTCTCCGGGTGAGAAGATAAATTTGGGGCCATCAAAGGAAAATGTGCTGATATTTCTTCTCCTTGCTGTGGTAGGAGGAGGGACAGAAATATGGAGCCCAGGTTCCCTCAGTGGCTATAGTCAGCCCACAAACATTTTTTCTGGGGCTTACACAGTTTATTTCTTTTGAATTAGTTGACAACATTTAAACAGAAGGAGATATCACTTAAAGTGTGACTTTCTCTTTCTCCTAAATAATTGGAGGTCGGGCAACCTGAGGCCTATATTCCTACATATTCCTACGAGGGAATAATCAGCTTGAACTAAATCCTCAAACTGGGTTAGTCGTCGCCCTGGGGATACACAAAGGTTTTCCAAGGAATATCAATTTCCAGACACTCAACTTCCATATGTTCTCATTTCTAAGACTGATCTGCTTGGCAACCTGCTTGCCTTCTGAGCCCTCACATTTGTTCTCTGTCTCCCTCTCAGGTCCCCTTTATGATCACCCTTGTCCCACCTCACAGTAGATGTGGAAATAATGCTGCCCAGCTATTCCTTCTACAAAGGACTTGCCCGTGGTGGGCTGAAAGATGACCCCCAAAAGATATGTCCATCTGGAACCTCAGAATGTTACTTATATGGAATAAAGGTTTTTGTGTATTATTAATTCCTGGATTACAGTAGATCATCAACCCGGTGACAAATGTCCTAATAAGAAGCTGAAGGACAGAAAACAGCCACAGAGATACAGAAGGGGAGGCCATGTCAAGACAGACAGAGAGCAGAATGATGAGTCTCCAAGCCAAGGGGCACCAAGGGGTGCCAGGAGCCAGCAGGACCTGAGAGACAGGCGTGGAACAAATGCTCCCCCAGAGCCTCCAGAAGGACCCACCCCTGCTGACAGCTTGATTTCGGACTTCGGGCCTGCAGAACTATGAGAGAATAAATTTCTGTGACTTGCAATCACCACGTTGGCGGACCTAGAAAATGGATTTATTCCTCTCTGTGGGGAGCTACTTCAGGGCTGGCCTCGGCTGCAGGGGGCCACCCTGACTGCCGTCACACCCTTCCCAGGACAGCCCCACATCTGGAGACGGGGCACGTGGGGTACCTGTCTCCAAGACAACTCCGAGGGGCAGTGTTCACTTCAGAGCAGCCTGCTGGGGAGCCGTCACCAATTTCCTCTCATGCAGGCTCGCTTCCTCTTCCTTCTTTGCACGTGTATTGATCTTGAGAAAACATCCCGCTCCCCACGTTCTGTCTCAGCATCTGCTTCCAGAGAACTCAACCTGCTATGCAAAAGCAATGCACCCTTTTGACCCATCTCAGGTTTACTACCGTGCATTGCCTCAGAGTATTACAATTCCCTGGAGGACAATCAGACAACTCCAAGTATTGATGTTGATGTTGCTCTAACAAAAGAGTTTCTATTCCCATTTACTTATTTATATAAACCAGTTTTCTCAGCATTTATATCTATAAACTTCAAACATAAGAACAGGTTTGGTGCGGAACCTTACCTCATCTTAGGTAATATTCATCCGTGCATATGTGAAATAATTGGAAGAAATAAAATGCCATCTATCTCGTATAGGTAGGCGTTTTAAATAAAATTTTAATTTTATGATGAATATGATTCAGAAAAATTTACAAATATATTTAGGTTATTTTAATCAATTTTCCCAGAAGAAAAATATTTTAACTTCTATGGCCTGATGGTCACAGGAAATTATTTTAATTTGTATTTTTATTTATGTTGCAGAGAAGTATGGAGTGTGATGAATAAAACACTTTAAATCAAACATTATAGTTGAATAAAATTTTGTGGGGGAAGAGTAATTAAAATATGAATTCAGGGAGAAAAAGGAAGTAAAATTTCTGTTTTTCAAATAAGAACTTGTTTGTGTATTCTTTTTATGGTTGATGGTGGTTATCAAATTGGTGTGGGGTCTAAACTCTATTGGCGTGATGGAAATTATTTATTTTAAAGTGTTACCCTTTACAGTACACTACTAGTTACCTTTTAAGAAATAACTATTAAGCATATGATTAAAAATTTTAGATGTTAACCTAACAATCTGATAAGAGGTACATGGTTTTCCAAAAATTCGGGGCATGTTCATGACTACCACTGATTTGCTCTGCCTGCTGGCACCTGTAGGCAGTTTGGTCTCTTGACTCCTGCCTTCGCTAAAGAGCAGAACAACTCTGCTAAAGCCTGTGTTAGTCCCCAAGTACAGTTTCTGGGAGCATTAGCCCCACTCCCCTGCCCAGATCTCTGATGAACTGACATTTCTGCCAGGGAGGAAGGGATGAGATACAGAGGAGGGGTTGCTTTTTCTAATTCTCGTAAAAACTCTTTAAACGCAGGGGCTACCGAGGAGAATGGCCGATGGGCAACAGAGACTGATTTACAAATTCCCCCAAAGAAATTTAAGACAAGCTGCTCCTTCCAGGCTCTCTCCCCAAATCCCTCACCCGTGGGCTTCCTTTCTTTCCCTTCTCTACATAGATTCCATTCCAGGCAATGGAGAATGAGACATCTGAGGAAAATGTATTCACTTTGCACCATTGCTATTCCTTCCAAAATAATAACCACAACTATAATAATGACTGCCATTTATTGAGTGCTTACTATGTATCAGGTGGAAAAATGAATTATCTTAATAGTTGACATCAGATTCACTGCAGGAACAGAATTGCCTTTTGAGACTCTTCATCAGCCCTCTTAGGAACTGATTATAAAAGCCATCCAGAGATTCTTAATCGCAGGAAACAAACTGAGTGTTGTTGGAGTGGGGGGTGGGGTTGGAGGGATGGGGTGACTGGGTGATAGACATTGGGAAGGGTATGTGCTCTGGTAAGCGCTGTGAATTGTGCAAGACTGTTGAATCTCAAATCTGTACCTCTGAAACAAATAATGCAATATATGTTAAGGAAAAAAAAAGAAGAAGAAGAAGGTAGCGGGAGGGGAAGAATGAAGTGGGGGAAATCGGAGGGGTAGACGAACCATGAGAGACGATGGACTCTGAAAAACAAACAGGGTTCTAGAGGGGAGGGGGGTGGGAGGATGGGTTAGCCTGGTGGTGGGTATTGAGGAGGGCACGTTCTGCATGGAGCACTGGGTGTTATGCACAAACAATGAATCATGGAACACTTCATCTAAAACTAATGATGTAATGTATGGGGATTAACATAAGAATAAAAAAAAAAAAAAGCCATCCAGAGGATGCATAGGAAAGCAAGAAAATTTAGGGAGAAAAGTTATGACAAATAATAATAGCCAACACCTTTATAAATGCTAACTATATGTTAGATACTGCTCAACATTTTTGATATGTAGAAATTCATGAAATCCAAGGTACCTGGGTGGCTCAGTCAGTTAAGTGCCTGACTCTTGATCTTGGCTCAGGTCATGATCTCAGGGTCATGAGATGGAGCCCTGGGGCTCTGCACTGAGCATGGAGCCTGCTTAAAATTCTCACTCTCCCCCTCCCTGTGCCCCTCCATCTCCACGTCGCGCATGTGTGCGCATTCTCTCTCTCTCTCTAAAAAAGAAAAATTCATGAAATCCTCATAATCATCCTGTTATTATCCTCATTTCTAAAATGGGGAAACTGAGGAACAGAGATTAAGCAACTTGTCTCAGTACTAGTTAGCATTAAAGTGTCAACTGGCTCCAGAGTTTGTGCTCTTATCTATTACACTGTATTTATGCTCTTAACCACTGTACTATGTTTTATCAGGACTTTTTAAAAAATAAAACAATAATAATTAAGCCAATAGTGTCCCATGTCATCATAGAATAAGGAAATAGAATAAAGATCAGAAACAGACCCACATATAGAAAATTAACATATGATAATTAGGTATTTCAAATCAGTAGCAAAAATAAAAACAGATTTCCAATTTACACCTAAATCAAATTATATTCCAGATGGATCAAATGTATCAAATGTGTAGAAATGTAAATATACCAAAAAATTTAAGTTCTAGGAGAAAATATTGGAATATTTTTATAATGTTGGCATCTCCTTCTAGGCATATGAAGCACAGTGTCTATTTTAAAGAGGATTTGTACTTTTAGCTAAATATACAGTAAAAACTTCTATATGGAAAACAACACACTATAGTCTAAGTTGAAAGAAAAACAATACTCTGAGAAAATATTGCAAATATATGATAAACAAAGAGACAGAAACCATAATATATAAAGAGCTTCTATAAACCAACAAGGAAAAAAAAAACTACACATAAGGATGAGAAAAGAAAAAAATTCAACCGTGAATTCACAGAAAAATAAATGCAAATAGCTAGTAAACTTATAAATAGATGCACAATCATATCAAAAGCCAAAGATGCACAAAATTTTTTAAAAAGGATATCATTTTAAAGAAAAATATTAGGAAATATTAAAATGTTTGAAAATATGGCAGATGGAAAACTCTAAGATCCTGTTGGCATATTGGCAGTAGCTATTTCAACAGAAAATGCATATTCCCTTTGTTCTAGTAATTATAGGGGATGATTATCAGATCTCCAATGTTCAAGAACATAGAACGAATCCACATTTCCCTCCTGGATCAAGTTTCTGCATCTCACTCTGGTTTGCGAGGCCCTCCATAATCTGGACCCACCTACCCACTCAGTGCCACCCCCGCACACCAACCTGCCACCCCAAGCCTGACAGGTACCAAATAACACCACCTCCCCTATGCCTTTGCTTGTGCTGCTCCACCTTGAAGGCCCCTCCTTTTTTGCTTTCACCTCTCCCGACCCATTTCAAGGCCAAGCCTGAGCCTCATCTCCTTCATGAAGTCAGGTCCTTTGCACGGCCTCCCTTAAACATATACTCTCTCAGGTGACACCCTAATCCTTTTGGGTATGTTTTCTTTACAGTGAGGTTGGAATTTTCTGGAAGACCAGAAATGCTTTGGGCTTCCCATGTAAAGGCAGTATAGTCTACAGGGTTCTAATATAAGACAGACCTGGGTTCGACCTTGATCTGCCATTTTCTGCCCATGTTTCAAGTTATTTCACCTGTATGCACCAGGCCATAATACATGCTAAATCAATTGTTACCATAATGATTACGGTTGCTTACCTTCTCTCTGCATCATACTTGCCCCATCCCATCAATGCCAAAATAGAATCAAACCCATGGAAAGTAGTCAGCAAACTCTTCTTGCAAGTTGCTTAGCTAGAGGTCCAAATTGTAGTGTGTTCTATCAAATACATTCTAAGTGTCAACTTAGTATGTGTGTGCATGTGCTTTCATTCATTCATTCATTCATTCAATTATTCAATTGATTCAATTCAATTCACTCAATTCATTCAATTATCTAAGATGAACTCCTCTTAGTTTGCTTGTAAGTGAGCTAGTAACTATTCTCAGTTTAGAGCTAGCCAAGAATCAATCTTGACCTGGTTGCTAGGAAACTCTGTCTTTGGAGCAGAAGTTAAGAATCAATTTCCCCCTGCTTTAAAGAACTTATATTTAAGCAAATGACTTTCTCAGAAATATTGATTCGTTCCAAAAGCATTTAAATAATATAGAAAACAAGAGGAATTTTATGTGAAAGCTGCATCTTGACAGCAAAGTAGACATGCGCTTAAGAAAAACATATTTACACATATAATCTACATCTTGTTCAGAGAGAAAAGAAATTTAATGTAGTAATAGGACTATTTATGTAATGAACTCTCAGGGGTTGCTGCATAAATAATGATTCCTGAACTATATGAATGTTTTTATGTGAAAAGTGCCTTGCGAAATTTCAAAAAAATTTGGTTTTGTGATTACATCAAAGGCTGAATTCATATTAACAAATGAAGCTTTGTGAAGACATGAAGACATTTTCTAATGGAAACACCATAATTAGAAGCACATTTTCTCAATAGATGTCTCTGGAAGATGCTTGCGCCTCCTCATGGCCTCAGTGTCTTGCGAAGGATTCTCTTGGTCAGCCACTGGCTTCGCAAGCAATTCTCGGACCTCAGCGAGCCCTGCTCCAGGGAGGAATGCCAGCCAGCCTGTGAAATATTTCTGCAAGAACTTTTGGCTGCCTTAACTGCCTAAAGCAAATGTTTGTTTGCTGCAGTACGTGAATCAAATGCTTTTGTGTGAAAACACTTGCTAGAGAAACAAATGTTTGTTTTGGTAATCGACATTTGGACTGTTGGAACATTACCACTTAAGATATTGGTTTGAGAAATATACATTTAATTTGGAAAGCACCAGTTAGGATGTGACACAAATCTAGGCTGTAAGGAAATGAGGTTGAAATCGGACCCCAATATTTCACTTCCCCTTGTCAGATCTGACTAGGAAAATGGTGCCTTGTTTGACATGTTGCTGTATAATGTTACTGAGCAACAGCATAAAAGAAAAAAGTGATTTACTTCCTTCTAGAAGTGTATGACTTATAAATTATCAAAGATAGCAGCAAGAGTGTATTTATCTAGTATTAATATTTAAATGCCATCTTCCTATTGAATGTACCACATGCTCCATATTAATCTTTTAGATTAGACTTAGTACAAATTGATGTTTCCTAAATGGAAGATTTCTCCTTACAGTTCACTTTTGATTATCCATGCTAACTGGCAGGAGGAAAGGTACAGATACTCCAAAACAGCAGGTGATACAGAAATAAGCTTTGGCTTCAGAGAGCATTAAATTTTTTAGTAGCAGAAAGAAACTAATTACATTTTAAGGGAGAGAGATGTTCAGAAGGGAGTTTGATGGCAAGAAGTAGTTTTAATTTTAAATATATTTGGTCACAGAAAATCCATAAATAGAAAGTCAAATGATAGGATACTGAGCTCTAGTCTAAATACTAGAGTAAAAAATCTTAATTAAATATTTTATTTATTTCCCATACATTTTAAATCATATTTTTAGTTCTGACAAATGCAGGATTATATATAAATGTATTTGATTTTTTCCCCACTCTATTTGAGTTTTTCTATTTTGCGAAAGTAAACTACAGGACCCAGGTTCATCGGAAAATTTATGAGCTGAAACCTATAATCAAATCACTATGTACTTAATAATAAAATAAAATTATAGCCCACATTCTTTGCTGCTGGTCTTAGTCCTACTTGATCTTTAGCTGAAAAGAGAATCATATTTTTAAGTAGAAAAGGAAGCCAGTATCAGTTCAGAATAGCCAAATAGAAGGATTATTCACTAGAACATCAAGAAACACGACTTTGTATCCTGAATCTATCCATTGCTGTTTCCATTTGTAAATTTCATTCTACCATTGAGAAAGATAAGTGATATAATTCATATATATTTGAAATACTTTGAGCTCGCCAGAACTTAATAATTCAAAGTATTACAGTAAATTCCCATTTATTCTGAATCCAAACTACCAGAAAGCTGAAATAATGAGAATTTTTTTGTGTGCAATTTATAAAATGGTAATGTCCCTGGAGCATTAAAACATTCTAAATTCTTCTGAACAGTCATAGAAAGATTAAATTTTGTTCAGCATAATTTTGTGGTAAGATGTTTGATAGAGTTCTAGTTCTTTGAAGATACTAATTAAACCATGCGTAGCCTATGGCAATTCTTCTTAACTTCAATATAGAAATAGTATCTTTGCATTTCCAGGAAACCTTGGCTTTGTCTTTCTAGTCTAATCATGCTCTAAAATGTAGCGCACATCATAAACTTTACAAAGTTTGATAACAGATCACATATGGCCTACTTTATTAGCTATAAATGATTCATGTGATTTCAAGTTAAGAGACAGCCACCCACTCAAGCTAGCTAAAGGAAAAGATATTCTTTATTTACTCTGATACTGGGCTCTTCCATGGAACCCACACTTGTGCTCAGGCACAAACAAAGCAAGGACTAGAGGTCTGTGGGAAACCTTGGGAATTTATATTTTTGCTTTGCCTCCCATCTCTATTCTCTTTGTTTATCTGTTTCATTCTCTTCTTAGTCTGCAAACCAATACCTGCTCTACTCCCTCCACTAGATGGAAAATTGGGCCTGATATGGTAACAGACATCATGTATTATGGGATCAGGCACTGGAGAGACACCAGAACTTTTTAGGTCCCACTTGAATTATAAGAGAATAAGATGGGTATCCACTCAGTACTCCACTTCCCAACCCTTCTCACCCCCAGGATACTGATGGGGAGGAGGGAAAGGATCACAGCCTAGGTAAATAATCACAACCCGTGGACAGAGGAAGGGGCAGTTATCAGAGAGGCAGGCTCAGTGTAAGCTGGGAGATATCACTACCAATCTCCTCTGAAGAATTTTAAGTATCAAGAAACTGTCACATTCATGGTGACAGATACAAGTTTTCTAAAATTCTAATTTTCACTTGAAAGCTTAAATTTTAGCATTGGCAAAAAGTACTGTCAATTGCATGACTGTGGTGACAAGCTGACTTCATTCATTTTTGAGAATATGTCTGCCAAATAACCAAGTCTAAATAACCATAATTTGTCTGTCAGTTATTCTTTTAAGTAAAAATGTTCCATTTAAAAAAGAGAGAGCGAGAGAGGCTAGTTGGGCTCACAACTCAAGCAACCACACTCCTGAAGGCAACCATCATACTTCGGTATACAGTGCTTTATACATACTTCCTATTTCATCAGATAGAATATTAAAAAATACATGTAATCAAGGGTCAATATTTAATACAAGTAATAATTTTTAACTGATCCATCAAGGGTGCTAAACAAAACTGTCTTCTTTTTCCCTCCACATGGTGGTTAAAAATATAATGACTATTAGCTGGTGTTCCTGCTAAGATGCCAGTTTTATCCTTTTTTTTTTTTTTTTTTTTTTTAAATTTACCATCAGTGCAAATGTCAATATAGTGAAGAAGGCAAATTATCTTTTTAGTGTTATTGTGAAAATTGCTTTGCTTTCTCATATTGCTGAAAGGGTCTCAGAGATATCCCCACTACCTCCAATAGCCAGGGATCTGTGGATCACACTTAGATAAACCTACTAAACATACATTCATATTAGCTGAAATCATTGAGCAAGAGAATCTTATTCTTCTGCTACAGTATTTTCTTGGCAACAAGAAAATGTACATCCATATTACATGGGACAATACCACATTTAAAAATTATAAACAAATTATAAGTTTTAGTAATCAATTTTGGGGAAAATTTTAAAAGACCAATAAAGTTGGTTGATAAAAACCACAGAAATGATGGAGTTCAACCTAACATCCAGTGGAAGAGTATTTAAAACAATAAATACCATGATTTTAGTTTGATGGATTACTTTCCAGGAACTGAGAATTTCATGCATGGAGACATGTGATACGACAATTTCCCAAATCATAAAATTAAAAATTCAAGGAAGTGCTGGAAGTCCTAGCCACAGCAATCAGACAGGAAAAAGGAATAAAAGGCATCCAAATTGGTAAGGAAGAAGTCAAACTTTCACTGTTTGCAGATGACATGATACTATATATACAAAATTCTAAAGACCACCAAAAAACTATTAGAACTAATAAATGAATTCAGTAAGGTCACATGATACAAAATCAATGTAGATAAATCCATTGCATTTCCATACACTAATAATGAAGCAGCAGAAAGAGAAATTAAAAAACCTTCCCATTTACAATTGCACCAAAAATAATAAAATGCCTAGGAATAAATTTAATCAAGGAAGCGAACGAACTGTACTCTGAAATCTATAAAACATTGATGAAAGAAATTGAAGTTGACACAAAGGGAAAAATATTCTATGCTCATGGATTGGAAGAACAAACATTGTTAAAATGTCCATACCACCCAAAGCAATCTATAGAGTTTTTTAAAGATTTTTATTTATTTATTTTAGAGAGACAGAGAGAGAGAGCACATGTGCACAAGCAGGGCGAGGGACAGAAAGAAAGGGAGAGGCAGAGAATCTAGCGACTCCATGTGTGCATGGAGCCTGATGCAGGCTTCTATCCCATGACCCTGAGATCATGACCTGAGCCAAAACCAAGAGTCGGACACTTAACTGCCTAAGCCACCCAGGTGCCCTACAATCTATAGATTTAATGCAATCCTTATCAAAATCCCAACAGCATTTTTCACAGAACTAAAACAAACAATCCTAAAATTTGTGTGGAACCACAAAAGACCCCAAATAGCCAAAGCAAACTTGAAAAAGAAAAACAAAGCTGGAGGTATCACAATTCCTGATTTCAAGTTATACTACAAAGCTGTAGTAACCAAAACAGTATGGTACTGGCACAAAAATAGATATATAGATCAAGGGAACAGAATAGAAAGCCCAGAAGGCAAGAATATCCAATGGGAAAAAGTCTCTTCAACAAATGGTCTTGGGAAAACCAGACAGCTACATGCAAAGAAACACCATACACAAAAATAAACTCAAAATGGACTAAGGACCTAAATGTAACACCTAGAACAGAGAACAGGCAATAATTCCTCTAACGTCAGCCATACAAACATTTTTCTAGATCTGTCTCCTGAGGCAAGGGAAACAAAAGCAAAAATAAACTATTAGGATTTCATCAAAACAAAAAGCTTCTGCACAAGGAAGGAAACAATCAGCAAAATGGAGAAGATATTTGCAAATGATATATCAGATAGAGGTTAGTATCCAAAATATATAAAAAAACTCCTGCAACTCACTACCTAAAAAAAAAATAATAATAATAATTCAGTTAAAAAATGGTCAGAAGACATGAACAGATATTTCTCCAAAGAAGACATCCAGATGGCCAACAGACACAGGAAAACATGCTCAACATCACTCATCATCAGGGAAATGCAAATCAAAACCACAATGAGCTATTTTTTCACACCTGTCAGAATGACTAAAATAAAAAACACAAGAAACAAGTGTTGGTGAGGATATACAGAATAAGGAACTCTTGCGCACTGTTGGTGGGAGTGTAAACTGGTGCAACCACAGTATGGAGGTTCCTCAAAAAATTAAAAATAGGACTACTGTATGATCCAGCAATCACACAACTGAGTATTTACCCAAAGAATATAAAAACACTAATTCAAAAGGATATATGCACTCCTGTGTTTATTGTAGCATTATTTAAAATAGCTAAATTATGGAAGCAGCCCAAGTGTCCACCGATAGATGAATAGGTAAAGAAGATGTAGCATATATAAAATGGAATATTACTCAGCCATAAAAAAGAATGAAATCTTGCCATTTGCAACCACATGGATAGATCTAGACAGTATAATGCTAAAAAAATAAGTTAGTCAGAGGTAGACAAATACCATATGATTTCACTCATATGTGGAGTTTAAGAAACAAAAGAAATGAACAAAGGGAAAAAAGAGACAAACCAAAAAACAGACTTTTAACTATAGAGAACAAACAGATGGTTACCAAAGGGGAGGTGGTTGGGGGGGATGGTGAAATAGGTAAAGGGGATTAAGGTAAGGGTACACTTACCTTGATGAGCACTTAATAATATATAGAATTGTTGAATCAGTATATTATACACCTGAAACAAATATAACACTGTATGTTAACTATACTGGAATTAAAATAAAATTAAAATAGAAATAATAAAAATAACTGCATAAATAATAAAACACATTATAACAACTTAATTATAACAAACATTAAAAAAATTCAAAGAAATCTTTGATGCTTAAAATACCATAAATAGGTTCGTGAGTTAAAATAATAACAAAACAACACAAAATAAAATTTCAAATGAAGCAGTTACCATGATTTGAGATCACTACTTTGAATTTACTAAGATTCAGAGAGCCAGGGTTAAGGAAAGAGTGGTTTAATTTACTAGCTGTGTAACCTTAAGCAAATGTCTGTGAAATTCTTAGGACTGTTTTCACAGTTTTGTTGTATTGTATGAGTAAATGTATTTAAAATGCTGAACACTATGGAACACATAGGAGACATCCAAAAATGTAATTTCTGTAAAAGTTTTAAGAGATAGGCATTATATAGCAGAGAAATCCCATTGCATATCTAAAAAGATGGTTTTTACTATGCAATCTAAAAGAATCACTAAAACAAGAGTTACAGCTCATAAATCAAAAAGCATAATAAAATGTAATAATTATTGTTATTATAATACTCAGTTAATCTAAAATAGGGCAAAAAAGAAGGAAGAGGGGAACAATGAACTAATGGAACAAATAGAAAAGAACAAATGGGGTTAAATGTACAAGGATGTAAAAGGCTAAAAAGAGATGTGTCATGCTAACATTAATCGAAAAAAGCCAGAGTGGCTATGTTAATATCAAATGAGGTAGATTTCAGAGCAAAAACAATGACAGGGACAAAGAAGTTCATTTCACAAAGCTAAAGGGATCAGTTCATCAGAAGGATATGAAAATACTAAACTTTTATGAATCTATTAACAGAATTTCAAAATATATGAGTAAAATTGATAAAACTACAAGGAGAAATCCACAACTATAGTTAGGGATTTCAATATCCATCTCTCCCTAATTGACTAAACAGGTAAATAAAAGGTAGATGACAGGTATATAGAAGACTTGAACAACACAATCAACCACTGGACTTAACTGACATGTAAAGAACATTCCATCCAATGACAGAGGATAGATGTTCTTTTCAAGTGCACACACGTGAAACATTAATCAAGAGTGACAACATTCTGGGCCACAAAGCAAATCTCAATACATTTAAAAGTATTCAAACTATACAATGTATGTTTGTTGACACAGTGGTATTAATTAGAAATCAATACCAAAAAGATCTATAGAAAATCTCCAAATGTTTAGGAAATTAAATAACACTTTTCTAAATAACTTATGATCAATGAAGGAATAAAACAGTAAATATAAAAGTATTTTGAACTGAATGAAATGAAAACACAGCATGTCAAAGTTTGTAAGATGCTGCTAAAGCCAGGCTTAGAGGGGAATTCGTGCACTAACTGCCTATAATAGAAAAGAAGAGCAGTCTCAAATTGGTGAACCCAGCTCCCACACTAGGAAACTAGAAAATCAAGGGCAAATGAAACTCAAAGTAAACAGAAGGGAAATAATAGAGAATTAAGTGGAAATCAATTATCCTAGAAACAAAAATCAATAAAGAAAATCAATAAAATAAAAGCTGGCTTTTTGAGAGCAATAAAATTAACAAAGCTCTAGCCAGATTAATCAGGAAAAAATCAGAGAAAAAACAAATAATCAATATCAGGAATGAGAAAAGTGACACTAATAGAGTCTACAGATATTAAAAAGATAAGGAAAGAATATTACAATGTTATGTCAATAGATTTAACAATGTAGATTACATGCCTAAATTTTTTGAAGGACACAAACTGTGAAAGCTCTCAAGAAGAAATAGATAAGCTGAGTAGCCCTGTATTTATTAAAGGAATTAAGTTTTTCAAAGAAACTTTCAAGGGAAAAAAATCCAGGCCCAGAAGCTTTTATTAGTGAATTTTATGAAACATGTAAGGAAGAAATAATGCAAATTTTATACAAGTTCTTCCAGAAAACTGAAAAGGATGTAATACTTCCCAACCCATTGTCTGAGGCCTCAAATTAATCTATAGATTAAATGGAATCTCAATCAAAATGCCAGCAGGGATTTTGTAGAAACTAGCAAGCTGATTCTAAAACTCATATGGGATTGCAAAGGATCTCAAATAGTCAAAACAACCTGGAAAAAGAATAAAGCTGTAGGACTAACAATCTGATTTCAAGACTTATTACAAAGCTGGAGTGTGGCCTTGGTGTAAAGACAGAATAGATCATGGAACAAAATAGAGAGCATCCAAGTCAAAATGACTTACAAATGCATGGGCTGATTCTCTACAAATGTGCAAAGGCTGTTCAGTGGAGAGAGAGTAGTCATTTCAATAAATGGTGCTGGAATAACAGGAATATGCATATAGAAATGATATGTCACACTATATACAAAATAAATCATAATGGATCAGAGACCAAATGTGAAACCTAAAAACTATTAAGCTTTTAGAAGAAAACATAGGAGAAAACCTCAGTGATCTTGGGTTAGGCAGACTTTGTAAATATGACACCAAAAATATGATTCATAAAATTAAAAAAAAAACCTGATAAATAAACTGCATCAACACTTAAATCACTGTTCAGAGAATGAAGAGACAAAGCACAGACTGGGAGAAAATACTCGCAAACCAAATTATCTTGGGAAAGGCTGTATCCAGAGTATATGAAGAACTTTCAAAACATAAGAAGAAGAAAACAAACAATTCAGTTTTTTAAAAGGGCAAAAGACTTGAACAGATACATCACCAAAGAAGCTACACTGATGGCAAATGAGCACAGGAAAAGATGTTCAATATCTTTAATCATTAGGAAGATAGAAATTGAAACCTCATTAAGATACTACTACCTACTCATTACAATGATTAAAATTGAAAAGATGGGCTGCCACGATACACGTACACTGGAATTGAACAATTACGTTAATTGATGGTGGAGGTGGGAGCCAGGTTTCTCACTATTTGAGTGGGAGGTTACAAATAATCAAGGGGAAGTGGCTAGACTGATCTCTGAGGTAATGGTTTTGAGCTGGATATGTAAGTTTAAACTCAGGTTGAGCTTACTATAAATACATGATTACAGATAGAAATATTTATAGGTATGGATACATTCATGTGTTCCCATTTTCTTGCTCTGTCAGCAGAGAGATCTAGAAGCAAGAATACTCAGTAACAATGAGCAAAAGGAACCAGAGTTCTTTGAAGAAATGGCTGATTCTAGGACTAGGGCAGGAAATACACAGATAGCCTGGAGAATTCTGTAGTACCAGAAACTAAGAAAGCACTCATACAAAAACACAGGCACTGGGGTGTGTCAAAGAAACACAGGGGCCAAGGAAAAGAGCTCACATGGCTGAGGTAGAGTTTGTCAAGTCTCACAACTGTGAAGTTACTCTCTTTCCTCCTCTCCATACTGTTCTCTCTGGAAGAAAGTCACTCTGTGTAGCCTCAGCCTAAGGAGTGAAGGGTTATGCTCCATCTCCTGGAGAAGGAAGTATCTACATAAGTTGTATACATGTGTGTGTGTGTGTATAAATATATATATAAATAAATATATGTATCGCATAAATGAAGATATATTAGAATTCTTCTCTTGTTATTTATTTATTCAATCATTTATTGATAACAGTATGGATTCATGAATATTTATTTTATATTTTGTGTTATAATCTAATTCTACTTGGTTTTGTTGCTCACATGGTTCCAGCTTTGGCTGTTGGGACACTTCCATACTTTCTGGTGCAACAAGGTGTTCCAGACTCATCTTGTGCTGTCCCTATCCTAAACAATAGTGTCAGCCATTTCTACAAGGAACTCTGGTTTCTTTTAGTGGAGAAGAGTATTTAGAACCAAGAGCTGGGCACCAGGTATACTCACTGATACTGGTATGTCATGATATCCAGGCCTTCGCAGTGGATAGAACTAGGATATAGATACACATATGTAAGAAAAAGGAGTTAATTGTGATACTTCCAATTTCAATCCAACAATGCAGGGTATATTCTACTCTTCCCCTTCTCAGACTTGTAACCCAACAGTAGAAACCTGGATCCCATTATCCTCAGTATTTGTATAATTTGCTCAAGCCTAGAATGCATAAAAGATAGTTTCGAAATTGCTGGCTTCTTACTGCAATGGACCATAAGAGTGTAGCCCTTAAAGATAATGAGTTTGGTATCTGTGACAGAGGCAGTAGAGGAAGGAAGTTAAGAGTTCAAAGTCAACACTTTGGACAAGTTATGCTGCCTATTCAAGCCTCAATTTCCTCATGTATAAAATGGGAATAATGATGATGCCTACCTCACTGGGTTGTTGTGAGGATTAAATGGGCCATGGCTATAATAATATTCAGTACATGGAAGCTAAATGTTGTTTTAGACACATTCTGGGAACCCTCTTTTAATATACTGTGTAGAGGGAAAGCAAGTAACAAAATAAGGTGAATCTTAAGGGTTAACTTGTGCCTACACATTATTTTCTAGACCAATTACCAAGGGAACTGTTAGCAGAGGGATAAAACTGAGACTTGCTACCTTGTTTCAGGCATTATTGTAGGCAGTGCGGATACAGCAGTCAACAAAAACCAGTAAAAATCCTCGTCCTCACAGAACTTAACATTCTAGTAGGCATGTTTTGTACATCTACTGCTGTTTAATAAACTATCCCAAAACATGGTGTCATCAAACACAACTTTTTATTTCCTGAGTCAGGAATTCGGGGCCCAGACTGGCAGCTCTGTTCCAGATAGTGTTGGCCAGGGCATTCACTTGGCTCCATTCAGCTGATGACTATGATAGGCTAGGAAGGTCAAGAAGGCTTTATTTACATGTCTGGAGCCTTGATATTACCCATATGTGGCCTTGCAGCACTTGGCTAGCTTGAGCTTCCTTCGGGCTTGCTGGTCTGAGGGTAGTTGATCTTCTTACTTGTCTGTTGACTTCCAAAAGGAAGCACTCCAGACATCAAAAGCAGAAGCCCAGACCCGAGTGAGAGGAAGCAGACTCCATTTCTTGATGGGGAAGTGGCAATGTCACCTCAGAAAAGAGCATATGGGATGGCAGCTAATGTTGTAGTCATCTTTGGAAGCAATCTACCTCTGAGAGAGATAACAAAGATAAATCAGCGAAAATAAACTGTAGGAGAGAACTAAAGCAGGGAAGGGTGTAGTATGAGTTGCAATCGAGACTCATTGAGAAAGTTATGTTTACATTAAAACTTGAAGGAAATAGAGGAAACTGGGGCAAGAACATTCCAGGCAGAGGAAACAAGTGCAAAGGCCCCAAGGAGGAACATGCTTTGCATATTCAAGACAGCAAAAAGACTGATTTGTCTGAAGCAGAGGGATGAGGGGTCTCAAGAGTGGGAGGAGATAAAATCAGAGCGGTAAGGGGTCAGCAGTTCATATAGAGTCTTGTAGGCCATTGCAAGAAGTTTGGCTTTTACTATGAGTTAAATGGAGAGCCTTGGTTGTTTTTGAGTAGGGAAGAAATACATATTGTATGTTAAATTGTCTTTTCACAGGATCCCTCTTTCCACTACCTGAGCACACACAATAGGAAGCTAAAAGAAGTAGGGAGACCAGTTAGAAGACGATTGTAATAATTCAGACAAGAGATGATGGTGGCTTGAATGAGGGTAGAAGCACTGGAGAGGTGATAAGTGGTTGGATTCTGGACATATTTTGGACCTACATCCAACAAGGTTTACTGATGAACTGGACATGGAGTAGGGAGGAGCTAGAGAAGCCAAGGATGATCTCAAGATTCTTGACCCTCGCACCTAGGGGGATGGAGTTGGTATCCTCCAGATGAACTGAGAAGATCAGGACTGGGAGACAAGAGTAGAAGGTCATGTTAAGTTTGGAATGATTATTGGGCTTCCCAGTATAGCTATTTAATAAGAAGTGGGAGATGTAATTGATACATGCACCCACTTTTAGATACATAAGACATTTTTGGAAATATACATCAAAACAGTTAACAGCGGTTACCTCTGGGTAATAGGAATCTTCATAAATGGCACTGGGATATAAAAGGAGAGACTAACACATGTCTTTTGTTTGTTTTTAAATTTAATACCCTTCTATACCATGTATTACATGAATGTATGTATGCGTTACTGTGTCCTGTATTACTTTTATAACTAGAAAATCATACACAATTTGTGTGGTTGGTGAAATGAATCAAGTCATCACAAATAAATCTTATCAGAAAAGCCCACATTGGACCAGGGTCTTGGCAATGTCCGTTCAAGCTCTGACACTGATTTCTATGACTGGGAATTAACTGCTAATTCTTACCTTCTCTTCCTTCTCAGAGCTCTGTGAAATTTGGTGTGTAAACAGCCTCTCTAATTCACTTGCCTAATCTTGAAAACAGCACCAAGAGCTCTCAGCACTTACCTACCTCACAGGAAATTTGAGGTTGGATGAGATAAGGTGCTCAAATACTTTGAGTTACCACAAAGACAGGTGCTCATGTAGGAAGGTTATCATGAGTCCTGGAATATCAAGACATAGTAAAAAGAAGCTGTTTCTGCCCTTTGATCACACAGGCATTTTGATACTCTTGAACTATTACTCTTCATTTAGTCTACCGTAGAATGAGTGTTTCTCCCCAAACAGTATTCATTTTAGCGTTTTTGTTCATGCCTTCTGTCAAACAAGATTTCCGCAGCCTTTGATTTTTATCAAGATTTACTTGACTTTATTCTTCAAAGCATTTAATTCAAAGTTCACTCTATCAGTGGGTGGATTAGTTGAGTAACTGAAATATCAGTGTTGAATGCCATAAGAGTTTGTTAAATTATTTCTCTTCACAAGAGATGTACTTACCAAAGTCATGTACTAATGAACAATGAAGTGACTGTCTAAATAGTAGACATCGTTAAAAGAAGTTACTGGTACACAGTGAATGAAAAATAATAAACAGTGACAGCTCTAACAAACGTTCATTCAATGCCCCTTAAGTATTCTTTTAAGGCCATTATGTGTCAGGTACTGTATTAGGTGCTATGAATACGAGAAGAAAACACATGTCTTTTCCCTCATGAAGCTTATATTCTGCCAGAGAATTGCCACATTGTGTTTTAAGTTTGGCGTCACCATTTTAATGAAGTATTTGAGATGCTATGTGAAGAGGAATTTGGAGGTTAAAGGCTGTACCCGTTTCTGGAAATTGTGTAGTTGATTACTATTACTTTGAAAAAAAATCACCTTTAGTCCCACAAAGGTAAGGAGAAACCCAGAAAATCACCACCGAGCAGAATCACAAAGTACAGTCAGTGGAAAAAGTTGCAAGTCTCAGGAAAGATGAGCCATCTTTATATGTAAGACCTTTCTTAGAACTAGAACTTACAAGAAATTAGGCTGAATGTTCTAAAAACAATGTAAGATTAAAAAAAAAAAACACCCAAACAAAAACTTACGTCAAATACAGGCTAGAAATTCACAGATATTATGGACTCCTGGGAGTGGCTTCTGTCTCTGGAAGGTGGTTGAAATAGATTGCCTTTGAGATTCCTTCCTAGCTTGAAGGAACCTAAATAAGTACGATTGTGAAGTTGTATTTTCTCTAGAGAAAGATTTCTCAACAGCCAAATACACCCAAGATGCTAAGATCCTATTTATATTTTATAATTATTTAACAATGATCTCAAACCAGAGATGGAGCTAAAGAAAACAAACAGGCCTTGTTAATTACTGAAGAGAGTTAAATAAAAGTATAGATTTTACCAGATACTTTTTTGCCTTAAGTTCATTAGAAATCTTATCATTTGCGGGCCACATGTCTGTCAAATTTCATTGGTAAACCACCAAACTGGTCAACGATCAGTCCAGGGTCCCCTGCCACCACCAGCATCCCCAACTCCCCAGAAATCTTGCTAACGTCTTTCCCCTCGCTTTTGCCTCCTTGTTCTAATTAATTTTCCACCCACATTTCTGATTTCAGTGCCAACTTCAGATGACTCTTGTTTCATCTTAAAATTTAGCTTACCGTTCCTTGCTTCTATAATTATTCTTTAAAAAGACCTCCATAGTAAAAATAAAAACTCACATTTTTGATCGGCAGCTTCTCCAAGTTGACTGGCACTTAGGTGCACATCCTAAGCTAGTGAGCATTTGATTGCAACGGTTCCTCTGGCTCTGATTCAAAAAGGGCTCCTGGCAAAGCCATTGTCTCGCTTTCAAATGGTGGTGAGACATCAAAGGAGGAGTTCCTGCAGGAAGAGCCCGGGTTAACCGAACATGGGAATTCATGTTAACACAGTTAACGCATGACTACTGGCTCCTCACCTTGCAGCCGCCCCAAGCTGGGTTGTCTTCTAAGCCGTCTATCAGATGTTTCTTGTGTTTTGAACAACTTCAGGAGTTGGGACGGTAAGAATAGCCTTAGCAGCTAACATTTGTTGGACACGTACTATTTCCTTGGAACTTTGCAGATAGCTTTATGTGTAGTTTCCTCATTGAATCCTTGCAATGACCCTCTGAAGAAGGACCTATCATTACCCTTTTACAAGGTCTGCAGCTTAGCGGCCTTACGCTGACTGGCTTAAGGCCGGTGGGTGAAGGCAGCACCCCTCCCTGGGACTCAGTCCTCCGCTGGGTTCCTTCAGCACTGCGCTGGCCAGACTGTGGAGTGGGATTCCCTGTGGGAGGGAGCCGGGCCATCATGCCTTTGCTTTCTCTTCTCCGTGCCTGCCTCCCCTTCTAGGAGAGCTCATTCTTACCTTTTCTTGACTTGTACATTGTATCTTGTCCTTATTTTGTTTCACTTTGGGAAATCATCTATAATTCAGCTAAAGCTTGTACTTAATGCATGTAGATACTGTGAAGTTCCAAAAAGAGATCCCTTCTACGTATCTCAGTAAAGTTTTGTTAAAGAAGGACAAGTTAAGTGAGCAATTTACTAGAAACAGGATTGATGAAGGAACACTATTTTGATTTGAGGGGGACAAATACAGAGACCTTATGGCCATGGAGGAACAGAGCACACAGTGAACCTGTTGGCATCCTTCTGTCTCTTCACTGGGATGGGAGTTGGCACAACAGGGACTGTGGCTATCAGACCGTGAGGAAAGGACATGTGTCGTTTAATGACATATGTTCTCTCCTTAATTCATGGTCCCAGGAATCCGTTCAGGGCTCTTTTAAGCCCTTGGGAGACATGGAAGATTTGGGTGCCCCCTTCCCTCCACCGTATAGAATTCAAAAACAGGAGTACCATAAAACCCATTAAATTTAATCTTATATGGGTGCTGGAATTAATATAGTTTCTCTTTTTCTTATTGAAAAATCTGCCTCTCTCTCTCTCTCACTCTCTCGCGCGCGAGTGTGTGTGTGTGTGTGTGGGGGGGGTGTTGTTGGATTGAGATTTGCTGTTTTGTAAACTGAGTAATCCAGTACTGAGCAGTCCAAATGTACGTTTCTAGAAAGTCCCAACTAACTGCAAAAAGGAGAAAGAGGAGTTAGTCTAAAGCTCATCAGTTTCTAATTTGAATGTCTAGCAGCACCTCACGAAGACTCAAGGAATGCATTAGACTAATGGTTTCCAAATTGCTGTGGGAAAGCCCAAGGTCCTAGAGAGCAGCTTCTGGGACTGCAAGAGTGGGATAGGTAGGAAGCAGGATGGGGAGGCCATGCGCTCCTTACTCCCTTTCCACTCCAGAGTAGTTGCACTGAGACCTGTTTTATTATTAAAAGACCCACATAAGATTTTGCTTGGAAATGGGGTCCCGCTGCTGCAACAAAAGCATAGTATTGTGTACTTGTCATTTTAATGCTGGTTAATGATCAGAAAAGTACTTGTGTTTTTTTCTGGCACTGGAACTAAACCCCATGAATCAATTCAAGTAATCTATAATCTCCTTGAGGACAGAGACTAGCCTTCATCCTCATCTTCCCCTGCCCGGGCAGCTAGCAGAGCCCTACATATGATGGGAACTACTAAAGTGTTGGCTGAATGCATGTCGTGTTTTCCCCATTACATTAATAATACAAGTCATCCGCTACTTCCCAAGAAGTTCACGGCAGAAAATTAAACAACAGAGTATTTTCACTGGTGTTGATCAGGTCTGTGGTACATTTAGTCCAACACTTTCTGGGCTCTCCACTCGAAGCATTTTATTTTAGTAATTGATTTGGGTTGAAATCAGTCTAAAGCGGCATCATAGCTCTGCATTTTTATTGAGTTTCATTTCTTGGGATGCTTTGCTGCATGAAATAGCAAAGGTGTGGAAGTATCCTGGGCACACCATTCTAATTTCCTGAAGAAACTTTGAATGACTCATTTGGGGATGATGTCAGCATTGCTCTCATAATTGACTATTTAAAAAGCACTTTTGGTATCACAAATTACAGAAAAAAAAAAAAGTACAGTTGCATTTCCCACAGAGGGGGGCAGGAATCATGAACTCCACTCAGAGGGCTTGGTATGGATGGACGCATGAGGTTTGCCCTGGGCCCGTGAACGTTTCCTGCCTTCAATCTGTTCATGGCTCTGGGTCCCTCTTCACAACCCTTCAGGCCTCTCCTTCCTCTTGCCTACTGAAAAGAGAATTTGATAAACTCAATCATGCTCAGATGTCGCAGAGAGAAGCAATTTAATGTGTCACCTTCTGCTTGTAAAGAGGCTGGTAGGTAAGAAGAATCAAGTCAATGGTGTCACGTTAGTGACCTGGACACATGTGAAAAGTTATTTTATCTTCTTAATTTTTTTTTTAATCAAGCCAGCGGAAGCTTGATCCTCTGAGCACCTTTGTATTGACAAAGCAAGACTCAAAACTAGCCCCTGCCATCCATGGACTTCACAGGTAACAGTGGCATGTACAGGCTACCGTTTTTCTTCTTCTAGAGACATGGCGAGCGTGCTCCCCCAATTCCAACTGTCACCACTCCTGCCCTCCTGCTCTAAAGAGAGTAGGTCACAGGTGATCTGGATGCCCTCAGCCCCCATGGCAGAGTTCTTCAGAAACTAAATGAAAGGCAAACACTTCAGTTCATCTGACATTCAAGGCAGTTCATCTGACCCCACTGCTTCATTCACCTTATTTCTCACTAATCCCCAGCCATGTGCAATTAAACCATTTCAGGCCCTTGGCATACCCTATATTTTCACGCTTTTTAAGGCCATCTATTGCTATGGAAACAAAGCCCCCAAAAGTTACTGGTTAAAACAAGCAGCATTGGGGCACCTGGGTGGCTCAGTCGTTAAGCGTCTGCTTTCGGCTCAGGTCATGGTCCCAGGGTCCTGGGATCAAGCCCCACATCGGGCTCCCTGCTCAGCGGGAAGCCTGCTTCTCCCTCTCCCACTCCCCCTGCTTGTGTTCCCTCTCTCGCTGTGTCTCTCTCTGTCAAATAAATAAAATCTTAAAAACAACAACAACAACAAGAAGCATTTATTATCTTACTATAAGTTTTTGTGGGTCAAGAATTTAGGAAGCACTTAGCTGATGGTTCTGGCTTGGAATTTCTCAGGAGGGTGGTCATGCCTGGGATCTGCTCCTGAGATGGCTCACTCAAAAGGTGGTGCTTATCACTGGGAGGAGGGCTCAGTTCCTCTTCAGCTGTGTCTCTTCCAGGACTGTCTGAGGTTAGCTGCTGGCTTTTCTCAAAGTGAGCGATCCAAGAGAGAGTGCTCAGGGGCAAGCTGTCCTTATAATGACTGAGCATCACAAGCTGCTGCACAGCATCACCTCCACATCGTCTGTTAACTAGGACTGAATCATGAAGTCTACATTGAAGGGGAGGGGAATGAGGCTCCACCTTTGAAGAGAAGTGTCAAAGAATTTGTAGATGTATTTTAAACCACCATAATGCTCCTGCCCTACCATTTGCTCTGTTCCTTCTGCTCAGAATGCCCTTCCTATATAGGCAGGGCCCCAAAGGACATGACTTAATAGTTAGCAGCATCCTGGTCTCTTCCCAACAGATCTGAGTGGCACCCCAAATCCCAGCATGGCGATCAAAACTGTCTCCAAATATTGTCAAATGTTCCATGGTGAACACAAATGACCCCTGGTTTGGAACCACAGTTCTAGATGTTAAAAGTTCTGTGATTTATTTTTGTAACCCCGATACTAAACAGCTTTAATACGCTGATGTATTCACTACTCTAAAAGATGGTTCTAACAATCTAGAATGTGACTTTATTCTTTCAACTTTATGTTGCTGAGGACTCTGACTTGTCCTGTCCAACCATTTCCGGGCTTCCTTCACGCCTGACTCCAATAGCCTTTCAATAAATACCCCCACCTCCCCTGTTTTTTTCAAGGTCTGGCTCAAATACCATTTCTTCCAGTTCTCCCTGATTTCCTTAGATGGAATTTATCTTTTCTTCCCCTTCATATTTCTATTATAATGCTTTCCAGAGCTTAGTAGTCGATTCAAGTTTACACATACCCAAAGCAGGTCCCTCCTGAATGCCTCCTGGGGCCAAGCATCATGTCCAGAATAGTATATGCTGGATCTTATTGTGAATGAAATGGATTTTCATTTGGGGCTCTAATACAAAGGGATATACCCAGGGACCACATCACTAGGGGAGAAGTTTGGAAGCTAGTCTGGCAAAACTTGCCCTTAATGCTTTTTTGCTATTTCACATTTATTAGAGGCTGGGAGTACAATGAGGAAGTTGAGCACTCACTTTGGATCATGAATGATGACGTTCAAATCCTGTCTCACTCCCCATGAGACTTTAGGCAAGTTACTTAATTGTTCTGTGCCTTAAATCGCTCATTTGTAATATGGTGATTGTTATGATACCACCCTGAAGGGATAAAACGAGGCAGATCAACTTGGAGCTGCTCTAGCTGAATTAGGAGAGGGAGAACCAGAGGCTACTCTCTTGGCATCACTCTCTCTGGGTCTACCTCAAAGGTTATCAACTCAGGAGCCTAGGGCTCTCTAGATTAGTTTGAGATAAATACCATCAGCCATTCCAGTGGTTTTACTGATAGGAAAATTGAACAGATGAATAAATAGCTTGCCCAGGCAACATGGCTAGTTAATGGTAAGCGAAGGACTAGAATCCAATTCTCCCAACTCATAAACTGAATACTCTTTCCACTAACTCTGCCAACTCTATTGCTGATGTCAACTATTCCTATTTCAGTTTGTCTTATTTTCCTGAACTGGCATTCAAGGTCCTGCACGTGGTCCAACATACCCTACCTTTCCCCTATTGCCAATTTTACTTTAGCCATGACAATCTTCACCATGTTCTGTGGATTCTTACCTTAAAAATAGTCTCACTGCCTTATCTAATCCATTCTTTTCCACAACTTTCATGACTACATTCCCCCCTTAAATTTGAATGCTGTAAAATTAAACTCCTCCAGGAACCTACTGGATAAACTGATTTCTATTTTACTTATTTCTCCTAGATTTGAAAAATCTTCCTATTACGACTTGCTCTCACATTGTCCCAAGATACTCATAGTACATAATTTTGCATTGCTTAACTCATTTTAGTAGTAAAAAGATACAAGGCATTTTGCACTTGTTGAAAAATTGCTTTGTAAAAGTTCTCATGCCTCTCTCTGATCTCTTACAACACTTAAAGTTAGATGTTTATGTTATACTGATACTCTTTTATATCGCCTATTGTTGTTTTATGTATTATCTTTTCAACTAATTTCTCAGGTACACTGGTGGTAGATAGGGATTGTTTTAAATGTCTGTGTACAGATATATTACTGTTAGATATGCAGAATGCAAATTCAAGCAGTAATTCACCTCAATATTCTCTAATATGGTTGATCCTACAAACTCTTACATGAACTTCTCAAAAATAAGTATTCTTTTAAATTTTGCAAACCCCAATGGTGCCTAACATAGGGCTCTAATATAGGGACAGTAAGTATTTGGATACATTTTTAGATATCTCTTAAAGTCCAATATTTTCACATGAAGTAAAAAAAAAATGGGGCTGGGTTAAAATTCTTTTAAGAATATATGTATGTATGTGTATATATTAGCTAGATCTTCTCATTCCTTTCTTTATACATTTGTTATAATTTTATATGTCACACTATAGAGACAAGGTAAGAACTTATATGCCAGGCCCTGGGCTTTATGTTTGTTACCTGCATTATCTTAATAATCATGGCTATCGGGGCGCCTGGGTGGCTCAGTTGGTTAATAATCATGGCTATCCTATGAGGTAAATACTATTTTTACCTTAAAGATTAGAAAAACCCCAAATCCCAAATTTAGATAATGTTAAAAAAAAAAAAAAAGTCCCAAATTACAGTGAGGTCGCACAGAGCTAGAACTAAATCCAGGTCTAATTCCAGAATCCACACTCCTAACTACCATGCAATTATGACCCCAGGCAATTCTTCTGTGTTTGCTTAGTGCGCTACTGAGTTAATTCATATGCTTAGCACAATGCCCTACACATATTTACCCGATACTATTCCTCCATCAGCATTTTGCTGTGACAGGATTAAAAGGTCAATAAGACATGCTCCCTATCCTTGAAAAACCTAATTTGTGATAGGTAGAATTCTAAAATGGCACCCCAAGATGTCCTGCCCTATGAATATATCATGCCCATGATATTATATGCAAAAGAGATTTTTCCAGATGTAAGTAAGGTTACTAATCAGTGGATCTTGAACTAATGAAAAGGGAAATTATCCTGGTGGGCTACATCTACTCACATAATTCCTTTAAAAGTAGTTTTCCCCAGCTGGTAGTGGATGGAAAAGTCAGACAGATTTGAATTAGGTAGATTCAACTCCTCCATGAGGGGGATTTAATTCAGCAGACTTAATGAGTTGTTGCTATCTTTGAAGAGGGGGCCGTGTGCCAAAACTGGAGCGTGACCTCCAGTTGCTGAGAGTGACCCCTGCTCAATCCACAAGCACTAGGAACTGAATTCTGCCAACACCCGAATAACAGATAAGCCTAGAAGTGGATTTTCCCCAGAGGCTCCAGATTAGAGAGCCCAGGCTGTCCGGTACCTTCAATGTCGGCCTTGTGGGATCCCAAGCTGAGAGT
This sequence comes from Mirounga leonina, assembly GCF_011800145.1. Lineage (NCBI taxonomy): Eukaryota > Metazoa > Chordata > Mammalia > Carnivora > Phocidae > Mirounga > Mirounga leonina. The sequence continues at coordinate 4,057,801 of NW_023270244.1, forward strand.
CCACTGAGAGCCCATGCAGAATTCTGATCTAAAGAAATGTGAGATAATAAATGTATGTTGTTTTAAGTTGATAAGTTTATGGTAATTTGTTATACAGGGGACAAATTCACAAAACTAATATGTAAGGGAACACAAAACTATAAACAAGGGCTTGGGCTGTAGAAGTAGGAATAAAACACAAAGAAAGGAGTGTAATTATCCTGGTGGAGAGGTTGAAGAGGGCATGAAGTCTTGAGGAATTTAGAGGTGCTACCATTTTGAAGAACGAATAAAATTTGCTGGCTGTGGGCTGAGGGAAGAGTGCATGAAGAAGAGAGGGAGGAGAGATATTCTAGGCAGAGAGGAGAGCATAAGAAAATGACGAGCAAGCAGAAACTTGTTGCGGCCACGTCCAAGTGCTGAGAGCAGCAAGAGAAACGCGCCCAGCAGGGCGTGGCAAGTTGGAAGGGGGCTGTGAGGCTTTCCGTCAGCTGTGGAGAGGTCTGGACTTTTATCCTGCCGGCACTGGCAGCACTTACAAAAGAGTCCTTTAAAACTAATTGAAAATATCTGGATTGAAGACTTGATGGAGTATAGGTATGTGCCTACAATTTTATATTATATATATATAAACACATGGTTTAATGTTTGAGGTAAGTGGGTAGATAACTCTTCTTAATACTTTTTCTCCTCTTTAATATAAAACGAAAATTACCACAACTAAGTAAATTAAGATTTGTTTATTAAGATGGCTAAATTCAACAAAAATGTATCTACTCACAAAAACAGAAAGAAAATGGTTTTTGAGTAAACAAACATAAAAATACAACACTCAGAAAAGTACCCATTTTCAACAAAACCATCTGTTTAAAAAACACTTTTTTGAGTATAGTTGACACACAATGTTAATTAGTTTCTGGTGTACAACATAGTGATTCGACAAGTCTATAGGTTATGCTGTGCTCACCATCCAAGTGTGGCCACTGTCTGTCCCCATACAACACTATGGCAATTACCACTGACGATATTCTCCGTGCTGGGCCTTTATACTTATTCATTCCATAACTGGAAGCCTGTATCTCCCACTCTCCTTACCCATTTTGTCCATCCCCCCTGGCCCTCTCTCCAGTGGCAACCATCAGTTTGTCTTCTGTATTTACTGGTCTGATTCTGCTTTTTGTTTGAAACATTTTATTTTAATATCTTGAAACATGCTTATGACAGGGCATAATTATGTATATACAAGATCTTTTCAATCTCTCCTTCAGTAGTACATTAAGAGATTACCATATCTCTGAAGGCAAACTGCTGCGATTTAAAACACAATTTTCAGTAAGATTTGGAATGATTTTGCCTAGTTTTCTAATTATCAAACATGCCAGGACTGGTATTTTTCCTATATTCAGATAAACAAAAATATTTATGTAATAAATCTCCTCAGAGCATAGGAAGCTTTTTAAAAAAAAGAAATGTTAAATATTTCTGGTCATGTTTCAGACTCAGAAGTAAAATATTGAAATAATATAATTGAGCCAGGATTGTTCATTTCTCTCCCCCTCCCCTGAGGAGCTCCATGGGAATAAATTAAGCACTGAGGGAGGTACATTAGAATAAGGAGTCTTCTTGTGGCTAACAGCAACTGAGTATCCTAGGTCCCTAATTTATTATCAGAGTGACTTAAGCTCTGGGCAAATTCTGCATCAGTAACCTAAAACTAAGTTTATAACAGTGAATTTTTAAAAGAGTAGACTGTAAGAAAGATTATATGTAAACATTTTAACGATTATTAGTTATAGCAAGGTTATCTAATATTAGTCATAATAATTAGCAGCAGCTTTGGGTATGTCTTTCTCTGATTGAGCTGATTTCACAACAGTTTACTTCTATCAGTCTAGCACAGAAGAGGGTACCTAAAGAAAAAGCTAGCAAATGTCTTCATGAATCAGTTCCTTTAATGTATAGAAATTTTAACCACATGACATTGGCTTCCTTACCAATCTTTAAAAAATACATACCCATAATAGAATACTTTTTTTTTTTTTTTTTAGAGAGTGCCAACAGAGTCAGGGGGAGGGGTAGAGGGAGAGGGAGAATCTCAAGCAGGCACCATGCCCAGCATGGAGCCTGACGTGGGGCTCTATTCTCAGGACCTTTGCAATCATGACCAGAGCCGAAATCAGGAGTTGTACGCTTAGCCACCTGAGCCACCCAGGTGCCCCATGAATATGTTTTAATCCATATGCTTGACCTACATTTAATTAAAAAATAAAAATTACAAACAATGCCAATTATACAAGCATGTTATAAAAAATAACACCCCCTAGCGTATTTTCAAATGCAATCTTGTCTTTTAAAAATTCAAAGGTAACACCTTTTCTAGTGTTAACTAAAAATATGCATAATCCAAAATAAACTTTTTACATAGAACTATTATCAGCAGTGAAGCAGTTACATTAAACATGTAAACATTTAAAAATAGTGATGCCTTTAAAATGTAAGGGCACAAAGTCAACTCTCTTTACTTTATAGTTTAAGACTAACAGAACACTATACAAATGGTCATCAGTTAAAGTTTAATTACTGTTCAATAATTCATTCTTTAAAAAGACAAGGGCTTTGATAAATTCTGACCACAGGGACAGATATTTTCCCTGCCAAAGCACTATCTTCTTGTTCCTGGTAGTGTTCTGTCTGTATCTAGCACAGTTGTTCCTCATTCATGGTAACACAGGTGATTACATTCAAATGGCATTTACCATAAATTGAGCCAAACTGCCCTATAATTTCATTTTGGACTGAATTAATTAACTTCTCAGTAGGTGACTGAGGTGCTGAACACAAGCCTAAGGAAATACTTGACTGCTTAACCTACCTTATATGAATCTTCTCTAACACAAGGCAGCTTCCATTTTTAATAAACAGGACCAGAAAAATTTACTTAGTAGGATCTTAAAGGGTAAAGATAAGGCATTTATAATAAATGAAATTAGTTTTCCACATACATGCACATCCATTTAAAAGAAGTCAGGGGGCACTGCAGACAGTTAAGGAGGATTTAACCAAACTCCCCAAGAGTTGGCACACTTGATATTCTGAAAGACTGTGTTTACCTTAGGAGGTGTGTGTTTATAATAACAAAATGCCATCTTTGTCCTTGGAAAGATGTTTAAATAAAAAGCTCACCACTTTGTAGCAAGTAAAAATAATACTATCTTAATGCTGTTGTAAGTAATTTATGTCCCAGAGCTTGAAATGTAAATGTAATTTTCTAAGACATTATCTTCAGATCATCAGAATTATCATAATATAAAATATCTATTCTTTCTCTAATTATAATATTATTATCAAGATCTGACAGCTAACTCTTTGTTTTCGAGTTTATAGTCTTCATATATCAAGAAACAAATTAAAAGGACAAACAAGGAATGTGAAAAGGCAGCTCATAAAAAGCTGAAACATCTTTTATTACATGACATATTTTTATCTGTCATAAACTTCCGGTTTAGGAAATGAGAAAACAAATACTTCTTTTGATGAACTCCTTGACAAAGTGTTTAACTAAGTATTTTTAGATTTTTTTTAACTGTGGAAGGAAGGAAGGAAGGAAGGAAGGGAGTAAGAGGGAAAGAAGGAAGGGAGGGAGCCCTGACTTTGTATTATACCTTTTGGGGGAAGTGAGCTAACATTTAATGAACACCACGCTACAGGAAGTGAAGCTGAAGCCTTCAGCCTGATCCCAAAGTCTCTGTAGCATACAGCTAGATGGGCCCCCAGAAATAGCCTGAGTAACTGTGGTCCTTGGTCAGGCTTCACATAAATATTTCTAGGAGGAAGGACCTCAGCCTTGTTTTCAAAGTATCCCACTGAGGGCATGACTGCTAGGTAGTTTCTCTATGAATAAATTCTCTTTCCAGTACACCTTAAATCCTTCTTGATATAATATGCATGAGGAAATGACAAGAATATAATTTGGAAGTTTTAACACTGGTTGTTATAAGGAAGGCTTCAACTAAAAAAAAAAAATGCTTAGATACCAGTTTCAGAAACAATTTTGCCTGCAGCATCTTCTAGCTCAATAATTTAGTGGCAATGACAGTCACAAACACTGTCAGAAACAGCAGTGAGGTTCAAAAAATAAACAGAAATTCAAACAATAATATCCTGTAGATTTTTAATACGTCATTTACTGAATTGGCAACCACAACAGAATTTATGAGAGCCTTCTCGTTAGAAAAACGAATTAATCCTACCTTTGCAGGTTTTCATGCATGTGATTGTCTCTACAATCCTCTAAGGCAGGCACATGGGGTTTCCTTCTCATCAAATACTATGTCTATCCTGGTGTCGCAGGTCACAAGAGACCTTTTGTGTCATTACTCCCTGGAGTTGCAATTCTTACTAGGAGTCCCCCGCAAACACAAAAGTAACCGGGCAGTTACATCATTCCATATAAATGAAGAAAGACTGCTATCTAAAAATAATGAAAGGCTCCATTTAAATTAATGTTACTTTTTTGTCAAGTGTTCATTTTACTTTGTAATAATGTAGTTCTGATCCAAATAGAGTTCTTGTGAGCTTTAAAAAGATCTCCAGAGATTAAACACAGGGCAGTAATTTAATTCTTAGATTTTTATTTCTTGCAATGACATTTAGGGTTCAGTGTGATTTCAGATTTTTTGTGCCGTTGCTGACACCTTATGGAAACTCTTTTATTTGGAAATTCTGATTTGATTTTTAAAACTGTTCAGCTCTTGTTTACAAGAAGTATTATTATTTAAAAAATGGATTTTTGTTCCTTTAAGGTATTCATCCTCTTGCTATTAATTCCTCACTTGATTTCATAATCCTGTTTGGGTCACTATGATTAGTTGCTATGGAAATTACCTCCTATGGAAATGATTCCGATGTCATTGTTGTAGGAATATGACTTTTAATGAATAATATCAATAGCAGACATCAACCCTTACTAGAAAAAGGAAATTTAATTAAAATGTTTTTAAAGGATTCATTCTGAAAATTATTATCATGGCTAACTTTTCTGATATTTTTGAATTGGCCATCTGCTTTTTAAATAAGTATTAAATGAACTTTAAGGTGTTAATCAGCTGCTCACTTCCCCAAATTCCAGTGTCACAATTGAAATTAGCACCATGCATAGAAAAATGGAAATAAAAGAACATTTCATTTACCTTTTCTCTAAACTAATAAATGTTAATGCTTCACTTACGAGAGTTGATGTCAACAGGATTTCAGGGCTCATCAAGGAAACAACTCTGAATAGCACATTATAAATTCCCTTTAAAGATGAAGGATTTAATATTCCAAAATTCATCTCAGGAATTTGAAAGGTCAGTGAGTTAACTAGTGAGTTAAACAACAGATGAGAGCCAGTGAACCATTAGATGAGAATTCCAGAATCCTAAGAAGAAATTTTCTTGGGTGGATTCTATAATTTGTGGTTTGTATAAAACTTTTGAAACATTCCATTACTATTAAAATTCTCACAATGAGAATATGGCTCATATTTAACACATTTTAAATTACTAGACAGTCTCTCCCCAAAGAAATTTTAATGCCTTCTTCTGCCTAGTGCTTGCTCACTGCTGGCACTAATTTAGGAATAAATTAACCCTTCCAACAAGTAGGATATTGTCTAGAAACTGCCTTTTGCACTCTACCAGGGAAATCACTTATATTCTGAAGATCAGAAGTAAAAGAGAAATCCATTTCTTCATTATAAAGCATTTTAATACCTAATAGCTTATTAATTATTGATGTAAATCACTATCATATTTACCAACATAATTACATATTACCACATCTCTAGTGCTTCTGAATTAAGCCCATTTGTTAAATGCTTTATACATTAAGGGTCTTCTATACTTGTGCCTGCAACCATGATCTAGGGTCCAAAATGTCTTTGATAGACTTCTGCCTTGGAGCTGGCACTGGCTTGGCTTCAAAATTGGTTTTAGTGTCTATGTGTTCACCATCATTTAAATGATTTTTCCTGGCAGGAAGAAGTTTTCGAGGAGCAGCCATCGGTTTCTGTAAGTGATGCATTAGGGTTGATAATTTGGTATCCAAAGGCGAGGTCCAAGACACACTTGTTTTCTCCCAGTTGTCCTTAACCAATTGATCTGTGTTGCTCTGGGTTTTTAAGCTGAATGGAGCTTTATCAGGAGGAGGAAGGGGAGCGCGTCTTTTTTTCCCTTTCCCATCATGTAACTGCTTGCTTGAAGGAGATAATACCTTTTTCTGGATAACCACTTGATGATTATCATCAAAGAGGCTGGCCCAAAGAGGTGGTGAGGATTCTTCATGCTGACTAATAAGAAACTGTCCATTTGTCTCTTCAAGTTTTTTTTGTATTGCATCAGTTAAACTTTCAAGTTTTACAGGTGAATCAATGCCTGTAATAATTTTGAGAAAAAATACATGGGGGAAAACTCAAAAGCTGTGTACATTTTGAGTTATTGTTTTCTAAACCAGTATCTGTAAGTCATCAAAAACACATTGGATAAGCAAGTGGTTTTGGTTTAAAAATAACCCTACCAACAGAACCAAAAAATAAGATCGTTCACTATGCACTGCACACACACACACACACACACACAAATATATTCCAAATATTAAATGAGTAAAAGCCAGTTTTCAAAGGAGCGGAGTTACATCAGGTTTTTCAATCCTATCGATTAAATATTTATTAAATAACTTTTCTTGGATTTAAAATCTATTCTGGGGGCGCCTTCGTGGCTCAGTCGTTAAGCGTCTGCCTTCGGCTCAGGTCATGATCCTAGGGTCTTGGGATCGAGCCCCGCATCGGGCTCCCTGCTCGGCAGGAAGCCTGCTTCTCCCTCTCCCACTCCCCCTGCTTGTGTTCCCTCTCTCGCTGTGTCTCTCTGTCAAATAAAGAAATAAAATTTAAATAAATAAATAAATAAATAAAATAAAATAAAATCTATTCTGACTTCTAGGTAAGAGTGGATTCCCTTTTTATAAAAGCCTGATATGTAAACTTGGACAAGGGTAACTGGATTAGCATCCTTTCCTGTAGACTAGCAAAGTCTCTGTTAATAGGGGAAAATTCCAAAACCAGAAACCCAAGGAAACAGAGTGAAGCCCTGATACCAGTTTGGTGATAAGGATGCTGGATGAATTTTTCCTTGGGAGAAAATAAAAGAACAGAGATAAATGTCTATGAAATGAATTACCTGGTATTAAATGAATCACTGGTTGTATCATTTTTAATCTAACATTTTAAAGTGTGTATAAAGTACATGTTGTGGCAAAATAAAATAGAATTTAGTGTTGACCTGTGTTTGTTCACAGCACTGTTCACTCAGGCAATCCCACAGAGAAATAAATACCCTTCAAAGTGTGGGAAAATGGAATATTCATGAGTCTAGAAATTTAAAATTTTCCAAAGTGTTAAACTTAACCAGTTTTCTGACCAGAGATGAAAGCCTCCATTTATTAATACTCATTTATCAACATTCTTTAAAACAAATTTAATAAAATACAGAAAAAATTACAGAACATGATTATATTTTAGAATCTGCAAGTTTACATTTTCAGAATTTTCATCAGCTACTCAGCTAATATTTATTTTCAGTGCACCCTTATTCATTTTGAAGCCTTAACGTTTTGTTTGATCTGAAGCATTCAAACTATGAAAAATGTGTATTCATTAATTTTGTATTAATTCATCTATTAAACATGAGTTCCTTAGTCTATAATCATAGTCTTTTTTCATTCATTTTGACTGTGCCCTGAAAATTTTAGCATTTTAATGTCAATAGAATAAGCTGCTTGAGTATGGACAATGTTGTTTTTGTTACCCTGCAGCTTAGAAAAGACAAACCCCACTTACTCATATCATGGTAGACTGAGGTCGCCTCTTTTGTCAAGAACAAAGGTGGTTTCCGTGGTGACATAATCTCAATTTTCATAAGTTCTTCACAACAATGCTTCCATTGGCCTAAGAAAGACAGAAAAAGGCAGGCTAGTTTAAAACATAAATGTGAAGACATATACTTCATTTTCAATAGATATCAACATATTTTTTGCTGTGAAAAGTAAGAGTGAATTTATAAAGCATTGCCTTAAGGAAGCCACAAAAACCTAGTACTACCTATAATTTTAAAGTCCAAGTCTAAGCATAAGAGTAATCTATTTGGAAAATAAAGTTCTGTGCACAGATATAAGAAGCTAAGATCTCTAGGCTATTAAATACTATACTATTTCACTAAATGGTCCAGTAAATGAAATTTCTATTCATGGCAAAAATTTGTACAAGTTCTCCTCTTTTAAATATTAAATAAAAATATCCAGTACTTAAGACAGTTGAAAGGTAAAAATCAACTGAAATAGAGTTACCTAGAAGGAAACAGTGCTTCTCAAAAATGGTGTTAACTTTGAAAATTCTAATTAAGAAATAATAATTGTTTATTTAACAATTATTTCTTCAAATGATTATGCTTTTCAAAATTCGTATAACTAGAAAAATGCTGCATTTTCATTCAAGTAAAAGGTATATAAGAGCCTATTACACATCAGTCAAAATTCTAACTGAGTCTAATTTATTTTAAGAAGGACACTTTAATTAAAGCCATTAGTCATTTGGAATTAAAAAAATACTCTTAAATAAGTTGTTTTGATTTTTAAGTTAAAATTTGAGAGTGTGGACAACAATTAATTTTCTTTTAATTATGTTTTACTATTTTCATCTTAAAATGCTTAGGCTTTTTTCTTCTGAATGGATATAAAAACTTTAACCTTTCCATGTTTATTGTGCGCCTGTGTGCTGGATAACAACTGTGCCAGAGACTATGTGCCTCTATATCCATGTTATAAAAGTGGGTTATTGCACCTCACTATTCTTATACTCTATCTTACATCTGTAGAAAAGTAAATTTAATACACATGTGCCTTTTTGGAATGATTTAAAATCTATATTTCTCTTCCCTTTTATTATATTCTCAGTCTCCATAATCAATATCCAATTTAGTTATTTTCCATAGCTTAAAAATAAAAGACATTTCATGTTTGGTCAAGTTATCTATTCATTTTTGTTGTTTTAAATCTAATATACAGCCATGGTTATATGGTAATATGCATAAATTTTAAATCCATCACCTTAAATAGCTAAGAAACATAAAAAACCTTTTAGTATGTTTTATTACAATGCTAAGTATAGAATATGGTAAAAATTTCAAAATAGCCCACGTAGCATCTCATAAAGGGAATGAAATCTTGAGTTTGAGGCTTCAAAGGTTGCTCTGCAGAATTTAAATCTAGTAGGATCTGAGATCTGATAACTTATTCCTCCCCTCCACTTCCTTTTTTAGATAAATATATAAAAGCCAGCTTTTCCTTCTTGGGGGCAGAAAAAAAATAAGGTCTTATCTAATAGAAAAATAATGAAATACTTTGAACTGGCAAACATTTCTCCATCAAATCTTAGGCAAATTATGAAGTATAGTATTTTCTCTACATTGATAGATGAAAGCTTTGCATTGTTAAACTGGTAGCAGAATACTAATCATGTTGAAGACTGGAATATAAAGCCATATTATCCCATGCATTACTGAAGTCAGAGTCATGTGGTATGTTCACTGATCAGTTTTACAATGAAAACATTTATTTTATCAGTGAATAAATTAGTATGCGCTGTTATACCTGATACCAACATGCTAATGTAAAAATAAAGGCCCCGTATGAAATATTAAATGGCTATGTTGTGTTCACATAAAATCTGTACACTGAAGATGCTTACCACAATAATATTTGCTATAACGTTCCCAGTCAAAATGATCTGTTATGCTAAGCTGCTTATGTAACTCAATATTTATATTATTAAATACTTGGAAAAAATGTATCTTTGAGCCACCATTCCTAGCTCTACCCCTTTTGATCAACCAAAACAAGTGTCATTCCTCTTTTACATGTTCGTTAGCTCTCAAATATTAAAAATTAGCTATGACATCCCCCTTGCCTCCAACCTCCACCCCTCAGGTTGTTCTTTGCCAGGCTAAACAGACCTAGTACCATTAATGTTTTTTCTTGGTTTTTAATTTTCTCATTCTCCTGATTTTCTACTCTTAATCAGAGTCAAGTAATTGAAATTTGTTCTAAATATTAAATTACTCTGAGTTTATTCTAACCTAAATATCTATCCTCTACTTTGTTCTACACATCAGATTTCACCTAAGATCACAAGAGGCTACACTTACACTTACCACTTAAAAGTCAATCTTTAGGATAGTATAAACATTTCCATCTTTGCTTCATATCTTCATTCATGAATTCTAAAGTGCAAATCTAATAGAATTTATACTTTAAAGATTGGCAGATTTTATCCACAAATCATTAAATACTAAAGAATATGTAAGAACCTACTTGTCATCCCTTCCTTATTTTGGCAGTAATATCATGAGATTTGTATCCCTCCAACTCCCCCATTTTAGCATGATAAATTATTTTACCTAATCTGGCAAATAAAAACATAATACCGTCTAGTAGCAGTTGATATCCAGACCATAATATTCTGCATTTTTACCTCCTTTCACCCCTCGTTCCTGTTTTTATACACATAAAAAGTGTAAAATAGCAGAATCACTTCTAAAAATAATATAGTCTTTGTAAGACAGACTCTCTAGAGCAGAGCATTTAGGAAAGCAGTTAAAATTTCAGATGTGATCAGCAAACGAAAGGAAGTTGTTATCTTTTAAGTTACACATCTAAGATCAGCTGAAATTAAAAAAAAAAAATGTAGTGCATGCTGATAAGCATAGAACAAATATTTAAACATCTATTCAGTGCCTAGGGGGTAGTGCTTAAGGGAAACAAGTCCTAAAGAATTCCAGAAGGCTACGGAGGGAGTCCTCTGGTTTCCCGCAGTAAACCAGCAATCTCTTCAGGCCTCAATTTTCTCAACTTTAGAGCAGAGGGAAATCATTTCTGCCTTGCTGGGCTGTTGTGAGGAAAAAATGAAGCCATGTGGTATGTGGAAGGTAATCAATAAATTTAGTTCCCTTCTTTGCCCCCACCCCAAACATCACTATAATACTTGACCAGGCCATGGATCACAGTAGGCTTATAAAAATTAATCTTAGGACAGCAGGTATTAACTCTTTTATAAAGTTCCCCAAAACAGATCTTAAGAAGTCCTAAAATTTCTGTAGGATTATTTCTAGGAGTTGCAGAAACAACTTTGTATCGTTTGGAAATGGCTCTCTTTTGTAATTCTGTAAGAAAAGCATTCTGAAGACATAAAATACCAGTTGAATCTAATGGTGGGCTTAGTTTGACTAGAAATAGCCATTATCAATAGTCTACATTTTCAATATATGACTTCAATATTTTCTTGTTGATAAAATTCCTCCTTAAATTGAGGTATTAGGACCTCACATATTTTACATAGTAGAACTCTATTATTATATTACTATCACATTGTTTTTATAATCATGGGCTGTATTATTGAAACTGAAAAACCATATGTATGGTTTAAAAGAAATCTTTGGATGATGTCCAAGATGATAAAACAAATCTGGAATTAACAGAAGGTTACATGAATCTCTTGAGCATTTCAAATTTTAGGATCATCACTAACCTAGACAAGTTCTTCACTACTCAAATAGCTTCTTATCCCTTTGATCAAACACACTGCCTTAACTAGTTAAAACCCAATATTTTGAAAAAATGTGGTCTAATTATTTTAGGGACCAGAGAAACTTAAAAATAATAGGTAGGGATACGAGGAATTCAAAGGTATAATAAACTATAGTAAATCAGGCACTGGGGAAAGGTTGAGAGAAAAAGGCATCAACGCATTGATGATATATACTATCATTTTACTCAAGAGCATAAAAAAATCTTGATACAAACCATAAGATTATAATTTTAATATTTAGATTGCTTTGTGCATCCTTTCATGCTTCATGAATACATTACTAGCAAATCCAAACATCAACTTACTAAGATCAAAGAAATGTTGCCAGAAGGCTTCCATCCATTTCTGAAGATCTTCTCTATTGTCCACTGCAAAAATATGAGTTACAGCCTGTCCGGCAACAGGGTTGATGACAGAGAAATTATGAATTTTTTTCTTGGCATCCTTATCCATTGCCCGAATTCTGGTTTCCTAAAAATTAAGACAAAATTGGTGTTTTACAGGAGAGTATTTTTGTATGATCAAATAAATGTTTTACTGCTTAGCTACCATACTTACACCAGATGCAATTATAAATCTTATTGCTGATCATTTAAAATATGTAATTTTGAGAACTTTCAATATTCAGACTCAAATCGATAAAAAATGCTTTGTATGAAAAATACTGAGTAATGTTTCAAAGTATGCTATGTAGCGAACTTACTTTAAATTACATGAGATTAAAACATAACCTGTTTTGATCTGTTTAAGTAGGAGTTTGCTGTCTTTTATATACATCTTAAAATTTGCAATAAAACAAGTATAGCGTGTCATAACTGTAATGTGAATTATGTTAACTACATTTCCAACAGTAATAAAATAAAAGAATCTGTAAAGTATGTTTGTTATTCTAATATTCAGGCATTAGATACAGTGTTATCACTTAAAGCAGTAAAACCATAACTTAGTGTTTACTGCAGCAAAGCAGTTAGGTTTTCTCCATTAACATTTATTTCATATGTACCATTCATTTACAAAGCTCATAGCTAAAGATCCATGAAGTACTATAACCTTCGTGATAGTAACAATTATTTTTTTAAACGCTGAATGCACCGATCTACAACAAAGGCAATGGTTTCATTCATGTTGGTAGTTTAAACTTTTTCTGCATGGTACTAGGTATGACAGTGTGGTGCTTACTGTATCTACATGTAGAAAAGTCTTGTTCCCAAGTCATTCAAGCACCACCACACCGCATGACAAACTAGCATCTACATGCAGTTTCCAAGGAGTTTTGGGGAAAGATGTCTGGAATACAACTATCTATTTATGCAACAATAGGGATTTGGCTGCTTGGATAATGACTGATGTTATTCTAGAGCAGTGTTGCCCATTAGAAATATGTGAGCCACATATGTAATTTAAGAGTCTCTAGTAACCACATTAAGAAGGTAAAATGAAACTGGTGAAAATCATTATGTATTAATTATTACATTATTTTAAAATCATGTTTTTATGTAACCAACACATCCAAAATATTTTAACATGTGAGCAAAAAACATTTTTTGAGATATTTTACACTCTTTTTCATACTAAGTCTCCAAAATCCGGTCTCTATTTGAAACTTACAGCATATCTCCATTTGGACCAGGCACATTTTAGGTGCTTAACAGCCACTGGTGGCTAGTGGCTCCTGCACTGGGTTGAACAGCTCTAGACTCCTATGTGTAAACCTACTGTAGTGTGTGTAGAAGAGTAGTTAGCTGGCAGTTACAAAAGCTGATTAGGAGTGAGAAGAAATTCCTCACTTCTTTCAGTATTGAGTGAAGAGAGATTGTATGTATAGTCATACCCCAAAACCAACATACACATATAACGATGTCTATGTGGACTTACAGAAGTAGCAAAGAGTTACAAAGAAACGCTGTACGTTCCCTGAAGAATGGGTAACTACGGGCAGGTGAACACCATATACACCAGCTCCCCCTCATCCTCAGTTTGTGGCTTTCTGCAGTTTCAGTTGCCTCCAGTCAACTGCAGTCCAGAAGCAGATGATCCTCCTTCTGACATATGGTCCCCAGGTCAGTAGTAGCCTAACGCTACGTCACAGCGCCTACGTCATTCACCTCACTTTGTCTCATCACTCAGGCATTTTACCATCTCCCATCATCACAAGAAGTGTCAGTACAGTACAACAAGGTATTCTGAGAAAAAGACCACATTCACATAACCTTTATTATGTATATTGTCAGAATTATTCTATTCTACTATTAGTTACTGTTGTTAATATCTTACTATGCCCAATTGATAAGTTAAACTTTATCAGAACTATGTACGTATAGGAAAAAACAGCATAGCACAGGTTCAGTACTATCCACAGTATCAGGCCCCCACTAGGGGTCTTGGAACATATACCCTGCAGATAGGAAGGAACTACTGTATACTACAGAAGTTCTTTCCTGAAGGAAGGAATTCTTATTCAAGAATCACATGAGGAAAAAAATGTATGCTGCATGAAGTAGCAACATAACTTTGAAAGTTTTGAGCATCACAAAAGGTGAGGATTGCTAACCATCTTAGAGACAGTCTATCCTGTCAATTTTAAAATGTAGGAATGTGAATGTCTTCTGAGGGTTATAATGCACTTATGGTCAACATTGTAATTTAAAAGAACAGGGTCTTTTTACATTCCTATGCCATGGTAATTTGTGAATTAACTCTTTTAAGTAATTATTTATACAATATAAAAACAAAATGGTGCCCTAAATGGCATCCTTGGAGGCTGAAAATACATATAATCCATGTCTTTAAATAGAAAGCTTATTATCACTAGCAGAGAATGACTTAAGCTCTAGGAAGAATCTTTAATATGCTCTCAATAAGATTTATTGAAGGCTGACTCAGTGGGAGAGGAGGGCAAGAGAACCCTCCTTGCGGTTAGTATTAAAAACAAACAAACAAACAATGAAATATGAAGTATTCCTGTTGTTGAAATTGTGCTTCCCTCCATCCAAATCTATCTTTTTTTTTTTTTTTAAAGATTTTATTTATTTATTTGAGAGAGAGAGAATGAGAGACAGAGAGCATGAGAGGGAGGAGGGTCAGAGGGAGAAGCAGACCCCCCACTGAGTAGGGAGCCCGATGTGGGACTCGATCCCGGGACTCCAGGATCATGACCTGAGCCGAAGGCAGTCGCTTAACCAACTGAGCCACCCAGGCACCCCATCCAAATCTATCTTAATGCAAATTTCTGACTACCTTTTGTATATAGGATTAAAATGGATTCAACTTTTAAATAAGGAAAGTGTGATTTTTACAGATGAATATGTACATTTTTAATAACACCAAGATATCATTTCAAATGAAAATAGCTATGTAGAAAATCTGATGAACTGGATCATTTATATCCTTCTAAGAGAATATAATGCAATAATATAAAAATACTATACATTATACACTCCATTAACTCTGAGAATCTTAAATACCACTAAATTTTTAAAACATGAGAAGCTATTAAAAGGTGCAAATGAAACACAAAATAGACCATTTGAATTAACTTACTATATTTTATCACCCAAAATAATTTAACTAATGGGAATTTTTTCAACCAAAAAACTCCATGTCAAAGAAAAAGTCATTAAACAAATAAAGTTTCTGATAATATCAGAAAGTCTATGCAAGTTGTTTTTCATTGTGGACAAAGTATCAATAAGAGTGCTTAAAACTGCACTTCTCAAACGAAGAATGAATTAGAAAACTCAAGGTGTGTTTTAGGGTATATGAAAGCAAGAACCTTGGGTATTTTCGCTCCCCCTACTTCAGCCGCCTAAAATATTGTCTGTCACTCACTGTATTTGAAATATTTTTGAAGAATAAGTGAATGAGATAGGAGAACAACTCAGATAATGACAGTTGTAGGTTGACAGACTCCAATCCCAGAGATGATCCTAATCCTACTCTTTATAGATGAGGACACTGATGTTCCGAAATCAGTTTTCTATCCAAAGTCAGAGTTTTCTGCCCAAACCATCTAGTTGATTTGGGAGGGGTTTTTTTGTTTTTGTTTTTGTTTTTTAAGATTTCATTTATTTATTTGAGAGAGATCACAATTGGGGGGGCGGGGCAGAGGGAGAGGGAGAAGCAGGCTCCTGGCCGAACAGGGAGCCTGATAACGGGGCTTGATCCCAGGACCCTGGGATCATGACGTGAGCCGAAGGCAGAAGCTTAACCAACTGAGCCACCCAGGCGCCCCTGATTTGGGAGGTTTTACAGTCAACTTTTATTGCTTTGTGGATAGATTTGAGACTATTCACTGTGAAATTTTAATCCTTGGCTGGATCTACTTTGTCAGTCAGCACATACCGAACTGCAACCTTCCACTGCGTGAGATGGTGGGTACTCAGAGAAGGCCAAGTGAAGTCAATAAAAATATAACCTGAGAAGTCAATTTTGTAACAAAATACAGTTAACTCTGAAATCAAAGGAAAGTTTCTTTTAGGTTGTTCATTATTTTGAATTAAGACTGTACTTCAACCTCTCAATTTCTGTGATAATGGCAAATTACTAAGTCAGGACTAGATTTATGAACTGTTTCTTACCTTACTTTTTGACTATATGATCTTTAAAAGACTACTATGTACCCAGATTATGGTTTCTAAATACTCTTTCCTGCTAAAAGGAATCAGATCTCTTTACAGAGATGCCTGATTCTCACCCTGGGCCAGGAAATGTACAGGATAATCCCAGAACATGTTCTCCTACCAGAAATCAAAGATTACTAGGGTTGTATCAAAAGGACTCAGGAGCCAAATTGAAGAGGCTTCCAGTAGCCAAAGATGGGACCATCTGATGTCAGTAACAATGGTAATGAATTGATGCAGGAAATGTCTTTAAATCTATAAATTCATAATGATATTTAAAAATGAACTCATTTGTCACTTTTTAAGGATTCTAAGGGAACTACCTCACTATTTTGGTAACTAGTTAAAGTCTTTATTCTGTCTTCCCTATAAGAATTGTACCTCAACCAAAGAGCTGATAAAGTAGAAGTTTCCCAGCTAATAAATAAAGAATATTAAAATATCACCAGTTTGCAATCCCTAATGAAATAAAGGATCTAAGCAATGCTCATCTGTGGATGTTAATATGAATAGAAGACTCAGACATATTAAATGCCTCCCAATATGGGATGCCTGGGTGGTTTAATTGGTTAAGCCTCAGACTCTTGGTGTCAGCTCAGGTCATGATCTTGTGGTGGTGAGATCAAGCCCCACGTCAGCCTCCACACTCAGCGCAGAGTCTGCTTCAGATTCTCTCTCCCTCCTCCAACTCATGCCCTCTCTCTCTTAAAAAAAAAAAAAAAAATCTTTAAATGCCTCCCAATAAAAGTACAAAATATTTCCTAAGACATATTGTTACTAACCAACCAACCAACCTAAATCTGAGTCAAAAATAGAAGGGAAAAGGAAAAAGACAACTCAAAGATGCAAGCAACAAAATCCAGACTATGGAAAAACTCTGTAGGATAAATGACCCAATTTCTTCAATAAATTGTGTGTGTGAG
Source organism: Mirounga leonina (assembly GCF_011800145.1). Classification (NCBI taxonomy): domain Eukaryota; kingdom Metazoa; phylum Chordata; class Mammalia; order Carnivora; family Phocidae; genus Mirounga; species Mirounga leonina. The sequence goes on from NW_023270244.1 coordinate 4,074,996, forward strand.
AGTGTGTGGATGTGTATATGTGTGTCTGTGTGAGAGAGAGAGTGCTAGAGCATTCCAACAGATTTAGAGATTTAAATGACCAAATCAATTAACTGCAATATATAACCCTATTTCAAAATCCTGATTCAAAAACGAATTTAAAAATTACAAGACTGGGAAATTTGAATACTGAAATTTTGATGATTGACTATATATATGACTATATATTTTTCTAAAGTATGATAATTGTTATATTTACAAGTTAAATCATACAGTCTCCAAGATTTGCTTCAAAATAATTCTATGGTGGGGGCAATGTGTGAAGGCAGAGATAATTCTACCTTTCTCTTTATAGATTATCTTTAAATTTTTCCCCTCAAAAATTGAAAATAAAATACAAGTACAAAAAACTAAGTGCCTCCTTTCCTACCTATAACACAGAGATAACATTATTTCACTCACAGCTTCCTCATAAACATGTTGTAAGAATAAATGAGTTCTTTGAAAGGTGTTTGGTCTAAAGTCTTGTTAATCAGGAACAAAAACAAAATGTTGCTGGTCAAAAACAACCTTTAGACCTTATATATACTCTAATGACAAAGAAAGTATACCTTCACAATATGCAGCAAGGAATGCTTGAAATATGTAAACCATAACCATAAATTAAACCAAGCATTAGGAAGGATTAGTATTAGTGTGATATAATTATTTTCAATTTATGCCAATTAAATCAGATGTAAATTCCTAAAGGAAGAGGTTTGTTTAAATAATTATTTTTGCTATATTTAATAAAGGACAATCTAAATCACTGGTAGCATTGAGACATTAAAGGACTAACATAATCAGAAAAAAAAATCCCATGTGCTTCATAATAATCTGCTTGCTAGGGTCCATGACAAACATAATGGTTAAAAGCAATTTCAAGACAATTTAACAAAGGCCTATAACACCAAGTAGTGATACTGATTTGTTTAGTACAACTTTTATTATTCATTAAATTGAAGTGATATGTAGTATTTAAATCAAGAAAAGACTTTTGATCACAAAGACCCACACCACTTTTCCATCCCACTCCCCACCCCACTGGCAATGAATAAAACTTTGGCTAATAAAATGTTTTCTGCAGTGTATAGAGGATTCAGTGGCTCTGTTAAGTACCCCTGATTGGGAATGTCTTGCTCAAGAACATTAATAGGGAAGTTTTTTGAAGTTGAAGCAATCACTTTGAAGTAAACCATCCTTTCAAATTTGGATTGAAAAGAGGAGGGGAATAGCTTAGGCTTTTCTTTCCTTCATGTGACTCTTTCCATAGATGGCTCCCTATGAAAATTAATAAACTGACTTAGCTTTATAGGAAATGCCATTTAGAAGAACAAAAATTATGGTTAGAGAACAGATCCTGTGATCAAAATAACAGAACTATTATTTATATATACCTTAGCAACTGCAAAATTTATGTTTTTACATAAAGTGGCATTAAACAAAATTATTATTTTCTAAATCATGAGAGAAGAAGAAAGACAACCAAAAGAAAAGAACTCTGATTTGTATTTAATACTTCACATTATTAAGCATAAAAAGATCTTAGAGCCCCAGCATTGAAAATATACTAAAAACTGAAACAAAAGCACTATTCTTTAAAAGTTTTATTTGGTGCTTACCTGCTCCAATACCAAGTCGGCATTTATCAAAGATCTTGTTTATTTGAGAATATACTAATATCATGTGTCCCTTAGAATATTTCCAAAGTAAGCCAAACAATGAAAACATCTACCTTATATTTAAAAATCAAGTAATTTAAAACACTGAATAAATAAAACTCTATGAGTTTATCATTGATACGGGGAGAACACAACAGACACAACACGCATTTGCTTCTTCTGGAGGGAGGAGCAACTGCTCCAGTACAGCCTGTCAATATCAGTACAAGACCAGTAGGAAATACCAACTCCTTACTCTGAAAACTGGTCGTTAAAACAATGAGCTTTCATCCTGTCTTTTCAGGAGTGACTGGGATTCATTCATTCCTACTTGACGAGAAAAAGTCCTTCTTTACAAAAGAATGCCAGCGAATCCACGTAGAATGAGGGATATTATGAGAACAACATATGCAGTCTCCAGTGTAATAACCAATTCAGACAAGGGCAATCAGGTCATAAAACCATTATGTGAAAGACTATTGGACGACAAAGATATTCACACAGTTGCAAACTATCACCTCACTGACTACTTGCTAATAGTAAAGAGGAAAACTTACCTTTATGCTGAAGAGAGCTAGTGGTCACCACCTTAACCAAGTCATTAAACGTGACATTGCCAATAATGAGACAACCTGACATCATGTGCCTCTGAACAGAGTGCCCTATAGAGTATTTGTCATTATGCATGAAACATGGTGGTGAATGATGTTTAAGAGTGAATCTAATCAAGCCTCTAGACCTAATTTACAGTTTAGTAGAATGCATGATCCTTGAACATTCCTAGATTGAAAGCAAAAGCTAAAAGGATGTCTTAGGGAAAATGGGGAAATGGTGAATATGGGCCAGATTATTAGATGATATAAGAGAATTACTGTTCATTTGGTTAGCTGTGATAATGGTATTGTAATTTCATTCACACACACGCACACTTTTGTTTTAGTTTCCTATTTTTAAGAGTTGCACGTTGAAGTATTCGGGGATGAAGTGTCAATGTTGGAGACTTATGTTCAAACGGGTCAGCAAAAAATATAGATAAGAGGCTTTACAGACTCACAGCTATAAGATAAATAAGGTCTGAAAGTGACTATAGTTGATGACACTACTGTATAATTGAAATTTGTGAAGCTTAAAAAACCTATAATCCAATAATGATTGTAGTAATGATTACACAACTGTATATTATCTGTCAAAATTATCAAATTGTACACTTACAATTGGTGAATTTTATTTTATGTAAGCTATACCGTCATAAAACAAATTAAAAATGAAATACAAAGAGCTTCAACTCCCCCCCCCCCCCCGAAGAAGAACACTTAGAGAGAAAGCAAACTGGACAGCAACAGTAACTGCTGAATCTAGGTGGCATGAGTGTCACTCCAGTATTGCTTCAACTTCTTCATAAATCTGAATCATTGTCTAAGTTGAGAAAAAATAAGTAAAAATGACTTTAATATAAGATATAACTACATAGCAGCCAGGCTTACAGAAGTAACAAACAGACTTCTCGACCCAGATAGTCATATTTAAATAAGGTAACCAGGGTGTTTACTGCTAAAGAGCAGTTTTCAGGTGAATGGAAGGGCTCAAGGGAAACCTGAGGTAGGAGTAGGAACTGCCAACAGGAGAGCTGCTGTAGAGAGAGGGCAGGGATCAGCCCTGGAGAAAATAAAGAGAGCAACATCACAAAGCTAGAGAATGTTGCACCTTGGTATCAGTTCAATCTTTGAGATCAGCAACTAAATTCTATTAATCTTTTCAACCTAACCCTTACCTCATGGTTTAATCTTAAAATCCTCTTTTGTACTTGAGACAAAAGTCATGCACAATGACAGTTTATGTCATCAGTCCTCAGGGTCAAATATAGCCCATGGTTGTCCCCAAGTCTAAGGTCGAGTCCATACAAATTACTAGATTAATCATTTTCCTGTGAATTTGTAATGGTCAGTTGTGAAACCACCACTGGGATTTCTAAGTATGGTGACTTCAGGCATCTTAATAATGGAGCTGATTGACTACAGAATCACATCAGTCACCAGGCCATCAGCTTTTATTAACACAAGGAAAAATGAATCAATTGAAAAAAGGTCAATTCAGCTGGGCCATGTAAACACTGTTAACTGCTTTTCTGGAATTACACCCTTGTCATCAGACAAGAAAATACACATACCCTGGTTACAGTAACAGAGGGGTTCCACTATAACTGCCCTCTTACATTTAAATGCTAAAGATTCAACACATGTCTAAGCCATTGCCAAGAGGTAGAAACTGTGGCTTCAGGCTCACAACCTCATTTCAGAGATACTTCTTACTTTCAAAACTTATTCAGAGTGGGTATGGAGATAGGAAAAAGTCTAATTTTGTCTTCCAAATCTAGTCTAGCAGTATGTCTGTAAGGAAACAGAAAAACAGTGAGCCATATAATTTTACTTACTAGCTAGACAAGTTCTATCTGATCTGTGAGTCAGTTTCTTCACTTATAAAACAGAAATAACATACCTATAAAACAGGGCTGACTTACCGGCTCTGCCTGCCATAAAGGACTGATATGGTAAAATGAATACCTTGAAAACTGTTTTCAAATAAAACAAATGAATTTTAAAATATCCTTTGTCTAGATTACATTTTAATTTGTTTTAGGACTATCCATATTCTATTGTATAACATGTAAGAGAAAAATTGGTAGAATTCTATTTTTACTACCTAGGTACCTAGTGAAAAACAGTTTAGACAAAATCATCTATCCAGAACTCTTGTCAAAAGCATCTACCTGAATCCTAGTGAAACAATTAGTCAAAAACAGATGTGGGGACTGGCATGGACTTTTCCAAAATGTCAATATAATAAAAGACAAAAAAAGAAAAAGAGGCAGTGAGTGATGCGTCCAATTTAGAAAAAAAAGGAAACAATCAAAAGACATGGTGACCTGCTACACTTTATGATCCCTAATGGGGGTCTTGGATCAAACAATAAACAAACATTAGCAAGAACACTGTAGGGACAACTGGGATAATTTGCTCTATATATTAGGTATTATTATTTTATCAACAATAAATTTCTTGAGTGTGGTAATAATATTATGGTTATGAAGGAAATGTCCTTGTTTTTAGGAGAAACATGCTGAAATATTTTAGGAAGAAACGTTATGCTGTTTGCTATTTATTTTCAAATGGTTCTGAAAAAAATCTCAAACTACGTAAAGAGAAAGCAAATATGATAAAATATTAACGATAGCTGTTCATTATTCTATTCTTTCAACTCTTCTGCACATCTGAAATTTTCAAAAGGCTAAGGTGGGGAAAAGTGGACACTGCATAAACAAAACAAAACACTGGCAAGTAATGAAAAAATTATATCAATTTTCCAATAATAAAAATATACTTTCATAAACCTAATTATCTAAACCAAAATAAATTCACCGTGTTGTAACATTGAGGTTTATTATTTAAGAGCAGCACTAATCTTCCTGATGCACAAAACAGATAAATTAAGTGGACTTAATTTAAAAGGTCTCACTGAAGAAATTCCTTCAAGAAAAAGCAGTATAATTTCCAAAAGCAGGATAGAAACAGACCAAATGTTATTATTGGAAAAGATCAGAGAAATTAACTCAAGTCCTTATAGATTAGCAAACTAGTATCCATATGTTTCTCAGGACATACAACTTTTTTTTTTCAAAAGATAATTTAAAGTCAAGTAGAACATGCACAGTTAACAGATGTGATGGCTCATACTTTACCATTGCCTTCAATTCAATCACTCCACAAGCAAGCAAAGTAAAACAACTAGAAACAATTAAGTACAGTCTATGGAGAGAAAACATGATATTCTGCTCTAGAAATGCCATTAAAGTACTCCAGAGTAGGAATGCCAAAAAGGGGGGGGGAGGGGGAAGCACTAGGCTTGGATAACAGATGAAGATAAATTTAAGATGATGGTATAAGTGTGTGTGTGCGTGTGCATGCATGTATGTGTGTGTATGTGTGCTTGTGTGTGCATGTGTGTGCACACGTGTGCATGGCAGGGGGGTGGGGTGGGGAGGGATCAGGCTTTCCTGTTCTGACACAAGGCTGGACAACTGCCCATCAATCACATAAGAAATCAGGAAGTAGTCTCAGGAATGTCTTTTTATGGGTTCATTTGAATATTAACTACAAAAAGCATCACTGTAATATGAACTAACGATTTATGTTTATATAATCTCTTAAATAAATTCATGAAAAATTTAAATATCATGTTAATGTGGAGTTACATTCTCTGCTTTAAAACCTATTTACTGGTATAGATTTCCAATTACTATGTTTTCTTAGGAAATTTACAGTATTTCCTCTACTGGATAAGCTCTGTAATGGAGGAAAAATAAGAAGATCAATTTATCTTTATGAACTATTTTTAACTTTTTATTTTTTGTTTTTATTTTTTTAAGATTTTACTTATTTAGTTAGAAGAGAGAGACAGAAATAGCGAGAGAGAGCATGAGGAGGAAGGAGAGAGAGAAGCACACTCGCCGCTAAGCAGGGAGCCCGACTCAGGGCTCGATTCCAGGACCCTGGGATCATGACTTGAGCTGAAGGTAGATGCTTAACCAACTGAGCCACCCAGGCACCCCTGAACTAACCTATTTTTAGCAGTCCTTCCCTTTTGTCCATAAATGGTAACAATGTGAATTGTATAGAAAAGAACAAACTTTATAAAATGTTATATCTTTATTTTCAAAATAGCATTTTATTTACCTTGTTAATGGACACTACCAAAGCTGGTTCCACTTTAGCTTCAATTTCTTCTGGAGTGTAAAAACAATAAAGTTTACCCCCTCTTAAAACACAATACAACCTTCTCCAACTAATCAGGCTTTCTTCCATTTGCTGAAAAAAAATTCAAGAAACCATCAACCTTAATCATTATTTATCATCATTAAATTCAACAAAATACTTCAATTATCAAAGTTACATTAGTTAAAAAAATTTTTAAATGTGATAGAGTTACCCATTAATTTAGTGTGCAATAAGTCAACAGTCCAAAATCAGAGTAAGTTAATATCACAGAAGAAAGGTTTGGAATTCTCAAAAGCATTAAGCAAAATGGAGGTAAAGATTACCACATAACTTTTACACACATAAAATCATAAATCAATGCAGTTTCAGAAATGCTAGTCTATTCAAAATTAGTGCTTTAAATTCCACAGCAATCCATCTAATGACTCAAAAAAATTATAAAAATAACTCAATACTCAAAATGTAATTTCCCCTTACTGTTCTCAGAACACTGGAAAATGTTGACTACCCTGTAGGAATGCAAAATTTCTTTCCTCTTAATGGAATCTTTTTTTAAAAAGTTATTGATTCATTGAAGCCCATAATTAATTATTTACTGAATATAAATAACTCTGGTTATAAATAAATCAGGAGTAGGTGGCACAGAGGCAGCCCTGGAAGCCCAGAGGCCTAAACTGTGCCAAAAGCTGTCTGCCAGAAAGGCCCTTCTATGAAAGGTGTGGAGCAGTCGTCACCCGCTTCCACAAGGAGTCCTCCGCTGCTGACTATCCGGTTCCTGCGCTTCTGAAGCAGAGGAACCTGGAGAGGTAGCTCCTTAGCCATCAAAACTGCATCAGACCCCATGCTTCCCCCCTTCTCACCCCCAACCCCGTCACCCATCATTCTATGTCTAACATGGAGGAAACTGTCATTTAAAAGAAGACTTTAAAAAATACTTATTATCAGAAGGCAAAACAACTGCCAGTATATTAAGATCTAGATTGTAGCTATAATTGTAGGATATTTAAAGTCCTCCAACCTGCTGATTAAGAAATCCTGCAAATGCATCCTCAGCCATACAAGCTGGCTGGGCGACTAGGCGGCAGCACATGTTGCCATATAAGGGAAGCCAAAATGAAGACTCCTCTATTTAAACAAGATAGAAAAAAAAAAAAAAATCAAGTTACAAACATGTTTATTTAAGGTCATTATACATTTTTATGTTTTTTCTTTTTGCAACTTTTTTTGCTTTATATAAGAACGTTCATATGTAAAGGTTCATCCTACTCATATACAAGTGCCATAGTTAATGACAAAATCAAATATGAGAAAGTAGATAGGATAAGATGATATTAAACTGTTAGTTTATAAAATCTTTCCCTAGAATAGACATAGAACTTTTAGTTTCTTGATCTCTCATTTGATCTTAAAGTATTTAATCAATGGAAGTAGTTCAGGGCATATAAAGAAGCTCATCTAATATAAAAAACATCTAATAAAATGATTTTCATACATCAAATTCTACTTTTTGCTCTGATTTTCATTATAATAGCTAGCAAAGTGATCCTCTAAATAAAACACTTCAGAGCACCATTTCATGATAATACTTTAATAAGCCTTTTGGCTCTTCTTCTTCCCCTTTCCTTACTGAACATTAGGAGAAGCCCTCCAACATGGGCATCTGCGCCAGGGGTTGTGGGGGGAGCTGTGGTGCGCCAGAGCAAGGTGCTACAGCAAGGCAGGATGGGGAGGGTGAGTAGGAGAGCTGCCAGGCACGAGGTGCCAGAGCCTGAATGGGCTGGGGAAGATGGGTGACGTGGGGGAATCTTTCTTCAGGGAGTAGCCTGGCGTGGGGGGTCAAGGCCCAAGCAGAGTGAGGAGTGTCTACATGGTGTGGCTGCCCAATGCGAGGTATCAGAAGCCAAAGAGTAAGGAGAGTGCACACATTCAGCAGGTGACTCAGCCATGGGAGTCAGAGTCCGAGAGCTGTGAGGACACAATCCATACATTCAGTGACCCAGAACAGTGTGTCAGAGCCCGGTGACAAGGGCATCTGAGAACAGGCACTGGGAATGGGGTATCAGAGCACAGGCAGGCTGAGGGGGGTGTCCACATGGCGTTAAGGGAAAGGGCAGCCAAGCATGGGAACTGAAAGCCTGAGGACAGTAGGCCTATGTGGGCTGTGTAAGCCTCAGCAAGGTAAGGAGTGGCCACATGGGGCAAGGGACAGCCTAGAATGAGTGAGAGCTCCAGCAAGGAGGAGAGAGCATCCATCTGGGGGAGATCGAAAAATGGCTGCCTTTAGGAAGACTGATCAAAGAAAATGCGTTTTTAAAGGTAATAGAAGACGGTTTTCTCTGTCAGAAAAAGGAGTTACAAATGTGTAGAATGAACTCTGCACTGTTGGGATTAGAATTGGATGCACTGGTGTGGACTCATGGTTTCCAACATATAGAGATTAAGAAATACAAGACCGCATATGTGCATATGTGTTGCTGTGCCCGCTGAGAGGGCCTGGGGAAAGCAGCACCGTAATGGTGGTGCTCTCATAGCAGGGAGTGTACCTAGAGCCCAGACCATGTCTTCTAAGTATTACTTCCATTAAAAAGAACTGGCATTCCTTGGAGAAATGACTGGTTCCAAGGCTGGGGCACAGAAAGTACCTGATGAGATTGAAATATCTTGTTATGCCATAAAGCAAGGAAACTACTCAATGAATGATGAGAACACTGTCAAAAAGACAACAGAACCCATCTTGAATGTGCTCCCCGTGGCCAAACTGGAGACAACCTGAACCTTAAAATAAGCAATATTAACCGATTTTGATGCACTGAATAAAATAGGAAAACATGAGTCCATATTGATATAAATAAATCAATGAGTAAATTGGAAGACTAATAAGAAATACACCTAACATAGTTTCAAGACACTCCCCTCCTCCACACAAAATATGTATTAATTGCAAAGGGGAAACAAGAATGACTGTACAGTCGAGAAGGTGGGCAGACACCACACTAATCAAGTGATCAAAGTGAAAATCATTAGTAATGGGATGAATCGAAATTATATGCCATTTGACAGAATGCAATGAGAACTTAGCATCACTTCCGTGATATTTCTGCCAAAGATGCATATCCTCAATCTTATCCCAAGAAAACATCAGACAAACCCAAATTTAGGGACCTTCTACAAAATAACAGACCATGATGTTTAAAAATGTCAAGGTTAAAAATGCCAAAAAAAAAAAAAAAGAAGAAGAACTGGTCCAGTTTGAAAGAAACTGAAAGAAGCATGATAATTAAATGCAATGCAGGATTCTGCACTGGATCCTTTTGTCATGAAAGACATTATTGGGACAATAAGCAACAGTTTAATAGAGTCTGATGATTAAAGGTGGTAATGTATTAATATTCATTTCCTGACTTGGATAGTGGTAGTGATGTAGCCCATGTCCTATAGTAGGAAATACATACTAACATATTTGGGGCTGATGGGAGAATCATGTAAACAACTTGCTCTCATGTATTTTCGTGGGGGGGGGGGAGATCTTGACATTTAACTTGTAATTTTTCTGTAAGTTTGCAATTGTTTAAAAAAGTTCTTTCAAAAAACATTAAGATATTCCTTTAATGTAGTGTGTAGGTGGGCATGGAGCTTTCACATTTGCACAATTCTCTGTATCAGGGTATAAATAAAAACCCAATATATGGCCTTTTGCCCACACTCGACCACACAAAAATGATTTTCAAAGTTTTTACTGCATCCCTGTTGGTTGACTATAAAATGGCTAGCCATCGGCTTTTACTATTATTGACCCAAAAGTCTTAATAATTCTGGAAAATAAAACATTTTTAGGTAAAAATACAATTATATTATATATAGATGCCATGCCAAGGTTTGGTACATCAGTTATATGAAAAAGACCAGCCGAAATGAAGTATATAAAGTAAAACAAAAAAGTTTTTAACAACCAGCTTGCTCATCATTCTACTATAGAATGGAGCACAATAAATTGCCTGGGACTATTAAAATCTTTTTTATTAATACCTTGGTAAAGCTGCTATCTTTCAGAAATAAAGGGTTTGACCTGGGAGAAATAAATGCATAAATACAATAAAGGCAATGATTCTAAAACACAGACATGAATAAATAAATATGTGAGAATCTCTTTTCCTAAAATAGACAGGAAATGAAATAAAAATTGCATAAAAGCAGGCATCTAAGTAATACATCTGAAATCAACTTTGTGAGTTACAAATTTAAAGTTTAAAAGCAAATTTCTTTATATAGCAATCCCAGATTTATGAACGGCTTATGTTCTAAATATCTGTAAGCTAGTTGTATTTAAGTTAAGATGCACTTTCTAAAAAAATAGAATCATAAATTATGATTAGTTTTTCAGATGAGTTCATAAAGTTTCTCCAATCAATAATGTATCTGGAACCTAAATACCATATGTAACAATGGGCTTCTCTGGTAAAATAAGTTTAGATTTCATAGCATGCAGAGAAAAATAATTTCTTTCTGATTGCAGTCCTTAAAAAGGGATATTGGATGTAGAATTCCTTTTTCTCCAGACCCCTTGCCACATACTCTGCAATCACCTGTCCCTTTTAACCTAGGTTTCTTTACAGCTCAGGACCCCTGTGGAATGAAGTGTAGAGTCACAGCTGCTTCTCTTGACTTCTGACAAGAAATATGGCATCTAGGCTAGTCACTTCAGCTACCTGAGTATCAAGTCTTCATTTTTAAAAATACTACCTTCTTAGGTAGGAGGGTTGTTGTGAAAATCAAGTAAGATAAAGTGTAAATGGCATCTATCATTGTGTCTGGCACACAGTAGCTGCTTCTCATAATTTCATATCCAGGGCAGTCTCACTCTCAAAACTACACCCTTTCCATTTTCAGAGCTGTCTCCATCCTTGTGCAACATATCTAATCAAAATACTTAATTCTTCTTTTCTAACCAAGGGCGGCATTAGGACAAGATGAAACAGGAAGTGAAAAAGCAATTTGACTTTTCACTACTTAAAGATTTTATCTAATTCATTTGTAGTTTCAAATGGGGAACAAAATGGTGTTTAAAAATGACAGCAACAACAAAAACAAAACACAGGCAAGGGAAAGAATCCAGATAACATCTCAGTTCCGTGTGAGTCAATCTTCACAATGTGGTTTCATTGTTTTATAAAAAGCATAAAAATTTCTTGATGACAAAGATATCATTTTAGCTTTTCCTTTCAATTATCAAGAATAATAAAACTGAGTTACAAATTTTTTAAATTCTAGTATTTCCTCTTGATTTTATAGACATATTTAGGAAAACCCACTGTATTAACGTAGATTTATATTAATGAATAAATTTGAGGATGGCTTTTTGCTGTATAAAATTGTTTCCTTTAAATTACAATATTTCTTATTTTTCAAAATATGACTGATTTCCAGGATTTTAATTTACCCACACTCCTAGGAATATACATACGTATTACATAAAGAGTTAGACACATACGTTACTATTTCTTAAAATTTTTTTCTGTGGAGGCTAAAAGTTCCAAAGTCAACAGTTTTTGGGTGTTATTATTTTAGGCAATCTTTACATCACAATCTTTAATATGTTAGTCTGGACTGTGTTTCTCTAAAACAGAGCCATACCAAACAGTTCCCATGCTGATCTACCCATGAGCATTTTATTAAATAAGAATCTAGTACTATCTTACAAAACACTGAAGACAACTGAGGAATCACTGCTAAATTAATGCTTCCTTTATGAATTGTATTCCTTTCTTTTTTTTTTTTTAAGATTTTTTTATTTATTTGACAGAGAGATACATAGCAAGAGGGGAACACAAGCGGGGGAGTGGGAGAGGGAGAAGCAGGCTTCCCACCGAGCAGGGAGCCCGATGTGGGGCTTGATCCCAGGACCCTGGGATCAGGACCTGAGCCGAAGGCAGACGCTTAACGACTGAGCCACCCAGGCACCCCAAGAATTGTATTCCTTTCCACAACTTTTCAGATGATCTGGTTGAAAGAATGGACCCTTTCATCATCAATTCCATTATTCACACATCGATAGTATTTTGAGTCTTTAGGTGCTTTAGCAGTCATCATCCCTGACCAGAAAGCATAGCAGAAAGAGCACAGCCTGTCCTGGATTATTTAAAGTCTGGCTCACCCACTTCCTAGCTACATGATCTAGCATGTTATTTTCTCTAGGCTGCAATTCACCCATCTGTAAAATGTAAATGACAATAAAATGAGGAACTTGTGAAGGTCACAGAGCTAGCCAGTGGTAGAACTAGAATAGGAGTCCAAGGCTGATGGCTCCACAGTCCAGACTATTAATCACTTCATTGTAACATATCTTTATAGATATATCTCACAGATACTAGGAATGAAAACTGCTACAAAGTATTTATTTATTTACATTTGTTGTGGTAAGAACACCTAACAGGAGATCTATCCTCTTACCAGATTTTTAAGTGCACAATACAGTACTGTTAACAATAGTGCATTATGCAGATCTCTAGAACTTATCCACCTTGCATACCTAAAATTTTATACCCGTTATTTAGCAACTCCTTCTTTCCCCTGGCAACTGCCATTCTATGCCTGCTTCTTTGAATCTGACTATTTCAGTTACCTCATATAAGTGAAATCAGGCAGTATTTGTCCTTCTGTGACTATTTCAGTTAGCATGATGTCCTCAAGGTGCATTCATGTTGCCACATATGGCAGAATTTTTTTCCTTTTTAAGGCTGAATAATATTTCACAGAACAGTGTCTGACGCATAATAGACACTCAACATATGATGGTAATTTTGATAATTTGCAGAGAACTGACACAAATGAAATGACAATAAACTCCATCTGCCAGATTTTCTGATGAAACTGATAATGCTAATACTATTACAGACTTCAAGTTTTGGGTGATGGAAGTCTAGATTGTTCAGACCAAACTTCCCACTGAAAACTACTGAAAATGCTGAATCAATATATTTAAAATTTTTTCCCAGAGCAACAAAGAGGTAACAAGACTATAAGAAATTACCAGTACAAATTTGATAGATAAGAACCAGTGAGTTAAGTGAGCACAGAAGCTGTGTTTGTCCTGAGAGCATTTGCCAATCCCAGCAAGTCTGAATTTATGATTTAATGATCCTGCAAAATGAGGAAGCAGAAATCAAAGTCTAGGACCTGAACAATGTAACTAGTTTAATGGGAGATCCTCCTCATGCTAGGCTGATATCCCGAAGGAATCACCAACAGGGTAGTGGTGAACCAGAAATAATCCAAGCCCAGGATTCTTAATGCCTAGAGGCGGGGGGATAGGAGGGGCCAAGAGAAACTCAGACATGATCTTTGGATAAAGCGGGCCTAGATTGATAGTCCCCCCCGCAGGTGCCTGCCAGAAGCAAACAGAAACATTAAGCGTCAATTTATTCCTGTATGTAAACTTTTGATTATGATAACAAGTATATGAAGACATTCAAGGAATTGAAACATCATGAGAACCACTAGAAAAAGACAACAGAAATAGACCCAGAAAGACATTATATATCTGAATTATTAGTCATAGACTATAAAAGAGCCTTTTTACTAAAAACCTAAAAGATAACATTGACAATGCATGCAGGAAATACAAAGTTCCAGAGCAAATCTGAAAAAGTCAAATAGAACTTCCAGAGCCAAGAAATACAAGAACAGAGATGAAGAACTCTTGGGAGGCTGGGTGATAGACATTGGGGAGGGTATGTGCTATGGTGAGCGCTGTGAATTCTGTAAGACTGTTGAATCACAGACCTGTACCTCTGAAACAAATAATACATTATATGTTAAAAAAAAAAAAAAAAAGAAGAAGAAGATAGCAGGAGGGGAAGAATGAAGGGGGGAATCGGAGGGGGAGATGAACCATGAGAGACTATGGACTCTGAAAAACAAACTGAGGGTTCTAGAGGGGAGGGGGGTGGGAGGTTGGGTTAGCCTGGTGATGGGTATTGAGGAGGGCACGTTCTGCATGGAGCACTGGGTGTTATATGCAAACAAGGAATCATGGAACACTACATCAAAAACTTATGATGTAATGTATGGTGATTAACATAACAAAAAAAAAGAAATGAAGAACTCTTCGTATATAGGTTTAACAGCAGATCAGATGGAGCTGCAGAGAGAATAAAGGAAATAGAACATAGTTCATAAAGCAATCCAGAAAAGCATTAAAGACAGACAAAAAGATGAAAAATACATCATAAAGGGTAAGAAACATAGAGGATAAAGCCAGAAAGACGGACACAGGTTTAACAGGAATGCTAGGAGAAAAGTAAGAGAATGGAACAGAGGCTCTCTGAGTAGAAAAGTGAGATTTTTGTTCAGAACTAATGAAAGACACCAATCAGTAATTTTAAGAAGTTAAAGGAGTTCCAAAAGCAGCATAAATGAAATTATATTCTACACCTATATCATAATGAAACTTCAGAAAACCAAAGACAAAGAGAAAATAAAGTTACCTTCCCGGAAGTGACACACTGACAAATGATTTTCAATAGCTAGTAAAAGAAGCCAGAAGAGAGTGCAATTATGTCTTTAATATTCAAAAAGAAAAAAAATTGAAACTGCCAAAATCCTATATCCTATAAAAGATACCTTTCAAGAATGAATCAAAATAGAGTCATCTTCAGACAAACACAAGAACAAAGTAGTATGGTACCAGTGGAACACACTAAATGAAATTCTAAGGATTATACTTCGAGCATAAGGAAAGTAATCCCAAATGTGAGATATAAGGTACAAATAGTACACAGAAACTGACAGGTAAATCTTAGTAAATATAAAATGTATAAAACATCTTGTGAACTTTAAAAATCAAATAGAATTATAATATATAACAATAGCACACCGGTCAGAGAAATGGAGTTTAACTGTTCGAAAGTCCTTGCATTGTCTAAGAAAACAGTAAAACCATCTTTTAATTTTAGACTTTAATAAGTATGATTAATGACATTTCTAGAAGTAATTTCTGAAAGATGAGAAAAAGAATTATAACTTTACTTAGAACAAGGAAAAAGTGAAATGATAAGATTATCCATCCTTAAAAAGGCAAGACAGAACAGAAAAACACATGATATGTGTAAGATCAATAGCAAACACAGGATATAAAGGGAGATTTAAGCCCAAATATTTAATATCATATAATATGGCTTATAAACTATTTGGTATTAAATGTAAAATGACTAAATTCTCCATTAAAAAACACAAAGATTAGGGGCGCCTGGGTGGCTCAGTCGGTTGAGCGACTGCCTTCGGCTCAGGTCATGATCCTGGGGTCCTGGGATCGAGCCCCACATCGGGCTCCCTGCTCCGCCGGAAGCCTGCTTCTCCCTCTCCCGCTCCCCCTGCTTGTGTTCCCTCTCTCGCTGTCTCTGTCAAATAAATAAATAAAATCTTTAAAAAAAAAAACACAAAGATTGTCAAATTGGATAAAAATTAAAATCCAGTATATAATCCTGTTTGAAGAGGCATATCTACAATATAAAAATAAGCACAGTTCAAGATAAAAGAGTGGAAGAAAATGCACAATTTAAAAATTGTGCATCAGGGGCTCCTGGGTGGTTCAGTCAGTTACGTGTCCAACTCTTGATCTCAGAGTTGAGTTCAAGCCTCACATTGGGCTCCAGTGTGGCGTCCCCTTAAGAAAACATTGTGTGCATCAAATAGCAAAGGCTCAAATAATATAAAGCAAAAATAGATGTAACTGTGGGAACTAGGAAAATCTACAATCACAGCAGATTTTATCACACCTCTCATAGTAATACAGAGTATATAGTCTACAATAATTACTTCTAACAAATAATTAGAATATATAAAACAGACAGCTGAATAAAAACACCGACAAGCCTACTGCAAGAATGATAATAAAAAGACAAGAGAACATACAAAAAGCCAGTATCAAATAGAAAGGAGGAACATCACTATAGATGCTGGGGAAATTCAATAAAACTATCATTAAGAAGTTAATGCTTATGAACCTCAAACTTTATTTTATTTAATTATTGTTTTATTTTTTGAGAGAGCATGCACGTGTGCAAGTGGTGGGGGGGAGGGGGAGAGGGAGAGAGAGAATCTTAAGTAGGCTCCACTCTCAGCAAGGAGCCCAACACGGGTACAATCTCACAACCCTGAGATGACCTGAGCCGAAATCAAGAGTTGGATGCTTAACCGACTGAGCCATCCAGGTGCCCCAATGAACCTCAAATTTTAGATAAAATAGACGCATATATATATATATATATATATATATATATATATATAAAACTTACTAAACCTGACTCAAGAAAGAGTAAACCTAAAGAACCCTATAACTATTAAAAATAATTGAATAGTGATATAGTGATATAACCATACAATGAAATACTATAAGCAATATAATACTGAAAGAACAAAAACCAAGTTGCTAAAAAGACATATAAAGTTCAAACCAGATAAAACTAAATTGTATTATTTAGAGAAGCACACATAGGTGGTAAAACCAAAAATAAATGCAAGGAAGTGAATACCATAAAAACTGGGATACATTTACACCTAGAATAATTAAGAAGTAATGTTGGCAATGTTCTTTCTTGATATGAAGGTAGTTATGCATATATTCATCTCACAATTATTTGTTACACTGTACATTTACGTTTTAAGAACGTTTCTGTATTTTTAATGTAATTTTTAGTGCAAAATCTAAAAAATATTGTTGTAAAATCATCTATTTCATCAGTATAGAGTCACCCATCTTTACAACAATAAGTATAAGTAAGGTTGTACATAATTTTATATATTCTGCTTCAGAAAATGGACAAGAATAACCCAAGTTATATTTCTAAACTACTTTGCCATCACCACTCTGTATTTTTCCTCATAGGTAAAATAATCTGGGAGAATGGACAATACTCTTGTTAAATTTTACAAATCTTTCTAATCACTTAGCTCCCTTCTTCAATTTGTTATATTATTTTTTTAGATAAACTACAACTACCAGTATCATCCAGAGAGAAAAGGGTTCAGATTAATTCAGCCCTACCTTCTCCTATATTCTCTGTTTCTACCAACAGGAGGGTTGGCTTCCTCAATTTCAACATCAAAAATAAGACAGGTCTTTGATTGCCAACTAGAAGGGTGGTAAAGTAATCAATTTCAAGTCAAAGACAAAGATTCAGAATACACAAAACCTTTCTATCCTCACTAAGCTAGCCTCACAAACAAATCTCTGGCAAATGGCATGGAAAAAGGAAAACAATTTTTTTTTCTCTTTAGGGGAAAAGGGATAGACATATTAGAAAGAACCCACAGATAAACGCATGCCTATGCTATTTAAGCCAACATCCGCTTCAGAGGAGCATATTAAAATTAGAAGTTATTACTGTCACCACATTATCTATTAACACAACATATGTAATAAGTAAAATATAGACTATACTCACCATTTCCATTAATAGACAGATTATGGGTCTTGAAGCTATCCTCAGCACTTTCCAAGGTCAGAGTAGCATGAGCCAGCAAATTATACTTTGCACCACTAGTAATAGGGAGAAATAAGACATACTTTGAGTATTTTAGTATATTTTCTACTACATAAAATATTTAGATGTTCAATAACAGAAAATAAACAACCTGATTAAAAAACAGGCTAAGGTCTTTAATAGACATTTCTCGAAAGAAGATCTACAAATGGCCAATAAAAACATGAAAAATGCTCAAGATCACGAATCATTAGAAAATGCAAATCAAAACCACAATTTGTGGGGCGCCTGGGTGGCTCAGTCAGTTGAATATCTGACTCTCAGTTTCAGCTCAGGTCATTATCTCGGGGTTGTTAGATTGAGCCCCGCATCCAGCTCTGTGTTCAGCACAAAGTCTGCTTGAGATTCTCTGGCTCTCCCTCTGCCCCGCCCCATGTTACATACAAGTGCGTGTGCTCTTTCTCTCTCTCTCAAATAAATAAATATTTTAATATTAAAATAAAAACAACAAGACACCACTTCACATCCATTAGGATAGCTTTTATTAAAAAAAAAACCAAACAGAAAATAATTGTTGGCTAGGATATGGACAAATTGGAACCTTTGTGCATTGCTGATGAAAAAGTAAAATGCTGCAGCCACTATGGAAAATGTATGCTGGTTCCTCAAAAAATTAGAAATAGAATTACCATATGATTCAGCAATTCCACTTCTGGGTATATACCCAGAAGAATTTAAAGTAGTGACTCAACTGGATATATGTACACACCTGTAAAAATAGCAGCATTACTCACAAGAGCCAAACAGTAGAAGAAGGTCAATTGTCCATTCAAAGGATGAAAGGATAAATAGTGGTACATACATACAGTGGAATATTATTCAGCCTTAAAAGGGAAGGAAATTCTGACACATGCTACAACATGAATTAACCTTAAAGACCTTACACTAAATGAAATAAGCCAATCACGAAAGGACAAATACTGCTTGATTCCATATGTAAAGTCCCTGGAGTGGTCTAATTCATAGAAACAAAAAGTCGATTTGGAGGGGGGAACAGGGTGTTATTTTTTACTGGGTAGAGAATTTCAGCTTGGAAAGATTAAGAAGTTCTGGGGATGGTTGCACAACACTAGTGGTGAATGCACTTAATGCCATTGAACTATACACTTAAAAATGGTTAAAATGGTAAATTTTATATTATATATTTAACCATAATAAAAAATGAAGAAAAGCCACATTTAGATGTTATAGATGACAGATTATAAACATAAATGAATTATCAACTTAGTATGTTTATCTCTTTATGCTATTTTATCATAAGAAAATCTGCAAGTTATTTGGTTTAACTCACAAATGTTTCTCTGAAAGATCTCCATTCATTCAAAAATATTAACCGAACACCTAAAATGTGCCAAGTCCTATGCAAGGTGATGGGCATTTTGGTAAACAAGACTCAGTATTATATTCTGATGCAAGGGGGAGGGGGAAAAAAGTAAGCAGAGGGATAAATAAAATAATGGCATTTGTAAGTTATAATGCAACCTTTTCTATAAAACAAAGGGGATAAGAAAACTGAGGACCTGTTAAGCAGGAGAAACAGGAAAGGACTCTCTAAGGGGTAATGGTGATGATCTCATAAGAGGATGGAACCAAGCAAAGAATGCGGGAAAACATTCCAAGCAGAGAGGACTGAAAGAAGAGCAGTGTGGCTAGAGCATAGGGAGCAAGTGGGAACCGCCACCTTAGGACACAAGGTCAAAGATAATGGCAGGGATTAGATCCCTCAGACTTTGCTGGGAGCTTTGGAGAAGAGTGGATTTGATTCCAAGTGTAACAGGAAGTCATTGGAGAAAGTTAATAAGAAGATAGTGATGGGATCTGATTCATATTTACTTCCTGGGAGTAAGAATGAATCTTCTTCTGATTTACCAACTTCAAAGATTTGGGGTTTTCATCCATCATATGGGAAAATGGAGGACGTCATTACTAATTCCACTTTTTTTCATGATAGTCCCCCTTTATGCTACTTGGGTTAAAATAGCACTCTTGCCAAAGTATCTAAAAATTCTGATGCTAAATTTAATATCCTGCTACTTTGTGGTGATAAAAAGTGAATTTTCATTCAATAATAATTCTATTTTCTGTGCTAGTAATCTTAATTTTATTTCAAGACTTTTTCTTGGTTTTATTATTTATTTTCCAATTAGTAAGACCTCAACATCCAAAACATCAGAAAGCATGTTAAAATGAGACAGACAGACAGACAGTAATATAGACAAACTTTGGAGAAGAGAGAAGTATGGTGGGAATTTTTATTAATTGTGCCAAGTGATATGTTTCATAAACTTTCTTTTCCTCATACTAAATCCTTAATAGAATCTCTACTACAAAGAAAAAGTATGTATACATGTAGTAGGTGTGTAATGCATACTTCACAGAACGTTACTCCCTTGGAGAACACCTGTTGGTTTGTTTTCTTCTCCAGTTTTATTGAGAAATAATGGAAATACTTTATAAGTACAGCATGATGGTCTGATTTACCTTGGTTTTTAATATACAACCACCATAAACTAGAGAGATCTCTCAATACCCAATGTCTTTTGTCACTGTTTATATAGGGAAATTTATGTTTCTGTCTCTAAAACTCAACAATGCATGACTAAAATTTCAAGCTACAGTCTGAATAAAATTGGTATAATGTCAACTACTATGCAGACTTCTGGAAAAATTCACTAAGCACCAACAAATCTCCACTGTTGCAAGAGCTAAAAGGCACCAGCCTCACACTCAGTGTGGGCCATTCTCTGCTACTACTCACTTATCCTGGGTTTCTATAGTACCTTCCATAGTTAGCTCCTACTTTTCCCTAGCATTACACAATGAGTCCCCCCACAAAAGTTGAGAAAGTATGAATGAAAACTATGGAGAAAAAAGTCAAAGCAATTGAGAACAGCAGTTACAATGGAAGAGCAAATATGAATACATACAAAGTGCCTACTAATAATCACTAACTGTCTGGTGATCAGGGCCCAATATGTTAAGCATTATCTCAACATGATAATTTGTCCCTGACATATAAGTTTTACAGAACTACATTATAATTTCTCCCACTTAGAATAAAGGGGATTAGACTCCCTACCGGCATTTTAATGCAGCATGTTATCTTCAGGAACAGCTGATTGTCAATAAGCAGGGAAGTGGTGCGAGAGAAAGATGCTAGCTAGATGTATGTGACAAACCACAAGCCTGGTGTGGCTGGAGTACGATGAAGGAGAAGGAGAGATGTCCCAAAGGTAAGTAGGGGGCAGACACTGTACATGGCAGTGCTTTGTGGGGCATACTAAGGACACTGGATTTTCTTCTGAGTGAGATGGGAACAAATGGTAGGTTGTGAGCAGAGGCATGTACTATGATGTGACTTGTATTTCTAAATGATCCCTCTGTCTGCCATGTGCAGAACAGACAACAGGGGCCAAGAGTGAAAATGGACACCAATTAGAAAGCTTCTGCAGTTGACCTGACTGGAGGTCAAAAAAGCTGATGCAGGACTGGAATAGGGTGTTAGCTGGTGAGCTGGTGAGAAGTGGCAAGATTCTTGATCTATTCTTAAAATCGACCCAATGTGGACATGGGAGGTGAAAAAGAAAAGAGCTGAAAACAACTCCAAAGCTTTTGGCCTGAGCAACCAGAAAAATGGAATTGTTATTACACTGCAGTAAGGCTGACTAAGAGAAGAATAGATATGGGAAATATGAATTTAGTTGTGGATGAGTCAAGTTTAAAATTGTTTTAGATATCTAGATGGGTTGTAGGGTAGGCAGCTGGACATATCAGTCTGGAGTTAGGAGAAAAAAACATGGAAGAATTAAATTTGGGAGTTACCAGTAAATAAAATGAAATTTAATTAAAGTTAGAAAGTCAAGTGAAGTCCAAGGACTGAAAAATGAGACACACTTCATCATTTCAGATCAAGATGAAGAGCAATGAACAATGGAGGCAGGTGAGGAACACAGTCAGAGGTAGAAGAAAAAACAGGGAAGTGGATCCTAGAAGGCAAGTTAACAGAAATTGTCCAAGAGAGAGAAAGAAGAGAGGAAGTAGAGGTAGGGAATATAGAAAACTTTTCTGTAAAGGGTAGCTGTCAAATGGGGCAGTACAAATGGGAGATATTTCAGCATGTATTGTGTTGGTAGCAATGATGCAGTAAAAAAAAAAAATTGATGATGTAGGGGAGTGGGGGACATGCGCAGGAGCTTACTTCTGAGTAGTTCAGAAAATGGGATCCAGTGCACAAGAAGGTGGCCTTAGATGAGGCAGAGTTCCCAAAGAGGGAAAGCAGCAAATAAAGATACAGATGCGGACAGGCTGACAGATTTGGCAGAAGGAAGATATGCATGTTCTCTCCTGACTGCTTCAGTAGTATTAGTGATAGGTGAAACAAAGTCATCAGCTTTGAATAAGGAGTAGAGAGGAGGGGGAATCGGAGTCTTCAGAGGAGACAGTAATATGATGTGACATGCTTTCCCTGAAGAGAGGTAAAGTGTAAGGCTATGGAAACTTAGTAGGATTGCTGTCACACTGAGAACTCACTTAAGGTTAGTGATCATGGGTCTAAAGGGAGACCAGTCATTATGACTGTTTTTCTCCAGCTTCCTCATCTATTTCTCATGAGTGCAGGTGCAGAGGAACTCAAAGGAGGATTTAACCAAGGTTGGAGTTTTTTCCAAGGTAAGTATGACATGAGAAAAATGCTAGGAAAGAATAAGTGGTAAATCATGGAGTCCAGGCTAATTTTGAGTCAGAGTACTGAAGGGAGCAAGCTGGAAATGTGGGAGGTGGTAGATAGAGTGGGATACTTGCTATAAAGATGGTAGAGGGTGTGAAATTATTCATAACAACAAAGTCTAGGGCACAATAATAGGTTGGAGGACTGAAATAGGCAGAAGGACAAGATCACTGGAGGCAGGGGGTCACAAAACTGATAGGTCAAGGTATTAGATGGATAGACTACATGTTTTTCTAAGCCATCAAGAAAAATATCTGAAATAGTGGGAGGCCAGGAGAGGGAGAGAAAGAGAATGAAGATACTTTTTATTTTTCGGAGTGACACTGTAATTTATTCTTACTAACCACTAAAAGCATTTGACTATTCTTCACTTCAGGAATAGCATCATTTCAATACATAATATAATATAAAATACTGCTATTAGTGTGCACAGGACACAGCTGGTTATAGGCTGTGCATTTGCACCAAGTGCACTGGGGAGGCGGCATGTTCAGAAAGCAACTTCTGTGGCAGAACAGGCTAACATTATGTGATGAGCGAGGTATATGTTCGAATTTTTTTTCAGACCTTAAGAAATAATTGTGTAAGACTGATGAATCACAGACCTGTACCTCTGAAACAAATAATACATTATATGTTAAAAAAAAAAAAAAAAAGAAGACAGTAGGAAGTGAAAAATGAAGGGGGAAAATCAGAAGGGGAGATGAACCATGAGAGACTAAAGAAATAATTGTGACTAAGACATCTTTTCCTCAGCTACTTTCAGGTAAACACGGAGCATATTTGCCTCTATTTTCAATAAATAACACATCTGAAAATAACAATCTGAAGAAAGTTATTGATAACTTCTAAGAATGGTTAAATAAACTATGATAGAGCCAAATGATAGATAATGTGGTCATTAAAATGATTATGTGACGACTCTAATAACTCCAGAAAAAAAGCTGAATGTGTAGATAACTATGAATATCTAACTATCCCCCCAAGCTAGGTACTTAAAAACCTGAAAAAAAGTCAGTCCATATATAAAAAGTATTTGAATTAGAATGAAGTATGAATAACTGTTTTTTTTCTCTTCTAGATTCTATTTGATAATTTCTGTAATCAAATAATGTGGTGAAGCAGTAGTATGATGGAACTCTCCCGTAAAAATCAGAGACAGGTAACGCATTATAATACCACATATGTACAGTCTAAGGCATTTTGACAAGCAATATCTTTTTAAAGATTCACAATAACTACTTGAGGTAGGCAGAGCAGATAGTTTGGTCCATGTTTTCAGAGGAAGAAACTGAAGTTCAGAGAATATAATTGACTTGCCTCTGCTAGGCAAGTAGTATATTGGAAAGAAAACCCCACTATACTTACTACCTTTATACTTCATTAAGAAATAGTTTAAAATTATGGTACTTTTTTCTGTTAAAACAGATACAAGGGACCATATTTTACCACCGCAAGAATTTTGAGTTCAGGGAGCATGACTTATTAACCTTGGAATCCAATGTGCCATATGATATAACTGCTGAATAATCCTTTCTAAGATGATTAAATGAATGAATAATGAAACTACACCCAATGGCTGAGGAGCTCCTTAGTTACATGTGAACTCTGCATCATCTTTCACACAATCAAAACAGTAACTTCATTGTCCTCAAAACATAAATAATCCATTTATGCTGGACAAGTATTAAGATACTTGTTTTATAACTTCAATCTAATTTAAAATGCAGTATAGTCGCTTATTTTTTTAAAAAAATTAATATACCTTTTTTGTCTAATAATCACTCTCAATTTTACCAGTTTTCTTGAAATGATTGTTTAAAATGATGTATACTTACACAGTGATGAATAATGTACTAAATAAATAGTTCTCAAGAAGCATAAAATAGGGAACTCAGCTATTAGAGACACTGGAAAAATCTGACTAAAGGAATTTCAGTAAGTGAAATTCCACGAATAAAATGAATAAAGGAATCACATCAGGGAGCATGCTAAAAATTACCAAAAATGTTCACTGTCTTCTTTTGGATCAAACAATACTTTATGATGATATTTCAAGTTACTTCATTTTTAAACCATGACTAATTACAATGCCAATGCTTCCAAAACCAACAATGATCTCACTTTTAAAACATTCTTGTCAGGATAACATTTTCTTACTAAAACATTACACTCATTCCTTTTAGCCAACCCTAATATTGAGTTCCCAACAGTTTAATCAGCTACATTTTTTTAATCAAATAGGCCAATTGTTATAACATTGTGTGGGGGGGTGGATATTGGTCCAAAAATGTTATGAAAAAATAAATGACTACTTTAAATGGTAGTCTAAAAAACGCACTCTTGTCAGAAAGAACAGCTATATTTGGTCACATGCCATATTACTAGAGAAGATATATACAGCCCAAGTTTGATCTGTTATGACCATTTTGGTTGAAAATTAAAAGCTGTATTGGGAATCTTCTCATTGAACTAGATCACTATTAAAGAAACAAAACTGATCCCCTTATGCATTCTGATCACTAGTGCTATTCTCAAACTCCTATCATGGTGCTGAAGCAGTCAGTTAAGGAATTACTAGTTAAGAGTCGTCCTGGGCTATGAATTTAACCTAGAATATGCTGAATTCACACCTGAAGCTCAGCAGAATATAGGTATTAGCAGAACATGATTCAGTGAAATGTAAAAGATTTTACTCTTCCTTTGACCAACTTTAATTGGTATAAATAAGCAAATGACAGGCAAGTTGCATGGGGAATGTTCATAAAGAAAATTAGTGTTTGGATTCAGGTATAAACCAAGTAGAACAACAAATCTAAATAGAATGAACACTTCAAGACAAATAAGTCAGTTGTTATTTAAAAGAACTTAATACTGGGGTGCCTGGGTGGCTCAGTTGGTTAAGCATCTACCTTTGGCTCAAGTCATGATCCCAGGGTCCTAGGATGGAACCCCACATCAGGCTCCCTGCTCAGCGGGGAGTCTGCTTCTCCCTTTGGCCCTCTCCCCCACTCCCCGCTAGTGCTCTCTCTCTCTCACTCCCAAATATCTAAAAAAAAGGAACTTAATACCAACAATATTATGCTCAAAAATTCCTCCAGGCTTCAAAAAGAATATAGGTTAAATGTAAGTTCTAACATCACTTAGATTATGTTCTATGAAATTATAAGTAATGGTTTTAAATTTTAAAGTATCTGTCTGTATTTTATAATCCTATGTTGTTTTTAAATTGCAATGCTTTAGCATGAGTTTGAAAAAAAGTTAAGGAAAAGCACTAGTCTCAGAACAGTAAAAATAGCAACAATAATGGAAAGAGCTACAATTATTAAATTCCCACTATATTTTTATTTTTTTCAATTATTAATTTTTGAGGAAACCCCCATACTGTTTTCCAGTGGTTGCACCAATTTACATTCCCACCAACAGTGCACAAGGGTTCTCCCTTTCTCCACATGCTCACCAACATTTATTTCTTATTTTTTTAATAACAGTCACTGTAACAGGTATGAGGTGGTATCTTACTGTGGTTTTGATTTGCATTTCCCTGATGATTTTTGATGTTGACCATCTTTTCGTGTTTCTGTTGGCCATCTGTATGTCTTCTTTGGAGTAATGTCTATTCAGATCATCTGCCTCTATTCTAATTGGATTTTTTTTTCCACTATTAAATCCTAAGAATCCTTTATGTATATGGATACTAACCCCTTAACAGATATATGATTTGAAAATATCTCATATCATTCAGTAGGCTGCCTGTTCATTTTGTTGATGGTTTCCTTCACTGTACAAAAGCTTTTTAGTTTGATGTAACAATTCCACTACTGGTATTTATACAAAGAAAATGAAAACACTAATTCAAAAAGGTGTATGCATCCCTATGTTCACTGTAGCACTATTTATGATAACCAAGATATGGAAACAACCTAAGTACCCACCAATGGATGAATAGATAAAGAAGATGTGGTATATTTATACAATGGATGACTACTCAGCCATAAGAAAGAATGAAATCTTGCCTTTTGCAACAACATGGATGGACCTTGAGGATATTATGCCAAGTGAAATAAGTCAGACAAAAAAGACAAATACCATATGATTTCACTTATATGTGGAATTAAAAAACAAAACAAATAAAACGAAACTAATAAATATAGAGAACAGACTGGTGCCTGTCAGAGGGGAGGTGTGTTGGGGGGTTGGCAAAATAGGTGAAGGGAGTCAAGAGGTATAAACTTCCAGTTATAAAATAAATAAGTCATGAAAATGTAATTTATAGCATGGTGACTACAGTCAATCATATTGTATTAAATATTTGAAAGTGTAAATCTTAAAAATCCTCATCACAAGAAAAAAAATCTTTAACTTGGAATGGTGAACTAGTTACTAGGCAGTAACTGGACTTATTGTAGTGATCATTTCTCAGTGTATACAAAATTGAATCATTATTTTGTACACCTGAAGCTAATATGTTAAATGCAAAATAACCTGCCCTGGGTCACACAAATAATACACGACAGAACAAAAAATTAAGTATTCACTGCCAAACAATAAGGTTTTAAAATGAGGCTTGAGGCCCTCCTTTTTTTTTTTAATACAAGCTTTAAGGTGTATGAAACCCTAGAAATGTCTCTAAGGAGGCTCCTAATAAATGATTGTGTCTAAACATCCTTACCTTTCATATGAGAAAACTGAGACCCAGGGAATAATGTAACTTCTCCAGGACATTACTGGTCCTTTCGTTGTTTTGAATAAAGCAAAATAAATTTTGCTGCTTAAAAAAGTTTTAAAAACTACTGAACTCAATGGAAAATTTTTGACATATCTTAATCTAGAAAAGTTTTAAGAAGGCCTTAATTCTAAAGGAAGAAAATTAAAGGGTCCTTTACCTACTTTTCAATGATATTTATATGAGAAAAGACTTAACATCTTCTATGACTATTTTTCAGTGGAAAATGGGGGGGGGGGGAACCCATCCAATGGATCGTGACCTCAACCTATGACTCATAAACTGCATTTTTAAAAACTAAAAATAGGGCGCCTGGGTGGCTCAGTTGGTTAAGCAGCTGCCTTCAGCTCAGGTCATGATCCCAGGGTCCGGGGATCGAGCCCCACGTCGGGCTCCCTGCTCAGCGGGAAGCCTGCTTCTCTCTCTCCCTCTGACTGCCACTCTGCCTACTTGTGCTCTCTATCTCTCTGTCAAATAAATAAAAACCTTTAAAATAAAAAAATAACTAAAAATAGAATAAAAAAGTCTGATACGTGTATTATAAATAGCTAGCGCCAAGTATTGCTTCATGAAATCTATGTTGCTTATGCTGCTGTACACTCAGTAATGATGTAAAATGTATTTCTTAGCATAGGCCTCAATCAAAACAGACTGAAAGCTACAATGCTAGAATCCCAAGACATTTTCCATATGTAATGTATCTGACATGAAAAGAGTTATATAATTATGTTGTGATGATTGACATTTCCAGGGTCTATATACCTGAAATATTTTGCTTTTTGTAATCATAGTAAAGTTATTGACATGCTGAAGAGCCAAATCTATCAGAACATGCAAAGAAATTCTAAGAATATAGACTGATCAACAGTTTTCCCAAGAAACATAAACATAAAACTTTGTGAAGTAACAACACAATGTTTAAAGAAAGTATCTGAAAGAAACCATGGCTCCTTGAAGAAATGGTTACTCCAAGTCTGGGTAGAAAAATACAAGATAAATGTGGAACATCTTGTGTCAGAAAGCAAAGAAGCTATCAGAGATTAGGTTATGTCAAAAGCTGCAGGAGTCAGCTAAAAAGCTTCCCCCTGATCATAGATGGGACAACTTGGCTTCAAAGAGAATAATAACTGTAACAGATTGAAACACAAACATATACAAAAATTCAAGAGTTCAAGTAAAAGAGTACACTGATTACCTCCATGGTTGCTGGGATATCAACTCATTATTCTAAAATTGGGTAAATAAAAGAATCCAGCCTTTTTTTCTCCCTTTCCTCCAATTTTTTTTTTCATTTATATCCACAGTTCATGAAGGAAAGTTCCTCTTTGAGAAAATTCAAAGTTTAAAAAAAAATGCATGACAGGGGCGCCTGGGTGGCTCAGTCATTAAGCATCTGCCTTCGGCTCAGGTCATGATCCCAGGGTCCTGGGATCGAGCCCCGCGTCAGGCTCCCTGCTCCTCGGGAAGCCTGCTTCTCCCTCTCCCACTCCCCCTGCTTGGGTTCCCTCTCACTCTGTCCCTCTCTCTCTGTCAAATAAATAAATAAAATCTTTAAAAAAAAATGCATGACAAATTTAGAAAGTCACCAAACTATAATCCCTAATGAAATAATTATCAGTAATAGCTGTTAAAACCATTAGATAAAACATTGATAGGGAATGTTATAATGGATGAATTAGGCTGGCAACACCTGAACACACTGATCAATTTTAACATAACTGTAAGTGGGACAAGGCCTCCTAATGGGAGACAGTAGGAAGTACCCATAACCAATGTGAAGCATTACTGCCTAAAAAAGAACCTGAATCAAATCAGGCCTCTAGATTTACCAATTGTAGGAAACGGGGGATAGAAAAAGATGTTTAAAAAAACAAAGATGCAATTAGCTAAATTAAAAATATAGGAAATTCTACAAGATCTGATTTCTTCAATAAACAATGGCAAGAAAAAAGTAGACAGGAAATGATTAAAGATTAAAAGAAACTTAAAAGATTCACTTAAATGCAACACTGTAGACCTTATTTGGATCCTGATTTGCATAAACAAATTACAAGAGGACATTTTCATAATTGGGGCAATTTGAATACAGACTGGATACCAGATGATATTAAGGGCTTATTTTTTATTTTGTTAGACATGATAAAGGTACGGAGGTTTTGTTATACAGAGATAAAATATTTTTTAAAATCTGTAAGAATAACGCATGACATATATAGAAATCCAGTTAGTAGGCTGACAGGCAGCAAACACTTTGACAAATAGTTCCTTTTCAAGAACATTTCAGCTTTGTGGTAGGTACTGGAATTCCAAATCGCTAAAACACACTTCCTACTTTCAAAGGAAGGTATTAAGGATACCTCAACTGGGTAAATGTCAGTTTTGTTTCTGCTTCAGGATGTGTCTTCCATTTAAAATGTAAACTTATACTCTACATACAATACTTTAAAATGTCACAAATACATAGTAATACTATGTCACTATAAATGCTGTATTAAAAAACTTACAAAATAGCAGAACTGTAAGACGAGCATGTTTCATGATCTTCTTGAATCACCAAATTTATTTTCTTCCCTGTAGCTTTACTTATAGATGTCTTCAGTTTCTTAGCTAGTTTTTTTGGTGTGTTGGTTATAGAAGATTCTTCTATACAGCAGCTATATACCTCCACCTTTATCTGAAAGTCTGGCTCTGCTTCATTACTAAAATCAAGAGCATTCATAACGTTAGAAACTTAACTCAGTAGAAAATAAAACTGGAACATCCTTTGGTGTTTTCAGAACATTTAAAATCACAATTTGAAACAGGCTTATGTTAATATATGTTAATGAGACAGAATCTCCCTGTGTTTATTTAGTATCTAAATGACCTCAGAGAGTCAGTGTAACTTCCAGAGCTACCAGCTTCTAAAGTAGGGCCAAATTAACACAATGCGATCAATATACGTAGGCACAGTCCTAAAGAAAAATGATAATATGCCCTGGTCATCTTGTTGCCAATGCTATTTTCCTGATGTCATGTCTTCAGTTATACCTTTTTGTAAGGCATTTACATAATATGTGTGATTTCCTGAAATAACTATTCCTCCAAAAGGAAAAGACTTATAAAACGAAAGAAAAGGTTTTTTCTGCTGAAAACTTCAGTGTTCATTTCTTTTTCATAAAGATTCACAGTCCAATCACTACCATGCCCTCCCCACCCCACCTTTGTACCCAATAACTCTAAAATAATGCTGCACTGTTTGGTTATCTAGGGGAAAACAAACACACAAGCAAGAAGCGATACAAAGAGCTATATACTACAAGGCAGGAACTCCTTGAGGGAGAGTGCTGCCTTGGTAATCTCTGTATTCTTAACCTTGCATAAAAGGTCCTCAATACACTATTACACTCATATGCAAAAATTTTGCACTTTTAGCAAATGCTAAGTTTGGCTTTGCACTTTTTCAGACACAATGAACTACCTTTACCATAAAAGACTGTGGTGGTATTACTAACAAAATTTACTTAAAACCGCAAGAGATCCATCAGCAGTAGATGTTGCCTTACATGGAAGATCCATCAGTCTCAGAGATTTTAAATGGCCAATCTATACTTTGGATAAATCCAAGGAATAACTCCCAGATATTTTTATAATTTACTTGGCAACCTTTAAACATACAGTATTACTGGTAATGACTAACAAATGTCAATATTTAGAGAAAAACCAGAGATTCATAAATATTGAATACTTATTAAAAACAATCATAACAAAAGCACATTTTTAAACATTTAGAACATTTGTCAGCAGTTATTTTTGGAACAATTTAAAATATTTACAGAATTTTTTAAAAATTATAAATCATGTGGTGTCTTCCAAAGTAACTTGCATTGTTCTCTCAATGAAAAAAAATTATGATTTTGTCTTTGTGGTAAAAGCAAAGAATAGCAAAGTGATGTGAAGAAAAGAGCCCATTAACAGGACAGTTTTGGTAGAAAAAAATGTACTAGCAAAAGTTGATTATGGAAATAAAAGTAGTTAGATAACCAAGGAAAATTATTCTTTTAGTCTCAATTACATAAGCATTTGGTGATATTTTGAGGATCCTAAATAAATTCCTTTGGTTCAATAGTTTGTAAGAAGGCCTGAACAACTGCTAATAACTCAGAACAATGTGTTTTATTTTTCTGTGCTACACAATTATTTATGGCATACTGGACAGAAGCCACAAAACATGGTTTGCAATAGTTTTTCTAATGTTATGTGAGTGGCAAAACTACTCTCCAATCTCTACTGTTTAGCTCATAACTGAAAATGGCAAAAACCATGTACATTCAGTTTTATTTTAATAGTTAAGTAGCTATTAATATTGAGATACAAAGACAGTGTTTTTGAAACCCTGAAAGAAATACAAATCACACACTGATTTAGGACAATAGAACCTGTGAAAGAGGCCAGGAAAAACTTATGTTGGTTAAAAGTGATTTCTATGGCTACCTGAGGAGTTCCTTCTGGTTCTGTATTATGACCACAATAAAATGAGCCTGTAAAAGAGCAGGGGCAATAAAAACAGCCCTAAGGATCACCCAATTTTTTATTGTTTTGGAGTACATGAAAGAAGTACACCGTAAGAAAAAGAACATCTCGAAATTTTACCAAAGTGCTTTCCCTATGGTACATATTTCAGGACAATCTTATAAATAAAGTTGTTATAACTATTTTAGCATTTCTGTAACTAAATATCCTCTATGAGATGTAAGAACCTGTTTTATGCTCAAATTCACTTTATATAAAATAATGTTATAATGAGATTCCATTGTATTCACAGCTTGGTTAATAATGAAACTATCCATGTTTAAAGAAACTAATAAAAATTTATCATATCCAATGAGTCAAATATTTACTACTAATATTACATGATTTCCACTTTATTTTACATTGAAAAATTTCAAATGCAAAAGTGGGCTTCTTCTGAATAAAGTAATTTTCAAAATCAATTTAAACATTTAAAGATCTTAATGCTTCAAAAATAATCCAAAAACCCAATAATTTTGCCTTCCTTTAAAGGTAGAATTTTAAATTGTTCTCATTCTCTAAAGATTTAAACATACTTACAATATAGTTACATTTTCAAAACATAGATCTGTGACTGTTTTATCCACAATCACCATGTCAGTATCAAAAACTTGAGCTCCCATTTTGAATAAACAGAAAATGGCATACTGCTGTGATCCTAGGGAAAAAAGAGTGCTCCATGAGATGAATCATGCCTATATCATGTTAAAATCTACTTGAAAATGACAAATTAGCTCTAATATTTGTTAAAAGATTCTTATTTTTATATATGTTTTACACTGTAATCGTTAACTTTTTATAGGGATTGCTCTGTCAGTCTATGTTAACACCTTTCCCAACCAGAACAAAGCAATTAAACCAAGGAATATCAAAAAATAAAGCTGAAAATACAGGCCTCTCAGCAGCCTAAAGCAAGCATCACATTCATAAATTTTATTCCTAGAAACTCTTTAGACTTTCATTAATAGCAAATTTATTATTGTATATATACTATTACCACTGTCATTTTGGTTTCCAAGTCTATTTAAGAAGAAGTTTTCTATTATAAGAGGTTGGGGGCAGGCACGTTAACAACAGCAAAACATTTTCCACCAAACTGAGAGCAAGGGAGGAAACCACAAAAACAATAAAAAGTAGGCATGTGAACACAAAAAACATAGCTGCTGAGCCTTTTAATTTGGTGATGTTTTTTAGAAGTATTGGGTGATTAAAGGGCTAAAACCTCATTATTGAGAAAATGTAGCTCTTCAGAAAAACTTATTCTCTATAGTAATCAGAAAGATACGCTTAATCCCCACATGTATTCCTTTGTAAAGTAAATTATATTTCCTAATTGAATAACAAATATACTAACCTGACTTTGGATTCTTCATATAAAACTAATTATGCTCAATATGATTCAGTTTTTTAAACTATGAGGAACAAAGCTTTCACAATAGACAAGAAAGATAAAGGATTATCATAGCTTTTCCACTTTGCCTCTAGAAATCATTTGAGGTTAATTTCTATGACCTAAGCAATACACGGATTTGTGAAAATACATGGATTTGTAAATGCTGAAGGGGGAAAATCAGATCAAGCTAAAAATCTTTCCCTCTTACATCCTGTTAAATAATCTGAAGTAACAAAACAAGGCAGAAAAGATCTCCCAGATTCCGGTCAAAAAGAAATGCTGCCTTTACCTTTACTCCTTAAACATTTTCTTTTGTTGTACCTTCCCTTCCACACAACCTGTTACAGTCCTTGCATGGGTTCCAATGAACAACTAAAAGTACATTAGGTAGGTATTATCTTAATTAATATCAAGCAATTACAACATATTTGTACTAAAAATAGGAAAAAACACAGTTCAGCAAAATACAGCTTATTCTGCCAAATGACATCAATTTATTTCATGTGGAAGCAGCTTTTTCTCCCAATAGTCACAAATTTACTATACCCTAAAGAAAACATTTCAAATATAAATTAAAATCGTACATACGTTCCTTATTGCTGAAGTGATCAGAGTCTTTCCACATTAGTGGTATACGAATATCTATGAAGGAGGGGAAAAAGAAATGACAAGTAATAATCTTGATAAATTCCATTTCTTAGCGTGAAATGAACCTCTGAATTCCATAATGGATTCTGACCATTAAAGCCAATATAAAATTTATTATTTAAATATTCTAACACAGGCAATATTTTCTCAAAAATAGCTTAGACTAGGAATATAAAATCTCTTATAGTTATTTAAATAATATACTAAAAAACCCTACCAACTATTACTCAAGAAATTATTAAGTAAGGTCTGTAATAAGCTTATGCCATAACATTTTCATTTTGTGATTTATTGTTTTTGCAATAGATGAAATAGTTGAATTTCTATTTTGGGTAAGCGGGAGCAACAAATGTAGTTAAATACATTTCAAAATCATAAAATAGTAGGTAGAAAGGATGTCAGGACTTCCACTATGCAAAAGATGAAGAAAATTAAGTGACTTGTCTAAGATCATTGTTCATGACAAACAGATCCAAACTTTTTCATTAAGAAGATTTAACTTGTCTATGAAAGAATTTGCAGCTCTTTGTATATTCATGTTACAAACTATGGCATTTCCCTTAAGAAATAAAACTAAAAAAAGTAATGCATTCCTTCTTCAAGACCAAGGAAAGGGCATATGTTCTAAAAGTGATCAAAATGTATTTTCTCTCATTCACACATTCTTCAAACCTTAAAGTAATTATGTTAATGATCCTTACTCCAGATGTTAATCTAGACCTTCGACACAGTCAAAATTCTTCCTTCCTAGTTACCTCCATTCTTCCCTTTACTTTTTTTTTTTTTTTAAAGATTCTATTTATTTGACAGAAAGAGACACAG
The DNA here is from genome assembly GCF_011800145.1 of Mirounga leonina. Lineage (NCBI taxonomy): Eukaryota > Metazoa > Chordata > Mammalia > Carnivora > Phocidae > Mirounga > Mirounga leonina. The sequence goes on from NW_023270244.1 coordinate 4,109,853, forward strand.
CGAGAGAGGGAACACAAGCAGGGGGAGTGGGAGAGGGAGAAGCAGGCCTCCCGCAGAGCAGGGAGCCCGATGCGGGGCTCGATCCCAGGACCCTGGGATCACCACCCGAGCCGAAGGCAGATGCCCAACGACTGAGCCATCCAGGCGCCCCCCCTTTACTTTTAATACTAGATTAACAATTTTCCTCTGACATTCTAACAGTATCTATATATTTTCAAAGAGAATCAAAGTTCTACCAAGTAGATTAAGATGTATGAATTACAGCATAACACAGCACAGTAGAAAGCTCAATGATAAAGTGAAATTAGTTTTAATTACTCAGAGTATAAATACCTCAAACTTTTGTGGAAAATTGCTCTGTTTAAGACACTTCCCTATTACACTTAGGGAAGTGTAATATGCATATTTTCATACCTATTAATTATGCCACTTTCAAATAATTACAAATCTTTATGAACATAAGCTGCTTGGCTACATTTATGTTGTGCTTCACTGTAAGTCCTATGATTCTTTGTCTACATATTCATTTGTTTAGAATCCTTTATGAGGTTCTTAATGCCTATTTCTAATTTCCTTTCTAGACAAGCTTTATAATACGCCTTCACCCTTACCCGTGCAACCAGGTATGTGTGCATGAGTGTCCTGCCACTGCTGCCTTAGCAGTTGTGGTAAAAAAATATTACTTACTGGGCTCTCTCCATGTGCCCAGCTAAACACCTTATATATATATCTCATCTAACCATAATTTTTAAAATATATTTACTAATTTAACAGACAATTGACAAATTTAGATTTGCATTTTTTTAATTAACAAGAAAAATGTTAGTACATTTATCAGCCAGTTCAGTGAATGTTTGTATCCATGACCCACTTTTCTTTTTTTTAACATACTGTTTATGCTTTGTACTTTTAAAAGTTAATTATTTAATCTATGTGAGAATTTGGGGGTATATGAGGTAAAATATTCTTCTTATAAAAATAATTGCTCCAGCTCCATTTATATATCTAATAGGCATTCCCTTCCTCACTGATTTAATGATTCGATGGATCTTTATCATATATGCCATTCTGAGTATCTGTCCTTTGGCTACATGCTTTACAGATCTAATTGAATCATTTAACAGTTACTGTCTATCCTAATAGCAATACCATACTATTATAACTGCTGGATCTTTATAGTATACTTTACCGTTTGCTAGAAATATAGCCTTCCAAAACATCTTATTCTCAATTGCTAATTTCTTTATGTGAATTTTAGAAATATATTGTCCAAATTCCCCCTCTAATGTATGGTGATTAACATAACATAATAAAATATAAATAAATAAATAAATAAATAAATAAATAAATAAATAAATAAATAAAATATTTTATTAGAATTCTATTATCCAAATTAATTTGAGAACTGGTAACTTTATAATATTCTGTCAATATATATTCAGTAGCACTATACAGTTACCCTTATGTTTTTATTAAGGTTATTCTTGGGCTATTTAATATTTTTGTTTTTTGTTGTTTTTATTGTAAAAGAGATCTTTCTGCCATATTTTCTAACTAGATATTATTGGTTTTGAGAACAGCTTACCACTTTTTGTATATTTACCTTGAATCTAGCCACTTCTACTGATTTTTTTATTAGTTCAAATAGTGTTTGAGTAAATTTCCTTAGATATTCTAGGTCTGCAATCTATTACTTTAAAATAGTATTCAGTTTCTCTATTTCTTTTCAGCAGTTTCATCTTTCATTCTTGCTATTTTAGCTGCAATTTCTTAAATTGTGTCAAAATTATATTGATAATAATAGACATTTTTACTTTGTCCTTGATTTTAATGGGACTGCCTTTATTGTTTTATAATTATGACTTGGCTGATACCCTGTCAAAGAGCCTGCTTCTTGCTTGGCCACAGTTGCTGACTCATTTCATTTCACAACTGTTCTTGTTCACAGCTGTTCTTGTCCTATTAGGGTGGTATTAACTATTTACACTACCTTGGGAGGAATATGAACCCTGACTTCCTCTGCTATATACCAATAGCCTATGGGTCAGTCTTGCCTTTTCCCATGCCTACCTACGTCAAATTCTCAAGAGAAGGCACACATTTCTTATCTATTTCCCAGGTGGTCAGGTACTGTTCAGATGACAAAAGATGTGTAACCTACCAACTGTGATTTTTAATTCAGCTTCAAATAGAAATTCCTTCCAGATGCTTGCAAATGGTTGACTCAGTTTTAGCTGACAGTGCTCTTACCTTTGTCTCTTTTTATGTCTTCATTGACACTTTTATGATAAACTGAAAGAGACATACATAACACAATGGCTAACTTGATGCTGTCAACTCCTAAAAGTCTTTCTATCATTTTCAAAAGTAAAAACCGAGGCACTTTATGAACTGATTTGGCTTTAGATATTGAATAAGCAGAGACAATTGCCACAATGCAATTATTTGATATTTAGTAAGAACGATCAGGATATATCTGACTTATCTTTTTATTTTTATAAGGATCTGGCCATGAGTGGTGAAACTGGAAATGGAAAACCCAGGTATTGCCTGGTAATCAATGTAATCTCAGAACATTAGGAACCTTTGTTGCAAATACTCATTTTGATCAAAAGTCATCCCAATGTCAAAAGAAAATGTATTTATAAATGTGAATTAGTTTTTAATTTTCTTTGTTTTTATTTCTTACAAATAAAGGGACATGATATAATTAAGTTGAAGCAAAGTTGAAGAGAAATTACATATGTATTCCATTTTCTGAGGCTTCCAGTTCCTTAATTTAAAATTATCTCTTGGAAAGAAGGAACACATGCAGAAATAAGTTTAATTTCTGCACTTGAGTATTTGTGGTCAGGAAAATAGTTTTTTTCTCTTACTTTAAATGTTTTTACTTAAGTACTCTTCTAAATGTGCAGTAAATGTTAATATCATGAATTGCTGTAGCAAATAAACTATTATGTCAATAGGTGTTAGCTCTATCATGTCATTTTAGTCTTCAACAGCAATTTAACATATCTTACTCGTGTACTTAGTGGCACTAAATCAGAAGCAAGAAATGGAGGATTATGTTTAAGTATTTTTAGAAAATCTCCCTTAAAGATCTCAAATATTTTATTTATTCACATTGAAATGTATCGAACATAGTGCACAACTACTACGTAAAAGTACTGTGTTTGGCATCAGAAGCATATAAGGAGGAATAAAACAAGTTTTATTCCAGTCTTATAATTGGAAATATGAAGACATGAATATAAATAACTATAAAACAAGCAACAGATTTTATATAGTTCAGTTACTTTCCTGAAGAATTTTTTGCTGAGGGCAATTCTTATGATTTAGGACAATTACATCCTGTAAAATTCAGATCTATTCTTCCTGCATGAGAATTTTGTTTATCCATAAAGACATTTCTAAAAACAGTTCCTTGGGCAAGAGAGCTGAAATGCAGCCGCATGTTCCCTGGAGCTAAGAGAACAAGGCTTCCGGCCAATGAAACAAGCTAGTTATGACTTAAGGGCTGATGGAGGTCGGTTGTTCCCAAAATGTACCGATGAGATAATATTTGTAAAAGGTACATTATCTGGCTAGTGTACACGAGTCAGCCTGTGTTCACTTCAATCTGTGGCAACTCCAAGCCACTGTCTAGTTTCCTTAACACTTTGGAGAAACTGAGACAGCACAGCATAAGTGCCATCTAGTGGTAAAGGGTCTCCCATCTGGATTAGGAATTCAAAGAAAGAAAACATTTCCAGCTGGAATGGTAACAGGGAAGGTTCTATAGATGAGCAAACAGATCCTGAAGATAATATAGTTATTTCAAGAGCTAATTTGGTGTCAGAAGTAGGCAGTGTATTGACAGAAAAGGGAGAGAAATGTCTGGCTAAGCAGACACTTTATGTACAGGAGTAGAAGATATGGCTAGAAAAATAGTTGGGTCAGAATGGAAAACTCTTGAGGCGGGAAGTTTGGTTTTTATCCTATGGAAAACAAGAAGCAGTCATCCATCCAATCAATATCCAAGGAGCAATTACTATGTGTAAGCACTGTTTTGGCTTCAGGGTATACAGTGATGAACAAAACATAGTTCCAACCCTCATGGAACTCTAGCCTGGACAAACATAGAAATGCTATTGAAACTTCTGAGCAGAAAAGGAATGGAGTCAAAGATTTGAGTCTGTAGCCCAGCCCAACCACTTACAGGAAGTCTGAGTCTAGAAAAAGAGAACTATCCTACCTATTTCACAAAACTTCACTGAAGAGAAAACTGCATAATATATATAATACATATGAAACAGCTTTCTCAAACTGTAAAATCTTACATAAATGTACAGCAGAGTGATGAAAACAGTGTTTTAGAACAACTATAGATAGAGGCATGCAAAATAAAATGAAGGAAAAAAAATGGATGCAGGGAGTTAAAAGCCCACGAATTCTAAGAAGGCACTTAATAGAATTTATTCAGCAATATAAAAACAATCCATCTATAGCATACCTGATATGGCAATCTTTCCTTTACATGCTGTCCGTTCTTTACTGTCAAAATTCACATCACTGTCAAAAGGAAAAAACCTAATGAAGAAAAGATCTTTTCTAATAAGCAATGTTTTAACAATCTTTCACAAATGCCTAAATATTAAAAACAGACACCTATCCGAACATAATAATGACTTCCAGTTAACATAAACTACTTCACTCAAACTTCACCGTGTTTAGTCAACAGCTAGCTGCCTTTGAGAGAAATATATAGAGACATTCTCTTTCATTTTTCATATAAGCTTTACATTCCCTGAAGATTATATACTGGCTTACCCTACAATGAAAGCCTTCTGTGAACACTTATTTATAAGCAAGATGTGCAGTATTTGTCCAGGTCCTAGGAAGTGTAATACCTTGGATCACCTTTCATAAATTACATTTCTAGCTTACCAGATTATAGTTGCCTGAAAAAGCTAAAGAGCTTCCCAACCATGAATTTGCTGCTCAGTAGTACTTTATCCTTATAAAAATCTAACAAATATCAAAAAATTTATCTCTGCTATATATTTATATGCAGTAATATATATCATTCCTTTGAAATTCAAAAAACTATATACTAAAACAATAAATTAACTCAGACACTAAAGGAAGGGAGTGGCTCTGCAGAGAATAAAATATGGAGTAAAACATTGTCATGACAACAGAAAAAGTCTCAAGTAAAATTTTTGGTATATAAGACACTCCCAGATCTGACTTTAGAATATACTATTACCATAAAAAAAATTCAAAATAGTTATCTCCTGGTAAATCAAATCAATCCCACCCTTGAATATTTTTCCAGTATCTTATTTCCTAATATCCCACATTTAGAAATTTGCATTGCCATTTCTAGAGCAATATTTCCCAGAGTATTCTGCTTTGCACTTTCTTGGGGGTGAGGATGGGTCTCGACTTAATTTGGCTAGCTAATTAACTACTGGCTAATTTAATTAGGTACTTCAAATAATGTTATAAGATTAAAACTTTTCATCTGAATACACTGTTGGATTCTTTTTTTTTATTATGTTATGTTAGTCACCATACAGTACATCATTAGTTTTTGATGCAGTGTTCCATGATTCATTGTTTGCATATAACACCCAGTGCTCCATGCAAAACATGCCCTCCTTAATACCCATCACCGGGCTAACCCATCCCCCCAATCCCCTCCCCTCTAAAACCCTCAGTTTGTTTCCTGAAGTCCATTGTCTCTCATGGTTTTTCTCCCCCTCAGATTCCCCGCCTTCATTTTTCCCTTCCTTCTCCTAATGTCCTCCATGCTATTCCTTATGTTCCACAAATAAGTGAAACCATATGATAATTGACTTTCTCTGCTTGACTTATTTTACTTAGCATAACCTCCTCCAGTCCCATCCATGTTGATGCAAAAGTTAGGTATTCATCCTTTCTCATGGCTGAGTAATATTCCATTGTATATATGGACCACATCTTCTTTATCCATTCATCTGTTGAAGGGCATCCCAGCTCTTTCCACAATTTGGCTACTGTGGACATTGAGCTGCTATGAACATTGGGGTGCATATGGCCCTTCTTTTCACTACATCTGTGAAAAGGTAAATCTTTGGGGTAAATAACCAGTAGTGCAATTGCTGGGTCATAGGGAGCTCTATTTTTAATTTTTTGAGGAACCTCCATACCGTTTTCCAAAGTGGCTGTACCAACTTGCGTTCCCACCAACAGTGTAAGAGGGTTCCCTTTTCTCTACAACCTCTCCAATATTTGTTGCTTCTTGCCTTGTCCATTTTTGCCATCCTAACTGGTGTAAGGTGGTATCTCAATGTGGTTTTGATTTGAATTTCCCTGATGGCTAATGATGATGAACATTTTTTCATGTGTCTGTTAGCCATTTGTATGTCTTCTTCAGAGAAGTGTCTTTTCACGTCTTCTGCCCATTTTTTGACTTGTTTTTTGGGTGTTGAGTTTGAGAAGTCCTTTATAGATCTTGGAAATCAGCGCTTTGTCTGTAGTGTCATTTGCAAATATCTTCTCCCATTCTGTGGGTTGCCTCTCTGTTTTGTTTTTGTTGACTGTTTCCTTTGCTGTGTAGAAGCTTTTTATCTTGATGAAGTCCCAAAAGTTCATTTTTGCTTTTGTTTCCCTTGCCTTTGGAGACGTGTTTTGAAAGAAGTTGCTGTGACCGATGTCGAAAATGCTACTGCCTGTGTTCTCCTCCAGGATTTTGATGGATTCCTGTCTCACATTGAGGTCTTTCATCCATTTTGAGTTTATCTTCGTTATGGTGTTAGAGAATGGTCGAGTTTCATTCTTCTGTAAATAGCTGTCCAATTTTCCCAGCACCATTTATTGAAGAGACTTTTTTCCGTTGCATATTTTTTCCTGCTTTGTCAAAGATTATTTGACCATAGAGTTGAGGGTCCATATCTGGGTTCTCTATTCTGTTCCATTGGTCTGTATGTCTGTTTTTGTGCTAGTATCACACTGTCTTGGTGATCACTGCTTTGTAATATAGCTTGAAATCCGGCAACGTGATGCCCCCAGCTTTTTCTTTTTCAACATTTCCTTGGCAATTCAGGGTCTTTTCTGATTTCATACAAATTTTAGGATTGTTTGTTCCAGCACTTTGAAAAATGCTGTTGGTATTTTGATTGGGATGGCGTTGAATGTATAGACAGCTCTGGGCAGCATAGACATTTTAGCAATGTTTGATTCTAAGAGAGCTTTTGGAGAAAGATTGGATGGGATTCTGAAGTGTAACTAATTTTCAGAAGAGTATGACACCATCTCATCGCATTTCAGTAGGCATGTTAAAATGATTGCATAGATATTCTTTATTATACATCAAGATTTGAAGACAATATATCAGTCTACTTCTCTTACTCTTACTGGATTAAGCACATAAGCACTTTAGGGAAATATAGTCCATATGAGCTGAAATAATATACTGATATACTTAAGTTGATAAACTTACATAAGACATGTATATAGTATTTATAGAACTACATGTGAGGTATAACTGAAGTAATGTAGTAGACTTAAAACCATAAATTTCTCAGGGCACCTGGGTGGCTCAGATGGTTGAGCGTCTGCCTTCGGCTCAGGTCATGATCGAGTCCCACATCGGGCTCCCTGATCCTTAGGAGCCTGCTTCTCCCTCTGCCTCTCTCTCTCTCTGTCTCTCATGAATAAATAAATAAATAAAGTCTTTAAAAAAAAACAAACCATAAATTTCTCAAGATCCTATCTAATTTCTTTGTGGTCACATTAGTATTTAAGTTAAAACAGGGAATTCACTAAGTAAAAATAAAAGTACTCATTGATTACTTAAAAATAATATTTCATTGAATCATAAATTTTAAGTCAAGTTCAATATTTTATACTCAAGTTTAGTTGGAGAACTGAACTTGTCATGTTGAAGAACATTAGCTTGCTTATTAGTTCATCACAGAGTGAAAATTTCAATTGACTAGCCTACTCTAAGGCACACTAGAAATCAAACACAAATCTCAATTTCCTCAAATTGGTATAAGAAATACAATATATATACAGTTGGCTGGCACTTGTAAGTAATATTTCTAAAAACACCTTCTATATGAGCAATGCACATTATAAATTCCTAAAATACTTATTTCAATGAAGAAACACAAGAAAGCTCTAATATGGTGAGTAACTTGAGTATTATGGAATAGGTCATAGATTATGCTAAAGTTGAGATCCATTAGGTATTACTAAATTGGATTAAATGTGATGCTTTTGCAGGTAAGTGAAATTCTGAAATATAAGAACCACCAAAAGCAAACTTGCTGAAAATTTACCACAAAAAAAAAAAAAAAAAAAAAAATCCCCCCAAATGATTTAACCACACGGCAGAGTACATACAGCTTTCTTCTCTGTAATCATAATATACTTGCATAGGCATTTCCAGGGCCAGCCAACAAACTTATTATACATAAATATTATCAAACTATAATTTAAATCCATTTAATCATATAATCTTACAGAATAATTAAATCTGTTTTTTTTTTTTAAATGAGAGACACACTGAACTAATTCAGCCTCATTTTGCTGAAGCCTGAATTATTTTCAATTCAAATAACTCCTCAAACTGTTATTTAGGGTGCTAAAATGTGATGTTTTCCTAATTAATCCAAATTGACAATAAAATTGTTAAACATTCTGTTTAATAATGTGCTACTGTAGCTAATAGTTTGCTACAGTTAAATAAATACTTGTTTGAAAATCTGCAATGTTAATGCCAATTCTAAACGCTACAATTAGAGAGCCAGCCTGAGGAAAAAGCAAATAACCACAAAATTATCCAAATAGAGGCACAGCTAAATAGTAGTGTACCTTATTCTTATAAACCCAGTTTAGAGTATTATTTTGGTGAGACTTATAAATGTTAATTTAAAAGATAATGATAAAAATATTAAAGACAAACTTTTAATTTTGCTTTTTACTTAATTTCTGCCTGTAGGTAAATAAAGTGACCAACAGAGGGTGCCAATCAACCACTTTGTTGCTCAAAAATCTGTATTAAAATTGACTAAGTACAGATTATCCTATTTTATATTATTCAATATGGGAATTTAAAATAGCATTTATTTGCCAAAATTAACAAGGTATAATTAGAAATTAAACAACTATGGAAGTATTTTATATTTTCTTAATGAAGTACTAAGAGAATTCTAACTGGGATTCTATTATTTGGAAGCAGGTTATAAAATCCTTCACCTCTTATGCAAATATGTGAAAACTATGACATTCGGAAGTGCTTAATGTGGAATTTAAAACATCTTAAATTATGTGGTATAAAATTAATAACTTTCTAAGTATCTTAAATTGGGAAGATGAGGTTTCTATTTCAAACCTTGACATAACAAACTCAATCGACACCAAATAATATAAAGTTTAAAAAATAAAGTCAGCAATGTTTTTAATATACCATGTTTTATTGTAGAAATACCAGGAGTACACAATTTTCACTTGCCATCTATACTTTTTCTTTTTTCAGTTTATTAGTGTTTAAGCAATATATTAGGCAACTGGATTATAAGAAACTGGTTAGTGTGGCATTATTAAAATCACAATTACATTGAATGATATGCATAATTAGGTGCTACAAATGACTTTGACTAATAGTATTTTTATAAAACCAAATAAAGTATTTCAGAAGTTAAGACAAGAGATATATTTGCAGGATGGGATAGGAGAGAATATTATTGCTAGAATGTAAGCTCTGTAAGGATTTCTTTCATCTATTTTGTTCACTGCTGAATCACCAGTACCTGGTATACAGCTTAGTACCTTCTAAGACAATAAATGTTTAGTGAATACTGAATGAAGTGAAATATATGTGGCCATTTTGATGGATGAGGGAGTATTTAGTAGATTCAGTCTGAATCTTTGGTCTGATTCTTACCATCAGTAACTAGTTATGCTAAAGAGTTGCTGTTAACCTCTTAGCCTCAGCATCGTCATCTGTAAAATAGGAGAAATATCTACTTACCTCATAGGTACTGAATGAAATAATATTTTAAATGTATTCTATGTCATTCTTAGATATGTTACACAAATATAAGGATTACTTTGTATTTGTATTTTTGGCCTCAGTATTTAACTTGGAGCTCATGTGGAAAAGGCACTAAAACATTTGTTAGGGTGAGCAGAGTATGGGGACACCTGGGTGGCTCAATCGGTTAATCGTCTGCCTTTGGCTCCGGTCATGATCCTGGGGTCCTGGGATCAAGTCCCACATCGGGCTCCTTGCTCAGCTGGGAACCTGCTTCTCCCTCTGCCTGCTCTGCCTGCCGCCCCCTCTGCTTGTGCTCTCTCTCTGACAAATCAACAGATCAACAAGGAAAGCAAATAAAATCACCTGTGGCCCATACTTTACAGCATAACTACAAAACAGAGACTAAACAAACTACAATTTACATATACGTGGGGAAATTGACAACTGAAACCGTCAAAGCCAGCTCCTGGAGGTCAGGTACCCATTGCAAAACACAATATCAACTTATGATCTCTCCTAGAAGAAAAGACAATGGATATAAGACCTGATGGATACCATAGCCCTGGCTCCTAGAGAGTTGAAAGGGACTCCAAAAGAATTCTGGTTCAGAAATTATTAGTCTTATGGAGAAGAAAGACACACAGTGAAACAGGTATCCTTTAAAGGTTTGGCCATGAAAAAAAAGAAGAAGAAGAAGAAAAAGAAGAAGAAAGCAATCGAAGTTAAAAGCCTTAAAAAACAAAATACTATAAAAAAATCAGGAAACCAACTAACCAACATCTCAAAGGCATCATTTATTAAAGAGACTGCTCTCACTTGGCCATAAATCATCACTTGGCCCAGGAAAACTCTACATCCTGCATATTTAACTAGGGACGAAAAAAAAAAAGGACCCAAACATCCATAGAAAGCTACCACAAAATGAAAACAGGAGGAGTCAAAATGCTTCAGCTGATAAAAATACTCCATCAACCACTCTCCAAAAAATATAAAGTAACAAAAACATGATATTCCAAAATGAATTAAGTGCAATTTAATAAGCTATTATAAATATGAGGAAGTGAGGAATCTGAAATCTTTATATCTCATACTAATAAAGGATAAACAATAGGTAAATATGCAAAAAAAAAAAATGAGAGTAAGAACAGGAAAGAAATTGGAAAAAGGAAAATAAAATCATTTCTGAAATGAAGAGTAAAATACCAAGTGCCCAAGGATGAAGACATAAAACTGAAAGTACATTAAGGGACATAGTGGATGAGAATGAAAAGAGCCAAAAGACAAAAATGAGATAAAGATTTTTAAAAACATCAAAGAGAAAGTGATAGACATAGAAGACAGGCAAAGAAGATCCAACTTATGTGTAATTGGAGTCTTTGAATAATAAAAACAAAATAATGAGACAATTAATGCTTTATTCTAGAGGCTTTAACTCTAGGAAAACTGAAAATAAAAGAACTGAATCTACATACTGAAAGAGTCCTAAGCGAGCCAAAATGCTCAGCCTTTAAACATACCCCAATAAAATTATCTGACTTTAAGACAGTGAAAAGTATTTTCAGCCTCTAGACAAAAAGACCAAGTCATTTACAAAGGAAAGAAAATTAGACATTAGATTTCCTGATAAGACAACAGAGGAGTGTGGTTTTTAAGAAAAAATGCTTCTTTCAGGAAAGAAGCATTGGCCAAGTATTTTGTATACAGCCAAGCTGTGCTTTTAAGTTCAAACACTAAAGAAAAGCACTTTAAACATAAAAGAATGTGAAGAAAGCTATGCTCACATTGAAAAATCTACTAGATCATAACCTTTCTCCAAATAAGAGATGATTTTGGAAAGTACAAAAGGACAGGTAGTGAATGTTATACATATTTAAGAGTAGATCAGAGACTAAAAAAAAGGTGAGAGACAAGTACAAGATTAGCATGTGAATAGTATCTACTCAACCAAAGGAGAAGACAGCCTAGAAAATAATAATAATAAACCAAAATAAAATAGAAAGATAGAGAAGGAAATAAATGGGAAAATAAGTTCACTGATCTCCCCACAGATGATAAGTGAAAACAAAATGATATCTTTTAAAGTAAAAAACAAAATAGTAAAAGCCTAAGTCAGGGGGAATTATATAATTTTTTTTTTTTAATATGAAGTTCCAGTAACTACTATAACCAGTAAAACTCTTCTTAAATTAAAAAAAATTAAAAAGAGCAGAACAAACCAAATACTAAAAGACAAACCACAATTATAATACACATAAGTTAACATAACATAAAAGAATATGACAAAGCTAAAATCAAGTATATCAGTAATATAAATGTAAATAGGCTTAAACCCCCTAGTTAAAGGATTTTCAGATACGCTCATAATGTAAAACCCAACTCTGGGATGAACACAGGAAACACACCTCCAACAAAGTGATTCATAAAGGCTAACATAAAGAGATGGGCAAAGATAAACCAAACAAACGCAAACACTAAGAATGCTTGCCGTTATGATCTTCTTGTTAAAAGGCAACCCCAGAGTTCAAGTCTAAAAAAGCACTACGAGACAACAGCAACAAAAGGACACTTTATAATACTAAAGGCTGCAATTGACAATATGTATGTAACAAGTGCAAAGATACCAAATGTTTCATAAAACAGAAAGTATCAAATATAAAAGGCGTAAGACAGAAAAACCTTAATAACAAAAATCTCAACCTATCTTTCAGTCCAAGATAGTTCAAGTGGTCAAAAAATAAGACTATAGAAGACTTTATTTTTTTTTAAGATTTTATTTATTTGAGAGAGAGAGAGCACAGCTGGGGGAGAGGCAGAGGGAGAGAGAGAGAAGCAGGCTCCCTGAGATCAAGGAGCCCTATGCAGGGCTCGATCCCAGGACCCTGGTATCATGACCTAAGCCGAAGGCAGACGCTTAACCAACTGAACCACTCAGGTGCCCCTATAGAAGACTTTAAAAACAATCAATAACATAGATCTTTTGAACATTAAACTTTGTATCATGGTAAAAAGAAATATAACTTTAAAAGCCCATGCAAGTTATGAAAATTGACTATATTAAGTCAGAAAGAAAATTACAAAATATTCCTTAAAGTAGAATTAAAAAAAATCTGTTTGATCAAGATATAAAATGAATTCCTCTTTGGTAATGTCCAAGTACCTCATATTAGAAAAATTCTACCTCTCCCTCTTCTGTTTCCCATAGAAAACAACATAAAATCCAGAAAAACTACTTAAAAAACAACTAACTGAAAGGATTGGCAAGCAACCAAAAGTAAGAAATTGGAGAAGAGTCAACACTACAAAGGAGTGGCACCATGGTATAGTCATACAATGGAATACTACTTATCAATAAAGAGGAGCAAATCACTAGTTACATAATGAATCTTAAAAGTATGATGCTGAAGGAAAAACGAGTATATACTAGACAATTCCATTTATATTAAGCTCTAGAACAGGCAAAACCTATGGTGGAAAAAAAAATCAGTTAACAATGCTTGCCTCTTAGAGTGAGGGGCAGAGGTAGGTACTACTAATTCAGAGTTGGAGAAAAAGAAACAGGACGTATCCAAGAAGTATCATTTATTCCAAGGGTAAAAAAAAAAAAAAAGGCAAATTCAAATTGAAACAATAGATGACTCTGTTTATGAAACTGTTAACATAACCATTCAGAAAGAAAAAGATATTTTTTTATTCTTATGTTAATCCCCATACATTACATCATTAGTTTTAGATGAAGTGTTCCATGATTCATTGTTTGTGCATAGAAAAAGATAATTTTTAAGTAACTTTTAATCATGGTCTCCTGCCTGTCCACAGGAATGTACACATGTTTGCCTGTACATAGACACACACACACACACACAATGAACTTTCTTTGAATTACATCACAAAAAATAAGGTGAATTGATGGATTAACAGAAGGATGAATTTAGAATAAAGCAAATATAGTTAAAATATTAATTGTAGAATCTAGGTGGTGGGTATATGAGTCTTCATTGTACAATTCTTTTAACCTTTTTGTATGTTGGAAAATTTCATAATTTCTATATGTTGGGAAAGAACTGCAAAGAAATCCTGAACTTGTCTATGCCTATGATTACTGTCAGTAATCATATTAATACTAAAATTATGAAACTACTTTACATAATTATATAGTTAAACAAATAAGGAAAAAGATTACTGTTACTAGGACTTAAGGTTTTCAGAATAAGTAAAAAGATAAATATAAAATAATTCAAGAAAACAAAAACCTACAAATATCAATTTAAACTCACAATTTTTAAAAAAATCTCTCCCATAGCTATGTCTACTAAAAAGGTTTAAAATCAATGATCCCCAGTAACAATGGGCACACCCAGTGCCCAGATCTTGATTTCAAAATACCATTTGCCAGTGAAGGGAACCAGGACCCATTAGATAAATGGCTGATTCTAGGTGTGAGGCACAGAAAATACAAGGCAAGCCTAGGTCATCTTTTTGTGCTAGAAAGTAAGAAAGTTCTTAAGGACTAATAAAGGCAAGTCAAAAGAATAAAAATGTCAGTCTGAAGGAACTTCCATCAAACAAATTTGAGACAATTTATCTGTCAAAAGACTAATGACTATAAATGATAACACACTGAATAACAATCCATGAATCTATGGAGAGAGAAAGGAGAGCAATGCCCTTCCTTAAAGAAGATTAACTGCAAAGTGTAGAAAAAATAATAGGGTTAGATAATCACTATTTGCAAACCCCATTATAATAATGTAGGTGAGGATCATAAATGTATATAACCACTAAGTGAAAGCTAGTTAGATAACAGAATATTCTCCTAGTCCCAATATAATGTCCCAAAGATTACTTAGGAATTGCAAAGGAAAAACCATTATATTACAAAGGAGAAATCAAGCAACTGCCATCCAAACCAAGGGATCAAACTGCAGCACACAGAGTGGTAAATCCCATCACATTCACATCGACAGCACAGATCCTACCCAACCTCCCCTCAAAAGATTCTAGCCAAAAAAATATTTAACCTGAGTCTTATGAATAAGCCTTTAAACCCAAATTCCAGATACAGCAAAAACAGAAAATAGGAGAAAAGTTTCAATGATACTACAAAGAGCTAATTAAATAAATAGAAAATGCAGGATATTTTTAAAGGATATTTTTTTAAAGTGTAGACTCTGCAAAGCATTAATGGCAAGAAGTCTTTATAAAAAATAAAATGATTAAAAGAAAATAAAGAGTCATAACCAAATGTACTACATGAACTTTGATTGAGTTCTGGTTTGGGAAAAACAACTATAAAGGATTTTCTTTTAACAACTAGCTGAAAGTGAATTCAGACTGAATATTAGATGATTACTATGGAATTATTGTTAATATTTTACATATGATAATCATATTTTGGCTATGTAGCAGAATGCTTGTTTTTAGAACCATTGAGATGTACATGCCATGTTGTCTGCAAATTATTTTCAAATGGATCAATACAAAAAAAGAAAAATGTATGTGTGTGCATGTGTATGTGTGTACATCTAATACAAAGACAGAAGGGAGAGCAGATGAACCTATACACTATTAACTGGTCCATCTAGGTAGAGAATATATTATTCTTAAAATTTTTATCATACTATTCTTACTATTTTTTTTACATATGAAAATTCCATAATAAAAAGTTGACTAAAAAACTGAACAAAGTAGGGAATAATACTTGACAACATTTAACACAGCAAGCGTAGAGGACAACAAAAGTCAGAACTTAAGAATACGCATGAAGGTGACAAAAAGAATGCTGGGAAGTTTAAGAAGAGGTTTATATCTCTCAGTTTATAATGTGACATTTGCAAACACCTTAGCACAATTATCTGGCACCTAGAAGGCTGTCCGTTAACCCCCATTAACTTCCTCCAGGGTGAGGAGTCCTCAGGCTTTTGGGTCATCTGGGTTCATGTCCTAGCCACGTAGTCACTGTGTGTCCTTTGAAACAGTTATCTAATATTGCAAAGTCCCATTTGCCAAGTCTTTAATAGAGGTTTATGCCTCTCTCAGTTTATAACGTGATATTTGTGCACACCTTAACATAGTATCTGGCACCTGGAAATCTGTCAGTTAACTGTTCACTTGCCAGCTAGCCTTCTAAACTTTCCTGAATCTTGCTTCCCCCTTGCTTTTCAACTTTTGGCTTCATCTTGAGCCTCAACAAAACACAGCTCATCACTGCTCTTAAATAATCCATGGTCATCTTTCACCCTGAGCTTTTATTTTGCTATTTTTCTTTCTTGAAATGCTGCTTCTCTCTCCGCCTGCCACTCCCCCTGCTTGTGTTCCCTCTCTCACTGTGTCTCTCTCTGTCAAATAAATAAATAAAATCTTTAAAAAAAAAATTACAATTTCCAGTTACATTTGATCAGTGCAGATCATATCTGCACATGACAAAATGCAATTGTAAACAAAAGAATTCATAGGGAATATTCAGATTTCTTTAAAGAAATAATTTTATAATTAAGGGAGACAATTTTTTATAGGAATTATGAACAAATATATGTTAGTGCAAAGCTATTTTCATCTAATGAAGATAATCCCTAAAGAAACTGAAAATCATACACATTTCCAGTTGAGAGTCCCAAATATTTTTTCCTATTTTTTTTCTATCAATCCAATAAGGATTAAGTTTATTTAACATTTTTATAAATCAGTAACTTTAGAAAAGTCATACTACCAAATTAGGAAAACGGTCAATTCACAATTCACTAAAAATATGTAAAGAACATAAATGTGGAGAACAGATAGGATTCCCAGAGGAGTATTTCATGTAACTGGGAGAGATGATGTAATAGCAAGGTTTTAGTCCCACCCTGTACTTTAACCAGTGCTTCTCAAACTCTTCCACTGAAACAGCCCCCTCCTGACAAAATGTCCTTAAAAAGGATGGAGAGGGGAGAACATATATCTTTGTGCGTAGAATAATTCAAATTATACCACAGTTCCAAATTTCTCATGTTTTACCCTAAAAATTCATGGTTATAAAGAAGATATGCCATATTTATCATGGCTTTTTGTATCTCCTGACACATAATCACGTACTCTCAGTGATATATGTGACCCAGTTTGAGAGGCACGGACTTAAACCAAGGTATGTCCATCTGAAAAAATATTTTCCTAAATTACGACACAAGAATAATTTCATTTTATAATGTCAGGGATAAATAATAATGAAAATTATTTGACATTTGTTGAATAACAATTATGTAAAAAGTATTAGATTAGGTTTTTAATATAATCTTAGTTTTAGAAAGATTTTTTTTTTTTTAAGATTTTATTTATTTATTTGAGACAGAGAGAATGAGAGAGACAGAGAGCACATGAGAGGGGGGAGGGTCAGAGGGAGAAGCAGGCTCCCTGCCGAGCAGGGAGCCCGATGCGGGACTCGATCCTGGGACTCCAGGATCATGACCTGAGCCGAAGGCGGTCGCTTAACCAACTGAGCCACCCAGGCGCCCAATATAATCTTAGTTTTAAAAATGTAAATATTATCTTGCCAACCGTAATGAAGGAACTGAGGCCAAAGAGATTAAATAGCTATCCAAAAGCAGTACAGTGAATAAATATTAGTTACTTCGTACACAAGTCTTTATTATATCACAATCTCATCAACATTTTATTTTTACAAATATCTTTTTCTGGGGCGCCTGGGTGGCTCAGTTGGTTAAGCGACTGCCTTCGGCTCAGGTCATGATCCTGGAGTCCCGGGATCGAGTCCCACATCGGGCTCCCTGCTCGGCAGGGAGTCTGCTTCTCCCTCTGACCCTCCTCCCTCTCATGCTCTCTGTCTCTCATTCTCTCTGTCTCAAATAAATAAATAAAATCTTTAAAAACAAAAACAAAACAAAAATCTTTTTCTGTAACCTGTGTTTTTATCTTATGTATCTATTTAGTGGAGGTGTACTGTGAACAGCACAACGGCCACTAAGATATAAAAAGAAATTCTTCACTAGTGCTAGAGCTTTAAGACTAATCAACAATGGGTGATGTAAGACCATTTATATTAGAAAAGAGACCAACAAAGTTGAGTCAATTCTTAGGTTCAAGAAGACTTGGCATTATGAAGCACTGGGTGTTACATGCAAACAATGAATCATGGAACACTACATCAAAAAAAATAAAATAAAATAAAAATAAAAAATAATAAAAGTCAAAAAAATTTAAGAAAGAAAAAAGGGGATAGATGGATCAGTACAGCAAAATATTGAAAATTATTTAACCTAAGGATGGATATATGGGTGTTAATTACTCAACAGTCTCTTCTTTTGCGCATGTTTGAAAACTTTGATGATAAAAAGTTGAAGTAAAAAAAAAGACTTGGCATTGTAAATGGGATAGGATGTAAATTTTATTTACAAATAAATCCTAGACCTGATCCAAAATGGCAGCACAGAGTAACCGAGAGAACAAGGACCAGAAGGTACTCAGCAAATCCTAAGCAACCTCTCGTTAGCATGTCACTAGCCAGTGACATGTCCTTGAGTAAGTTGCTTGCCTCTCTAGGACTTATGTTCACCATATGAAAGGAGTGTGCATTTCAATTTCTACACTTAAGTTTCCATTACTCTCAGCTAGCACCTCTTTATTAGCATTTTTAAGCAATTTTTTTAATTCACATTTCTATATACTCAACTATCAGTCTTGGTCCTTTTTTTTTTTTTGAAGATTTATTTATTTACCATTTGAGAGAGAGAGAGTGAGCTTGTGGGGAGAGGAGCAGACCGAGAGGGAGAGAATCTCAAGCAGACTCCCACTGAGTGTGGATCCCGAGACGATGCTCACTCTCACAACCTTGAGATCCTAACCTGAACTGAAATCAAGAGTCAGAGGCTTAACCGACTAAGCCACCCAGGGGCCGTAGTCTTGGTCCTTTTTAAAATATTCCCTCAATTCTTGCTTCTTAACCATCTTATAATCTGGAACACAACAAAACTGCCTAGTGAAAACTGCTAATAATATTAAGTTTACTCTGAGTTCTACTGCCAAAATGTTTATAATATCAGAGACTACTTTGGTATATTTATTTTTTAAAAGCTTTTGTGACTTGATAATTGACATTAAAATTAAATTATATTGTGTTCTTATTCAAACACTTGAGTGCATTAAAAGCCATAAGAAAACTATGCTACTAACCATCTTCCAGTTTGATTTGCAACCTGTTCTTCTAATTTCTGTAGCTCCGATGTGTAAGCCATTATTCGAGCATTGCATACCATGAGATTCTTAACTGCGTGCAAGATCTGGTCTTTCTGAGTGCTCAGAGAAAGGAGCTTCCATATTCCTTCTCGCATTCGAATTTCTAAATCTATTTTTTCTTGAATGCTGCAATCCTTAAAAAAAAGGAGAGAAAATATTCTTAAAAGATAGCAAAAATTCAAAATTATAACATTTATTTTTACCCCAATAGATGGAAAAGGTACTAGACATCATTTTAATGTTATAACATATTGAGAGAGTAACAAAGTTTTAATGTATAATAGCACAAAAGATATAGCTATTTGAAAATGCTCTTTGCAAACCTTAATTTCTTATTTTATTAGGAAGTCTTTACAATCTAGTGGAGAAACAGAACAGAAACAAGGGTGAGAAACATTACATATTCTTAGCATAATTTCACGAGGTTGGATAATGTCCCCCAAATATTCCTGTCCTCCCAGAACTGCAGAATGTGACCTTATTCGAATATAGGGTTTTGCAGATATAATTAGCTAAAATGAGGTCATACTGTAGTATGGGCCCAAACCCATTGGCTGGTGTCCTTATAGGAAAGCACATGAAGAAAGAGACACACACAGAGAGAACTACATGCAAAGACTAAAACAGAGATGGGAGTAATGAGTCTACAAGCCAACGACCACCAAGCAACCACCGGAAGCTGCAAAAGGCAAGGGAAGATTTCTTCCCACAGCCCTTAGCAGGAATATGGGCCTGCCAGTAGGTACCTTGATTTCATACTTCTGGATCCCAGAACAATGAGAGAATAAACTTCTACTGTCTAAAGTCACCCAGTTTTGGTAATTTGTTATAGGACAACCTCAGGAAACTAATACAATAATATAGTAACTAATGTAAACAATATAGCACATGCATATATTATATAGTTGTATTGTGGAATGGCAAGATGTGGTTGATGATTAACCAAGGGAAAATTTTCTAAAGGAGAAGATGCTGGAAAAGGGACTAAGGTTTAGCGGCTGTGGTAAGCAATGTAAATAAAATCTCAAAAGCAAGAGTGAAAACACTGTGCCCAGAAAATGTCAGAAGCTTTAGCTATCAGATGGAACAGAGATTCAGAATACATTTTGGATATGTTTACTTTAGTTTTAAGAGTCATCATGAAACTACTAAATCACTTTAGTACTGAAAGTCTTTTATTCCATACAATGATCTTGTAATGGCCTGGTTCTATATACAAGTTACACATGTAACATTAAAATTCTATAAACTGTATTGCTTTAATTCACAGTGGCTTTTTAAAAAATTAAAAATCATTGGATACTCTTTACTATACTACAAACATAATAATGCTCCAGTATGTCTATTTCTAAAAGTAAAGTGACCATCCTGGCTTCTGTGGTAAAAAATGAATGTTATAATTTACCTTTTAATTAGATCAAAATCTGTATCAAAAAATGTAAACGGAATCTAATAACAGAAGTTCCAGATATTAAAAAGACAATCTTTTCAAAAGGAAAACCTAAAAGTTAGGAGGGCAAGTCTATGAAAATAACCCTAAAAGAGAAGTTGCAGTAGATGATTTAACTTGACTATCCAAATCAATCAAATGCACTATTCATAAGCAGAAAAACAGATCTGTTTAATGACCTTCTGTAATTACATCATGTAATTACCACAAAAAAACCTTCTTTAGTAGTAGAACTCAAAACTGGTATACTATATAAATGTAGTTGTTTGCTTGTTTCCTTCTTTACACAAGGCTGAATTTCAACAATTCTGTTTCATCTTTTTATGACTTTGTCAGTCCCAAAGTAAATTCTTCTTTAATGTAATTAATAATTAATTATAAGAATTGTCCATGGGACCCATATGTGTATAGAAATAAGCTCTGGCAGACTGGTTAGTATTGGAGAGTGCATGCAGAGAACAATGTGAAACCAGGATGAATAGCTTTATCCCACAACTCAAATATAAACAAATACCATCTGCTGCCATTAAATTCAATTTTGCTTTTTAAATGTTACTGTGAGGCAGCCAGTTCAACCAGCGCAGCGGTTCTTAAAGCTGGCTGCACATTAGAATGTGGGGAAGGGCCTTATAAAAGTACCTAAGTTAAGACTCACCCCAAAACAATTAGACTCTCGGGAGGTGGAGCCTGAGTTTTTGTTTTTGTTTTGTTTTGTTTTTTTAAAGATTTTATTTATTCATTTGAGACACAGAGATACAGAGACAGAGAGAGAGCATGAGCAGGGAGAAAGGCAGAGGGAGAGGGAGAAGCAGGCTCCTCGCTGAGCCGGGAGCCCGATGTGGGGCTCGATCCCAGGACTCTGGGATCATGACCTGAGCCGAAGGCAGACGCTTAACCGACTGAGCCACCCAGGCGCCCGAGCCTGAGTTTTTGTTGGTGCTGTTTTTTTTAAGTTCCTCTGGTGATTCAATGTACAGCCAGGGTAGAGATCCACTGCTGTAGTACTTGAAATTCCATAGCAATCTGGAAAGTTGCAACAACCTCAAGGAACCAGCAGGTGGCCACAAACACATTAAAGAATCAGTTTGGGCTTCTAAGGTTTCCCTCTTATAAATGAAGATTATCTTCTTTTCATCACTTATTGATAGACTATAAAACTATAGAGGCTTGGGAAATAGTGCAGAAATGAAATGCAAAGTTAGGGCTTCTTTTTTTAAATCCCCTTATTTGTAAGGTTAAATATTCATTAAGGATATATGATAATGAGATATATCTAACATATTAACATTAGAATTCTATCCTTTAGAGCAGGGATTAGCAAACTATAGCCCAGTCAATGCTTGTCTTTTTGTAAATAAACTTGTACTGGGGCACAGTCACACCCATTTGTATTATCTAAGGCTACTTTCAAACTACATTGGCAGAGGTGAGTGATTTCAAATAAGACCACGTGGCCCACAAAGCTGAAAATATTTACCTACCTGTTCTTTTACAGAAAGAGTTCGCTGATCCCTAACCCAGCCAAATTAACATTCATAGTAAACTAGCTTACCTCTCCTATTCTACAGTGAGCAGATGTGGATCTGGGAGGGCTGACGTGAGTGGCATGAATTGTTAAGTGTATGTATGCTTTCGCATGTCCTGCGGTGTAAAAAAAAAGAGAGAGAGAGAGCTGTGGTGTTAGCTAGTTTTGTGTTCCCCATGCAACTTTAGTACACATCTATACTTCACACACAGAGAAAAACCTCTCTAGTCAAGTGCTATTACTCCAGCCAAGAAAGTCTTTATGGAGTCAAAGAAGTTAATTTTAGTTAGTAAGGGGTGCAAAGTGCTCCTGCGGTAAGAGTTGATGTGCTATCCACAGTGAGAACAATGATCCTGTAATGAGAGCACAGACTGAGTGCTCAAGGATGATGCTTACTCAACCTCAAAGTGGAACAGGAGGAAGTTAAAATCCCTACTGCCGCTGCCTCAATCATAATGGCAGAGTTGAGACTGAGTAGGACCCCAGACAAAAGCATATACCCATATGAAAGCAAGTCTCCAGAAAGCAAAGAATGGGGGGAAAACCCCCCTCTTGCCATTTCTTCTTCAATTTTCTAAATGAGAG
Organism: Mirounga leonina; assembly: GCF_011800145.1. Classification (NCBI taxonomy): domain Eukaryota; kingdom Metazoa; phylum Chordata; class Mammalia; order Carnivora; family Phocidae; genus Mirounga; species Mirounga leonina. Next base: position 4,132,647 of record NW_023270244.1, read on the forward strand.
CTTCCTTGTAATCAAGTCAAATGAAGCTCATGACACTGTCCTGATCATGTAGGTATCTAAAGTCAGGCTAATAAAAATATACAGGGCAAGGCTAAAAATGAAATAGGGAAAGGACTTAAAAGTGCAATTGTAAATTATGTAGAAAACAGAAAGATACTGGGTTTGAAGAGCTAGAATGGGACAAAGGAAGTGCAAAGAAAATGGCCTTAGTTTTGAAACTAAGCACGGACTTTAAAAAAAAAAATGAAGTTGGGCTGCTAGTAAGACAACTGTAGTAATCCAGATAGAAACTATCACCCACACAATGGATATAGTTAAACCATGTTTGCTAAGTGACCATGATGAAAAAGACTGCAAAAGAGGATATATAGCATACATCCTTCTTCTAAAAGAAATTGCGTGTTATTTTAAGTATTGTTTATGTACAGAAAAAGTCTGGAAATCGTCAATAGTGGTCATTCTGGGGAATGGCATTAGAGAAAGAATTCTTAAATTCATGTTTCTGTATACGTTTACTTTGCTGAAATGAGATAATGAGACAGGGAAACTGAAGAACTCCATAAAAAATCTCCTTTTTGCTCCTTTTCCTGCTTCTATTCTTGCTAGGACTTGCACCCACACCCCACTTTACATATGCCTTGTAATGCAAAGAGTATTTCCTCCTTGTAAGGGACAAGGAGTTCATGATTTCTCTAGAACAGATAACATCTAAGGAAGACCCAGATGAGAATGACTGGAGGGATCTACCATATGTGTATTCCAGACCACCAGCGCTAGACATCTAGACACGAAGACACCTCCCGCCCCAACCCCAGCTCCAAGCAATAACACTTGGGTCCTCCTCTTTGTTCTAACCGGTTCTTGGATGCCTGAGAGGACACATACACCAGACCATCATCCTCAGTAAAAACCCCCAGACCCCAAACTAAGACAAGACTCATGCTCCTTGTCTTTCTGAGTTTCCTGGGCATTTGTCTGTATCTGCTCTCTCTATATCTTCAATGAACTTTTTCACCTCCGTGGGCTCATGTGAGAGTTCCATCCTGCAGGAAGCTAAGGACCCTCTGGGCTGGTCTTGCGAGACACCCCCCCACACACACAACAACTGGGTCTTCTGACCCGGCCTGCTGGCACCAATAGCATTACTTCTTGAATTTCATTTTTATTAAGATTTCAAAAGCTTCAGTATTTGTAAGAAAAGGTAGGTGCCCCAACATCTCAGATGAATGGGACAGAAGATGGTAAGAAAAAGAGTTTTCTCTCAAGCACATTCTGAGTGTTGGGTACTATGCTAAGTATTTTAAAGAAGTTCTCAACTCCCAGCAACTTTCTGGAATAACCATCTTACCCATTTTACAACTGTGGAAACCAAGGACTTAGAAAAGACAGATAACTTATTCAAGGTTGTACAACAAGCAGAGTTGGATTTGACCTTAATCTGACTCTAAAGCCAATACTCTATGCTGTGTGTACTCATAGATGACTCCAAGGTTTGAGCAGAGGTGTTTCATAGTGTTACGACCACCCAATAATTTTTGGTCCTATCCTTATTAGATGGCAGGTTCATTAATATCAAAGGAAAAACAGCAAATAAAAATTCAGTTAGTGATGTATAAAATTCTCTTACTGACCCTCAGTAATAGGTTGAAACCTATTACTATTCTGCAGTTTTTATCCAAGATCCGAACAGAAGGAATTCCACAACTCGATTATTTGCTTTTCTTACTGCCTAAGAAAGCACTAAATACTGTACCTTTTCACATGAAAATAATCCAGCCTTGTGTATTTTTAAACATTTATTTTCATTCCATGTAGCTAAACTTCTTTCATGACCTTACCCTCTTCTCTCTTTTGTGTAATTCCTAAATATTATTGCTGAACACAACAAAATAAATATACTTGAACGACTATACAAACACCTATGTAATACACACAAGAACCTCAACAGATTGCCAATTCACTAGAAATCAAGATTCTGTTAACAATCGGGACAGCCAGGGCGCCTGGGTGGCTGAGTCCTTAAGCATCTGCCTTCGGCTCCTGGAATTGGAGCCCCATATCAGGCTCCCTTTTTCAGCAGAAAATCTGCTTCTCCCTCTCCCATTCCCCCTGCTTGTGTTCCCTCTCTCGCTCTCTCTTTCTCTCTCTGTCAAATAAATAAAATCTTAAAAAAAAAAAAAAACAGAACAGAACAATTGGGACAGCCAAAGTACATAACGGATAGGACAGAAAAAGAAGTATTTTACATTAAAATGTTTGAAATTTTTGAAAATACTGGCATAAAACAGCATTACTAATAAAGGAGTTGGACTTTTCTGCATAATGATTCTTAATGTCTTACTTATTTTTCTCAGTGTTATTGAAGATTTACTAACAATGTTGCATCTACTGAGACTTCTAACAAAGAATAAGTTTCTAAGGAAAGGCTCTGCCAGGTTTCTAAGCAAAGATAATAGGTTGGACCATATAAAATTGCCACTAGTCTACCAATTTTGACCTACAAAACTGGTATTTTCATATGGTTTAATCTATCTCAGAAGTAGGTAAAAGAAGGTGGAGATTAAAACAGAAGTGAAGATCCAGCTTAAAGACATCAGTTTTAAGACTTTAAAATTATGGTTAAGGGGAAAATATAGCATTTTAATAACTGACTTCCCTACGAAAAAATGTTGGTCTCTATTAAGTAAAAAAGGTTTCTAACACACATTTTACATGGCGAAATAGCAAACTATCAAGCTTCTTTCTTACCAATTCAAAAAGAATCCACTATCAAACCAACTTTTTCTAGAGTTCCAAGGTTGCACTTTGCTCCTCCACCCCGTCCCCTCAAGTTTCTGTCGTGCGTAGACAGCGCGCCAGTACTTGTGTTCCCGTCAAATCGAGTAAAAGCAACCTGGCCTCTCCTGGCCTCGAGGGCACTTCTCGGAAATCGCGGGGCCTCCCTTCCCCCGGCATCGCCTACACTGGGGGGTCCACACCCTGGAGGGTGGAGGGAAGCCGCGGGCAGGTGCGCCCGGAAACGCGCGGCGGAACTCTGGCATCGCTTCCCGATTCGGGTCTGCCTCCTCCATAAGAATCGGGGGCCGTGGGGGGTGAGGAGATTCCTAAGCTCCCTCGGGGCCTCAAAAGTCGGCCTCCTCGTCCTTCCCTTTGTTTCTGGCCACGGCTGAATAGGAGACGCGCGGTGGCGGTTTCTCGACGACGAGGCACAACGGTGGCTTGAGGACTCGAAGCCGGGCCCTTCCTCACTCACCTGCTGGGCGGGAAGGCCCGCCAGGCGGAGCTCGGGACCCCTCACGGCCTGCCCCTCCATCTCCAGCGCCACAGCCAAGGCCGCCGCCACTCCTCCAAAGGTAAGATTTGAAAAGCCCGCCGCTCGCTGGGGCCGCGGAGGACGCCAACCGCCGTCCCGGCCGCACCAAGTCCGGCCGCGGGGGGAGGGGCGCGGGGGGCTTGCCGCCGGAGGGCGCACGCGCAGTGGGAGCGCCCGCGCCCGGGCCTCCCGAGCTGGAAGCGGGCGGGGACCCGAGCTCTCCGTGCCCGCGGAGAAGTGGGAGCCGAGGGCCGACTTAAGGCCGTGACTGGGGCGTGGGCGGGCTTGGGACGGGAGTGGGCCGGGCGGTGGGGAGAGCGCCGGCCACGAAGCGCACCGGGCCCGGCACAGGGTTTCTGCTGGTGGCGTTCGAGGCACGCCCTTGGCGCTGAGTGCATTTTGCCTGCATCCCAGTGCAGGCTCTCCCTCCACAGCCCTCGGGCTGGCTGCAGTCCCTGCGTTCTTACGGACGACTCAGGGACACACGGTGTCACCAGGAGCCTATGGCCTCATTCCCAGAGAACCAAGGGACACTGCTCCCAGCGCTCTCACACAGCACAGGGTCACTCGGAGACCAGGGCCCTATAACCCCGGCTGGTGAGATACCAAGGTCTTTTCTTTTGTCCCCAGTGTTTCTTTATAATTCCAGAGACCCCACCACACACACCCAAGTAGTCTGTTCTTCTTGCAAAGACTTCTTTCTTGAAAGCAGTTTATTCTTTTCTTGCAAAATACTTATTTCATTACTCCTTCCCCACCAGCATCCAAGGTGATAGCCGAATGACGTATTATTTTCCCAGAGCCCCATTTTTTGCTGTCCCTAAAGACCAATACAAAGACTGTTTTTCAAAAAAAGATTTTATGTATTTATTTGAGAGAGAGAGCGAGAGAGAGAGCCCGAACAGGGGGCAGGAGCAGAGGGAGAGAGAGAAGTAGACTCCCCACTGAGCAGGGAGCCCTTTGTGGGGCTTGATCTGTGGACTCTGGACCATACCTGAGCAGGAGGCAGACGCTTAACGGCCTGGGCCACCCAGGCACCCCCCACCCCAATACAAAGACTCTTTTTTAAAGAGTTTTATTATTAATCATAATGGGAAAGTATGGAATCTTTAAAAATAAAAATTGAAGTGCTAAACATTTCAGGCCCTTGTAAGATCCTTATAATCCATTGTCCTGGCCTATCCTGACTTACCCTTGAAAAGGCAACAGGACTCCTCTTTGACTTTTGACATTTTTTTCTCCTAAGTGCAAAATTAACCAAATAACCCTCCCACCATCACCTCATAGAAGGCCTTGGGCACTTTTCCTTCCATAAATTATCCACATTATCCACAAGGCTCTTTTTAAGCAGTTGGTTTGAAGATTTACTTCTGAAAAAATGAAGAGTGCCTGTCCCTTCAAATAGGTTATTTGAGGCCCTCTGGAAAAGATGATACTAGAAGCTTCCCAGCTAGGAATGACCCTCCCCTTACATTAGGAATGTATGGGTCATTAACAATGACCCATATCCTTACACACAACTATAAAATGTGTATAGCTCAAAATTACCAACAATGAGTTCACCTCATTCTCTTCAAACACAGATCTGAATTCCAAAGTCATTAGGTACCCTTCCCCCAATGCACACCCCTCTCTTCTGCTTACCACTTTGTGGTATAATTATCCCCTATTCAAAATGAACTGCATGAGCCTAGTAGAGTACCTGACTCATAAAGGAAATACACACAGGGAGCTCATCATCAGACATATATTATTTCTCATATAACACACACAGCTCTCAGACTCAAACCAAAATACTTATAGAAGCCATCACTTTATGGAAAGAGAGGCAAGCCAACCAATTTTAAATTGGACATGGATGTAGGAATATTTGATGAGTAAATACTAACTGGAGATGCATTTATTTATGATACTCGAGGAGAAGCCATATTTAGTAATTACCTGTGGAATTGACAGTTGCTATTAAAGACCTTTCTCTTTGGAGAAGATATAATGTAGTCCTATCTCTTTATTATTCATCAAGGGATGTGTCCAGGAAGTGTTTAAGATATAACTATTACCTGGTGATTAAAATACCTCAGAGCAGGAATGCTGTTTCCTTATTTATCCCCAGGTCCCTCTGGTAGTTTCATCAAACATAGGTTTCTCTGGTGTATGTGATGTACATCAAAAGAGATGGAAACTACCAAAAGCTTAAAGATTTCACATGAGTAGTTTGGTTAGCTTGAGAATGAATGAATGGATGGATGAATGAATGAATGACTTTAACAACTCCCAGAAAGTAAAAAGTATGACATTTTACCATCTCAACTGTTTGAAAAATAGCATTTGGTCATCTCTCATTTGAGAGCTAACATCCCACCCTCCTTGGGCTCCCACAGTCAATGGATGCCTACCCAATTGCCCAGGTATAAAAGCTTCAGATGAATTGTGAATGATGGGATTACTGTTCTACCAATATTACTTCCCATGATAAGTTCAACATGCAAGACTAATTATAAGTATTTGTTATCTCTAATATAACAAATAGATAATATTTAATAATTAATAAATATAAAATCAGTATTTGACATAGGACAGCCAATTTAGATAATACTAATAAATGTTAAAGCAAATTTTTCTTCTCTTAATCCCTGCATTCCCCTTTTTAAATCTCTAAAAGGTCAAAAGAAAAGAAAATACTGAACTGGAAATCAGCTCTCTTACATAATAGACCTATTATGTTTAAAAATGTGATCTGCCCCAGAACAGATAACTGTTGTGGTTTCTAATATCCTCCTAGACTCTCTTAAAAAACTCCTATTCAAAAATTCTCTTGATGATTCCTCTATTCATCTGTTATCTCATAGGCAATGCATTTAAAATGAACTTCATAGACTAGAGCCGTATTTTGAATTATATACAAAAAAAAAAGAAAAAAAGGAAGAAACAAGTAAAGATGCCAAGGAGAGGTGCAGCATTTGCTTAAATGAATAGGCCATAATCTACAAACACAGAAGCATCATATAATCATAAGGAGGATATGGAATACAGAATCTGAGGACTTATTAGCTCTATGACCTTGGGCAAGCCACTCAGTGTCCTTATCTATAAAAACAAGTATAATAATACCTAGTTAGTTTTTTTAAAAGTTGTTGGGAGACTCAAATGAGATAAGATTTGTGAGAGTGCTTTGTAAACCGGTTATCCACAAAAACATGAGACACTGCTACTGTAGGAAGGAAGCATCAGCACCTATGATGGGCCGATGTACAGGACCCACAGAACACTGAGATCTGAATGAGAAAAGTTTATATGAATAGGGTTGAGTATATTCAAGATACACCACCTACCACTGAAAAATAATTAATACCTCGATTATATTATAAAGAAATACAAATCAATAAATATCTGACTGGAAAATAGTCAAATGTTATGGTAGGGATATTGTAGATTAAACCCAAGTGGCAAATAAAATGTGAAAAGTTGCTCAACTTTATTATCAGTTTTAATCTGTAAATTTGCAAATTTGTAATTTACAGGTTAAGACCCGAACAAGGTAATATTTTATAGTTACTAGATTGGTAAATATTAAGAAGTTTGATAATACTAAGGACTGGGGAATTTACAGGTCAAAAAGATATTATACACTGATAGAGGAGATGTAAATTTGTGCAATTTCTTTGGAAAAAATTCAAAACTATCTTGTAAAGTTAAAAATGTATATACCAAGCCATTCCACTCTGAGGTACATATATCCTTAAGGAACTTCTTACAAATGTGTGCCAGCAACACGTTTGTAATAGCAAAAATATAAAACAATCCAAACGTTCATTTCAAGACAATGGATAAAAAAAATTGTGGTGGTGTACCCAATGACATATGTCAGTAAAAATGAGTAAACCATAGATATATGTAACATCATGGCTGAATCTTGGAAATATTGAATGAAGGAATCAGTTGCAGAGGCGTACATAGACTATGTACTTTTTACAAAGCAGAATAAGATATCTAAACAATATTTTGTTTAGGAACACATGTAATAAAAAGCTTATATTTTAAAAGGAAGAGAGTACTAAGAACAAAACTCAGAATAGTGACTATCTCTGGGAGAAAGGCAGGGGGATGGGAGGGAGACAGAGCATACAAACACAAAGCTACTAGTAATGTTTTAGTTCTTAAGCTGGGTAATGGGTTCCCAGGTATTTATTTTAATGTTTACCTAGTAACTTACATATATATTGCATATATTCTTTTGCATACCTCCAACATGTCATAATAGAAATCATTCTAAGGTATTTGAAATGTTCTTGTACAAGTTAAACAATGGTGATAACGTACGGTCTTTTAAAAGATTGTTACCTGGCAAAATAACAATACATTTTTTGGCTTCCAATTTTTGACTTACGTTTGATTCGTTTCCAGTACATTTTAGTATGTGAAAGTGTGAAAGCACAGCTGTAATGCGCTAGTGCCTATGCCCAGCAAGAGATGAAAACTGGCCATGTGGGTTTATCTGAACACTTCAGAGCCATTGCTTGGGCGCTTGGATGGCAGGTGAGGTAGGTAGATTTTGCAAAGGATGAGAGGTTTGTCAGCAGGTGGGGATGAAGTGAAGTGCAATTTGAGTAGTTACTGTTAATGTGACCTTTATATTACACATAGGCCTAGAGACATTCAAATGACATTAAAATCAAAGGGCTCCTTACTGAGCAAGAAAATCAGCCAGAGGAATTAGTTACATGACTTGAATCCATGGTCCTCAAACAGTGGCACACAAATCTTTCCAAAGTTTTATAGGCTTGGACAGTGTTAAAGGAATCATTGCTAAGATCTTCAACTTACATTCCCCATCCTAAAGCTGATTACCTAAGGTGCCTGTTGTCTGGGCCTCACATTGATGCCCTTTCACAGTCACCTTCTCCCACTTGTGTTAGCCATCCGCACTACAGCATTGCCCCTCGGTATAAAAACCATCTGGGGGCCAAAGGGACAATTAAATTCATTGGTGTTGATGTTGCTACAATCAATGAACCAGGGGCTCAGTTGCTTACATAGCAGAAGTAGACTTGATGTTGAGAACTGTCTCATTCTAGCATTAGTATTTGTTCATGGATACATAAATCAATTGGAGGAAAAAAGGGCTCGTCTATCTGATTATGAGATTCATTTCCAGGAAAATTTTATTCTCAATCTTTAATATTGATCTGTTACAATTCGTCATAGGCTTATTTTGTTATCAATTGTATACTACTAACAATTTTAACAATGCAATCTAAAAGAAAACTCTTGACCGTTAAATCTTATAGTCACGTGAAATGTAAAAATGTATAAAATTCCAATTTATGCTTATATGCTTGCTGGAGAGAAGCATGATAGGATGAGCAATGAAGACCTCAAGCATAAAAATATTTTATGTAAGTAGAAAACTCTGTGGGAAAGTGGAATAAAAATAGAAGTTCAAGTAAAATAGGAACAATGTAAAATTTCTGATTTAGAGATAAAGTGGCTCATGTCTTTTCTAAATGGAAGATGGTGGCTGAGTATCAAATCTTTAACATTTGGGATTCCATTAGATACACTTAGTAAATATAATGATTTAAATTGTACATTGTAATTATTTTCAATACACCAGCTATTACATCCTTTGTAACTATTTAAATATATGCTAAAACATAATAGATGCCACCTTGAAAAATACAGAATTTTTAAAAATTCTTTTCGGAGTTTTGCACTAATATTTTGGAAAATTGCTGATTTAGATCTCTAATAACGTTGCACTGCAAAACTTGGATGTGTCTGTCTGACAGAGAGGCATGCTTGCAGACTCACTTCCCCCAATTTTTCTCTGATTCCTCTCCTACTTCCCACCACCCCTCACTGTCCCTCCTAACCACTTCTGGTTTCCCAGACAGACACAGCTCCTTCAGGAATTTTTTTTCTTCAGGTGCATTAATACCATCAGTTAGTCTAAGGACAAATTCTTCTCTTCCCGCTCTTGTTCTGGAGATGTTCTGTCTATAGCTATTCACCATTGTTTTCTCCTTTCTCTGTCTTGGCTATTACGGGGCCTTTGCTCTCTCATGGAAAATTCTGAATCCGCTTCTCAAGTTCTGAAGCAACAACAAAGAAGCTTGTTGAAATTTTTATCGGAATTGTATTGACTTTAGAAGAAACTTACATGTTTAGGGTACTGAGCATTCCTCTCCATGAACATCACATATGTTGCAAATTTAGATCTTCCTTAATGTCTTTCAATAAAAGTTTTGTACTTTTTTCCACATAGGCTTTGCATATCTTTTGTTCCATATATTTTTGGATTCCTTATATCTCTTCTTGTTGTGGTAAATAATGGCTTTAAAAATATGTCTTCTGTTTGTGACTAGTGTATAAAAATAAGCCTGATTTCTGTTTGTTGGTGTTATATCCAAATACCAATTTATCCTTGATAACTTAAATTCTCTTATTATTTCTAATAAATGTAGGTTTGCCGAGGGCAGGGGGTGTTTTTCTATGTAGACAACGAAGTGTGAATTAGAACAGTTTTCTTTCCTTCTTTTCTAATTCTTGTTATTCTTCTTACCCAACTTACCGCTGTGGCAAGAACAGACAGCTAATACAGTGTTAAATCAAAGCTGGGAAAGTGGGCATGCTTGTCTTCTTCCTGATTTTTAAAGGAAATGTTTCTAATGTTTAACCATTTCTTTATCTCACTACATTATATATCTTTTTGCTTGGGATTTATGCCCTTCATTTTTAAGCATTAACTCTAAAAATTGCCTCTCCTCTCTTCTCTCTGTTCTATCATTTAAGGACTACAATTAGACATAGGTTAAATCTTATTCTATTTCTTTATCTCCTAAACTTTATTTTATATTCTCCATTTTCTTGCTTTTTGTGGCTGAATTCTGAGTATTTTTCCATCTTGCTATTTCTTTGTCTGTGTCTAATTTTCTCTTAAATTCAACTACTGTGTTTCTTTATTTCAACAATCATGTTTTTCATTTATAAGAGTTCCATCTTACTTTTTTGATCTTCCTTGTCCTTTTGGGTAGTCTGTTGTTGCCTGTGCATTCGTGGGATTCTATTTTTAATTTCTTTCGATCTTTTTCATACTTCACATTCTGTATCTAGTCATTCTAATATTTGTAGTTTTTGAGGACATTAATTTGATGTTTCCACTGACATTTACTCATGGTGACTTGTTTCCTTGTGTTTTGTAGCCTTTAATTGGATGTTCATATGTAGCTAATCTCAACTTTCTTGCAGAGAGGATTTGCACATTCTGCTGGGAGCCATAAGGCTCTAGACATGTAAGACCACCCAGCCCAGATTCCTAGGTTTAATGTCAGAATCTCAGGTGCACGTCCTTCTACATGCCACTGGCAGAGCAAGACTGTTTGTTTGTGGCCACCGCATTTGTGCAGGTATAGCTCGCAGCTCAGGTTTCAACTCCTGGTTGCTTTGTTTGTTTGGGGGGCTTTGGGGTTGTTACTCGATTTTTAGTCCCTTAAAAGTTATTTCTTCTTTCCTGAGATTTCAGCAATGCTACAAAAGTTAGACTTTATGCAAAATTTATATTTCACGCAAACTTGTTCAATAACGAGAGGAACCACTATTCATGAAGTCCACCCCATTGCTGATATAGAAGCCCCTAGGAAAGGGTATTTTTAACACCAAAAATATAAGAAGTATATAATATTCTTCAGTGCAGTCTTACACTGCACACTTTTGGTTTTAAGGGAAACTTGCCACATTGTCTTTGTTTTTTTCCTTCCACCTGAAAATGTTCAGTATCCCAGTAAGGTCAACACTGTTCATCTTTGGACAAAGATGGAATTTTTCAGAGGATAGAACAAAGATCCATAGAGAATAAATGCATTGGAGAGCCCCTTGTAGGTCTAAAAAACAAAACAAACAAACAAACAAACAAAAAAAAACAAAAAAAACTTTTCTCTTCCTTTGGTCTATTAGAGGATCCTAAAAATATATGCCCCTTGGGATTTCACACCTGCTATAGACAAAAGTGCTGTGTCTCCCATTCTTCTCTTTTCTTAATAGGAATCGTTACTGAAGTTACCCTGAACATGTTTCACCAGAGTATACTGGATGTTTGGCAAGCAGATTACTTGCCTTTTTAGTTCATAAGTGTTTTGGTTCAAGAGGAGCCACACCCAGACATGAAGCAGATTTCTCCCTGACGTAGAGACTACACTGTAATCTCATCCATAGATCCTGCTCTTTGTGCTTGTGGTCCTCACTAAATGGCACTTTTGGGTTTTCTCCTTCAGGGAGGGATGAGTATATATTGCCTATGGGAAGGAGAATGAATCAAATGTTTGGTGCCTTGAAGGACTATTGTAATCAGTGACATTCACAAAATATTTCTGGTTTGGTTCACTTCCTCATAGGCTTGCCCATTTGCAGTTAGACATGACTGTGAGGTATGCTTTGACTGATGAACCATGAATAGAAGTGTCTGTGCAGCAACTTTAAGAGCAAGTGTGTGATTTGCTACCATTTTCTCTCCCTCTGTCCCAGTGACAGGCAACTTTCCAGATAGTGGATGGTACAATATCCTGGGTTGCAGAGGGAGAGAACTAAAGGGAGCCCCAGATATCTTGTGATGAACATGTATTAAGTGCAAGAAATCCATCTTCGCTGTTTTGAACCTCTGGATCTGGAGATTGTCTGTTGCTACAGCATCATATAGGCCATACTGAGTGATGCGAGTACAAAACTGAGGGACAGGATTTAAAGGATGGTCTTAGCCCTGCCACCTAGTATCCACATGCCAAGTCACTTAGGGTTAGGGCCTCTAAACCCAAGTTCCTTCACCTGTCAAGTAGGACTAGTAATTCTTCCCCTGTCTGCTGCAGTGGCTTGGTTTTGGTATCCAGCATTTGTGAAGGTGTCTGAAAAATGTAAAGGAGGTGCAAATATATTCCAGTAGTGTCATTAACAACATTGAATTGGTTTATTCCCATCTATATAATGTCAATTCCAAGAAGAAAACATTAAGGAAGTTATGAGAACTCAAGACTTAAATCAGATAATGGTGCAATGAATGACTTGATGATTTTAGCATGAAGTACTGACATGTCCGTCTAAAATATCTAAATAACTACACACACTTTCTTTTGTAAACATAAACTTCTTTAAAGAGTCTTTAATGCTTTTGAAATTTTATTGTAAGTTAAAGAGTTATACCTAAGAAAAATAAAACCAAAGGTAATTTTGGAAGAAAAAGAAGTTTATCTTGGCCTTAAAAATTATATTTTTTTAATGTGCTATCAAAGTGAGCATTGAGTTGGCTTGCTTACCATGAATTCCAGAACCAAGCTTATTAAACTGCTTTGTTTTCAAACTTCTTCAGCCATTTCTTCACCACAAAATTGTGAGTTCTCTTGAGTTGACCCTTATCTTCCATTGAAAGAACCACATTAGAAATAATAAATCATAAAGTCTTATAAAAATGCCCTTCCTGGGCACCTGGGTGGCTCAGTCATTGAGCGTCTGCCTTCAGCTCAGGTCATGATCCCAGGGTCCTGGGATCAAGCCCCACATCGGGCTCCCTGCTCTGCGGGAAGCCGGCTTCTCCCTCTCCCACTCCCCCTGCTTGTGTTCCTGCTCTCACAATGTCTCTCTCTGTCAAATGAATAAATAAAATCTTAAAAAAAAAAAAGTTAAAAAAAAATGCCCTTCCTATTATTTTCTGAAAACTAAAGGCAGGAAAACATCCTGTGACCACTTTCCAGAGTGTGTGAGCCTGTTTAGCAGCTCTGCACTGGTTAACAAAGACCATGAACACTGAAGTTGTCCATGACAAGGAATTCCGGGTCTTACAGGATTGTTATTTTTGGCTTGCCATTTGCTGTCTTATGATGGCCAGGCAGGTAGGGCGGGCTTCATGTTAATTCTGTAAAGTGCTGTGTTGACTCGTGCTGTCACAATAATGATGATGATGTGTGATGAATAATTATCCACGAAAATCTGAGCTCCTTCTCATATATAATACACCTGGAATGGATTACTTATCTCTGTCCTTTCTAGTTTTGCAATGGGAAATCTAAAAGATTTAGGATTCGTTTTGAGCTGTATAAGCTTTACTGATCTGTTATGCTCAAATTGAGTGTTAAATAATAGCTAATGCTAAATGAAAGCTTACTTTTTGATGGCAACTGCTCTAATTCTTTCCATTTGTTAATTCTACCATGAATATAATTTAATTTCTTCAAACCATTTCTTTATTACTTACAGAAATCATTCATTTATCAAGCACGCACTAAATTCTTCAGTTGAAATAAATAGTGTAAGATAGTATACAGTATCAGTAAGAAACTTGTCACTGTGACTCAAAAATGTGGCTCTGACTTCTTGAAAGGATATTTGTGTAAGCTTGAGAATACAGTCATCCAATATACATCTTTATTTTTTTATGTCCTAACAATATCTTCACCATTTGGAGTTTCATTTCTTTGTTTGGTGCATGTTTTTATAACAATGTTACTCTTTCTCCTTAGCATGGTATAAATAAAATATGAGATTTTACCTGCAGGTTTAATGTGTCTTCCTTAATGTGTAACACTAAATACTTTGAAGAATTCTATGCACAATCATACACCAGATTCATACTTGAAAAGTGTCTAACCAAAATATTCCTTTAAAATGTTGTACCCAGAAAAAGATACTCATATAAATAGAAGGAAAAAAAAAACCCGAATTTTCTTCCCAATGCCCAATATCTTGTTTTTCTTTTCTTTTTTTTTTTTTAAGATTTTATTTATTTATTTGAGAGAGAGAGCAGAGAGAGAACACACAAGCAGTGGGGAGGGGCAGAGGGAGAAGGAGAAGCAGGCTCCCCGCTGAGCAGGGAGACCAACTCGGGACTCAATCCCAGGACCCTAGGTTCATGACCTGAGCCAAAGGCAGACACTTAACTGACTGAGACACCCAGGCACCCCTAATATCTTGTTTTTCTGTATAGTTTTTATTTAATAGAATTCTACTTTGCTTCTCTGCTTAATAGTTTCTTACGTTCAGGCTAATTGTAGAAATTACATCCAAATTATATGTATTTTATTATCTAAGGTGCAATTAGTTTCCACTTCGGGACATTACTTATTTACTGAAACTAAATTGGCCTCTATTAGCTGTGTTTCCAATTCATAAAATTAATAAAATAAAAAGAATGGCTATGGAAATCTGGATTATCATAAATTATTTTTTAACATAATTCAGTGTTAACAAAAATGAATTTTATAAGTTGAAAACATCAGTAGAAATGAGGAAAAATATTTAAAAGTCCTTTGTGTATCTTATTGGTTTTTTCTATATCTTAATTCGTTATTAGAGGAAACAAGTTCTTGATTAAGTGTTTAACCACCTTTTATTACTCAAACAAAATATTTTCCCCTGAAAAAATTTTGATTGTCCCAGACATTGTCATTAATGAATGACAGGTTAGATTTGTTAAATAATGGAAGATTTTACTATATATATTTTGAATATGAGAATGGTTTAGTAATCATCACCATGTGTACAAGGCAGATGCTATGCTGTGTTTTTCTTTTTTTTTTTTTTAAAGATTTTATTCATTTATTTGAGACAGAGAAATGAGAGAGACAGAGAGCACATGAGAAGGGGAAGGGTCAGAGGGAGAAGCAGGCTCCCTGCCGAGCAGGGAGCCCGATGCGGGACTCAATCCAGGGACTCCAGGATCATGACCTGAGCCGAAGGCAGTCGCTTAACCAACTGAGCCACCCAGGTGCCCGCTATGCTGTGTTTTTCTAAGGTACAGAGTAAAATCTATTGTGTAACAATGGTAGCTAAAAAGGATCTGGGTTGATGTCAACTCTTTATGGCTTAATCAGGTCAGAATTTTTATGACTATTGGCAAAATGTATTACAGGACTTTCAGAGCCAAGAAGATTCCATCATAAAATTTTAGAAATTAGAGCAAGTCTTAGAGAGTACCTATCCAGTTCTATTCTACAGTTTTATAGAAGAAGGTAGAAACAATGTAATCATTATAAAGCATTATAAAAATAACAAAAGAATTTACTACATATTAAGTACCTTTAATATACTACTGGGGCATATTGGTAATCTCTTCTGAAAGATCTTTCATAATATGATACATCGCCAGTGTTTATTATGCATTTGTATAAACATTGATATATATTATATGGCATGAGGTACAATTCCAATATATGATAAAAAAGATTTTCACAAAGTGGTTTTCTGATGTGGCCTTTTCCATGACAACATTTACTTAAGGACCCAAATTGGTTGTTAATGATGAGCTACCACAGTATCTTTTCCATCATTTTAAAATGACTGCTTACAGTATTGGCCAGGGTTTCACGCAGGTAGCAGTATGTGATCTCCCCAAGGGCCATCTCCGTATGCTCATCTTGCTAGGACAGTTGTGAAAGGCTCTTTCTCTGGTCTGTCTTTCCAGCTGTGAGCCTAAAAGTTATAAATGCTGTTGGACGTGTAGACAGTTAGTTCAATGGGGAAACAAGAGTGTGAGAAAGAAAAGATGCCAGCCCTGAAGATCCTGCCGTGCTTCTTGTTTTCCTGCCTCCCAGATCCAATTGTCATAGTTTAGATAAGACAAGACATTAATCAACCAGGAGCTCAGTGGTCGTGACAGTTGCAATGCCTTTTAAATAAAATGATCCCTTGATTGCACTATGCTACAGCTGGACTGGCCACAGAATAAATATAGTCATCCTTCCACTGAGAAAGAATTTTATTTCTTCCTTGTAGTAGCAGCAATTTTTCTCTTCCTATAAAAAGCAAAATCTAGCTTTTAAGATAGAGCTCTTGAACGATCGTCACATTTCTCTGTCTAAAGCCAAGAGTCAGCCTCAATGCTGTTGAATTTCTTTGCAGTTTTAATTGGAGAAAAGTTGGAGGTTTAACCACACATAGGATTGCATCTGTTGAATATTAAGTCTCTAATTTTTCAGATGAAAAATACAACAAAAAGCCTTGCCACCTCCACCCTCAGCTTCAATGCTCCCATATACTTTGTAACATTAAATAATTTCTCAGGCTCATCATTATTTATTTCTGTGGCTACATTTCAAACCTCAAATTAACAAGATTAATATCAAAAGGTTATACAACACTAGGTAAAATGTCAGTCTGATGCCATAGTAATTAATTTAAAAAATGAGACTACATATTTGAATCTGTTATTATGATCATCATATTTATGATGGTATGAATAAAGTCATTCATTCCAGAATGTTAACAAGATGTCTTTCATGTATCATTAAAATAACTTATGTCAAATACTTGGCTAAATTATTAAAGTACTTTCAATATTAATAATTTCATACAAATGTCTAGCAAGAATAACCAGTCAAAATTAATTAATGATCAATTAGGATAGATTATTTCTCTTGGCTCTCAATTGCTTTCCTAATAATCAACTTGCTTTTTTCTGAAATAGGTCAGTTAGCAATAAGTCTTAGTCATTTCACACTTCTATTTTTTAATAAACCAAAACTGTTTAAAGAAATAAGTGATTCTCTTGTAAGTTGTTAATCCTTATGGACATTATAAATCATGTTTTTATCCTTTAAATCTGATGTGCTCATTTTCTCTTTAATTATTGTATACTAATGTGATAATACTGCAGTAATTTTATTAGTTCTACTTCTAATACATTTTGTAAAAATTGATTTATTCTACAATTAATTATATTTGACTTCATAGTATAAACATTCCTCTCATTATTACACTATTGATTAGGGGAAAATTATTTTCAAGATGTTTAGCTAAAAGTGTAAAAGGGTACATTAACATCTTTCATTTTTTAATTAATTTGAACCTGGTTTGGATTTTTGTGACCCTGTGTTTACTACACAAATCTCTTAATAATTTAGGCTAGAACCCAAGAGATTAAGAATCAAACTCTTTGATTTATCTTTTAGCAAAAGATATAATATTAGCAAGAAACATTACCTGCAAGCTATACTAAAGAATAAGGATCGAAATGTTGAGTAAGAATTAAATCTTTGAATCGTAGTCATGTTGAAGAGATGCTGGGTTTCTGACAAAGGGTTAGGTTCTTCTATGGTTACTATATTTGAAAAATGTCATTCCCTTTATGTATTTATAGAATTTACCACTTCATTTAGCAATTGTTAAGTTACAGATGAATATTAAAATGGAAAAAATGTGAAAATAACTGCAGAATAAAGATAAGCAGAATCATTATCCTGAAAACACAATTCTTGAAAATTCTACTAACCAATTATTCTGAATGTTAAGTTTATCATTTAATTTAATTGGGGTCAATTCCTTTCTTACCTGCATTACTGAAAAGTAGTATATATTTTCCTAAAGGCTTTGATTTCATAGCTTACACTACTCTTAAATTATTTCTATGGACCTTAGTATACTCACTAAATTATGTGCTTAGGTAAGCCTTGCATTTTTTCTGTTTTCTGTGCCTTCTAAATATTCTCCCCATTTGAAAATGGAATTGAAGTCTGTTTGCTTAGATACTCACTGAATCTTTTCAGTAGCCCCATGATATAAAATATGAATTAGAGACTTTACATATAGTAATAACAGCAGGAGCAGCTAATATTTACTTGGTATTTTTGTTCCGCAGTGATGATACTTAGTGCTTTATATGTTCTATCTTATTTAATCCCCACTATTCTGAGGCAGGTGAATACAGGACAGGAAGGGGGGAAGACTCACAAATTAAGGAACTTGCTTCATTCACACAAGTAATTAGTGGCCACTCTGGCTGGGACTTAAACCAGATCTGTTTGACTTTAGAGCCTACTACACTACTTTTCCACTTGCTAAAGAATAGAATAGAATAGAATCAAATCGGAGTACAATAGGAGAGCCTGTGTCTGATAGGATTAGATGTTTTTTGCTATAGAGAAAAAAATGTCAAAACTCTGGTTTCTACCACAGACACCACTTTCAAACTTGATACGATTCAACTGGTCAGGGGAGGTGAAAGTGGGAGGAGAAACTAAGAGAGCTTAGAGACTATGTGTCCCTGGAAAAGGGAAATCCCAGACAGGCTGGGGATCCAAGATCAAGAGGACCTGGGCCTCACTCCTGGATAGAGATTGGAGAAGCAGTGAGGCCCCAGGGAAGGGATACTTGACTAGGTATGTAGATGTGCTGGAAAAGGGCTCCACAGTTTCCCTTGCCTCTCTGTAGAAGCAGAGAAGAATTCCCACGCCCCCTCCCATGCCCAGAAGGAAAGGTCTTTGACAGCCCTCCCAGAGCCCAGCATAGCTCGGGAGCAGCATGCAGATCCCTGTACGCCTTGAGAATGGCGCTGACTTTGCAGAGAGAACTGGACCCCAGAGAAGGGATCTTGCAGTGAAGGGACACTCTCGGCAACTGGTGGGGACCTGTAATTAAGGAGCAGGCAAGTTAATAGCCAACTCCGCAGATATCACTGGAAGTAGAAGTTGCTGGGGCCACCCTATACAAGTCACACTATCCAAGACTGCCACCCCAGGGACAGAACAAAGCTGAATTGACTGATCGCCACAAAATGAAAATGTTAAACTTATTAGATATATGGAGACCTGTTCACATGAACGGAATCTTTAAGTAGAAGCTGAAACAAGGGTTGCTGGTAATTCCCACTGGTCACCCAAGTGTCACCCTAGATTGAAGGATTTACTTGATTTCATTCGTTTGCTATTTAATCCATGACATCGTCAGCCCGAGGATTTTAAATATTCATTTTGCCAATTTGGGGGGCAGGGGAGGGAGAAGGTTGCTGATTATTCTCTGTTCATCTGTGCCCATCAACCATCCGTTGCCTGGGTTCTGCTGTGGAGACTGCCTGGCGACCCGCATCTCCCAGGTGCCTCCTTACGGTTGGTTCAGCGGGCGGGAGACACTGGCAGTACTTGAAGGATGGGGGAAGACAGGGGTCCCTGCTTCTTCCTCATTCCCTCATGCTTTGAGTGGTGGCTTTATGCCTCCCCGGCTCTACCTCTACTTCGAGGCTCCAACTGCCTTGGGTTTCAGTAGTATTGCTTCCTCTCTTTACCCTTCTAGGCATAGGGACACCAATGGCTTCCCCTGTTGCTGGACGCTAGGTGCCTCACCATGCCGCGTCGTTTCCCGTCACTCAGCTCACGTCTCAGGGAGGAGGCCCTTCTTGGAATCTCTTCAATCTTCCTGAGTTGACTTCCCTTCCCTCCACGTATCCTGACTGGTATTTTAAAATTTTTGAATTTAGAGAGTCTTGAATTTAGAGTTAATAGAGATTCAAGTGGGAACTAAAGCTTCCATAGGCCGCACCTTAGTAATAGTCTGGGCATATGGTTGTGACTAAACCATATATAATTCTTGACCTGATAGGGCTTTTAGGTGGAATGAAATTTCTAATGTATAAGGCCTCATTTCTCAAGGTGTGGTCCTGCCTCCAATGCACTGGTTTGTTTATTCAAAGCTGATGCCCAGGGTTTTTTTTCCACATGGACATTGATATTCAAACTTCTTGCTGTAGCACCATCATTTTTTCAAATGTGTAAACAACTCAGGACTTGATTAGCATAAAATTATTTTATTACATTTACAAACATTTCTATAGTATTACATTGATTCAAAATAACAATAAACAGGGCGCCTGGATGGCTCAGTCTAGATTAAGCATGTGCCTTTGGCTCAGGTCATGATCTCAGTGGGCAGTCTGCTTTTTCCTCTCCCTCTGTCCTCCCCCCCACCGCTCTCAATATAAAGAAATAAAATCTTTAAAAAAATAACAATAAACAAAATATTAATATTGGGTATTATGATTGCAAGTTGCAGTCATAAAGTACTTTAGACTTTCACATCTTGGGAGTGGGTTAGAAAACATTGAAAAAATTTGGATTCACACAAACTAGTAATGGAAATTACACTACTTTTCAACCATTCACCTTGTACTCTCAGGGTGCTCTTTACCCAATAAAACAGTGATGGCAGAAGTAACCTCACTCTTAGTCTTAGGAAAATCGAATTAACATGCACACATGGTAACAGGTAGATTTCCAAATTGAGTCTTTTAAATGGCAGTTTTAAAAAATAATTGGAAGTGTTTAAACCATGAAATTTGAATCAGGTATTTCTGAAAGCACTTCTGTGGAACCTCAGGAGTGGTGAGGCACACTACCTGAAAATTAATGTACTGGGCATTGTGTCAGATTTTGCTCTATTTAATATAAGATAGTGACTTAGCAATACTTAAATTAATCAATAGAGCCACCAAATTTAGATTAAAGCAAATGTATTGTGTTTTTCTCTTGGCAATTAACTTAGTAACTAATAAAGTTTTTTACTGAGTACAGTAAAAAAATTAAAAGCTGCTACTGTAAGGATGGTGTATGAAGCTAAAACTGTTAAAAAATGTTTAAATATGTTTAAATTCTTCATGATGGCATATATTAAACATAATTCTAAGTAAGAAGAATAATTTAATGAGTTCTCACGAATCCATCACCTGGGTTCGACACTATCAAATCATAATCAGTCTTGCTTTATCTAAGTTGCCCCCTCCTTCCAGCTCCAACCCTGATTAATTGGAAGCAAGTACCAAACAGCACATCACTTCTTCTGAAAGTATTTCAGTAGGCTCTCTAAAAGACAAGATCTCTTTTTAGGAACATAACCATAGTCCCATAATTTAAATAATTCCTTACTGTCATAAAATACCCAGCCAGTGTGTTCATAGTTCTCTTATCATCGCATAACATTTTTATATTTCGTTTGTATGAATCAGGGTCAAAATATGATCCATACATTGAAAATGATTGATATGCTTCTTAAGTCTCTCTTAATCCCTTTTTTACTCTTTCTTATGATTTAGTTGTAGGAAAAAACCATGTCATTTGATCTGTATATTTTCCACGGTGTAGGTTTTGTTGATTGCATGTCCTGTTCCTCTGTCCTCTGAATTTCTTATAAACTGGAGTAGGATCTAGAGTGCTAGTTCTCAATCCAGGCAGTTTTGACCACAGGGGACATTTGTCAATACCTGGAAACAGTTTGGGTTGTCACAATGAAGGGGAGCGCTACTGGCATCTAGTGGGAAGAGGCCAGGGACGCTGCTAAACATCCTACAGGACGTGAGATAACTCCTTTCCCCGAACAAAGAATTATCTGGCTAAACTGTCAATAGCACCAAGGTTGAGAAACTCCAGAGGCATGGTCACATTCAAGTTTTATTTTATCCCTAACTTTTCCCAATTTGTCCATTTTTATCATCTTCACATCTTAGATACAAATCGTTTACACTAAACAAATAGTAATTATTTCTAACATATAATTTGAAATATACCATAGATTAAAAGAATATCGGAATGACTTTAGAGAGACTTCTAAAATACCCTTAGGATTAGCCTTTATCTTGGTTCCCTGATCAGATTATAGTTTTATTCACTAATCTGTAGTTATACTCAGAAGAATTTGATATCTCACTACAATTGTGGTTAAAGTACAAAGCTCATTTTTTTTGCAATACTCATTCCTAATTAGTCCACCTGCTCTTCTGATATCTGTTTTCTAAACCCATTATGAAAGCTGAGGAAATTTAGTATTCACTAAATTGTCTGAAAATTTTTGAGAAAATTAATACAAAAAACAGTAACAATTTTGCTCCTCATATGTACAGCTATAATTAAATTTGAAAATGAACAAGCCATCTGTCCTGGCTTTTGAAAAAATTAAGCAACATCATTTAGCAAAAATTGGAAAGAATATCTAATTTACAAATGATTCAAGTCTTTAAAAGTTAATCACCAAAAAACGCACTAAAGAAAAAAAATTTTCACTGGAAGTAGCCTAGTTTTTTTGTGTGTGTGAAGAGAAGAAAGTTTTTGAGTCCCAATTCTGCCAGTCATCTGAGTTCAACTTTTATGTCTTTATGCTCTTTGGTCTTTTTCTGTAAAAAAATTTTTAAACAGTGAGCAATGGAATGACATGCATTTACAAAATGTGTGGTGGATAAAAGAGCACAGTAATCTTAAATTCCATAAATATTTTTATCTCAAAGATTGAGATAGATTTCAAAGATTGAAATCAAGATAAAGATGAAGAACCCTATGAAATATTAAGTGACTTTATGTTGCAATTGTTCCAGGGCCCTATTTGTGAGATGATAGCTCAGTTACCTTCTCAGTAAGTACATGAGTGGTCTACTTCATACACAGAAATGTTTGGGTCACCGGTATGAAAATATGGACAGCAAATCCATCTTCTAAAACTAAATAACCTTTATAATTTCTTACTTCTTTGGTAATAGTACACTAATTTATAAGAAATTTCTCTTAAATATTTTAAAATTTAAAATAAAAAGATAAATTTTTAAAATGGAATATTTTATGATACACAATTAGTTGCAAAGGACAGAAGCTCATTCAGAATAGCTTAAATAAATGAACTATTTTTCCTCAGGTACTTGAAAAACCCATGGAAAATCAGTGTGGTAGACCCTACTAGTGGTTCCCCCCCACACACACCCTCCCCACCTCCCACCCCATACCATTCTTTCCCTTACCAGAAAGCCTATCTCTCACTGTGCAAGTGGAAATCGACAGATCTGCACCTAACCAGCCTCCCAGCTTCCCTTGCAGCTAGGGTGTGGGCATGTGACCTAATACTGGCCAATGAGACACAAGGAGAAGTCAACATGGAATCCTTGGGAAAGACTTTTCCTTCCTGTCTTTAGTCATGGTTGTGTGAGAATGTGATGCCATAGTGGTTACACAAGAGATGTGGGGCAAATCTGGAACAATCTACCCCTGAACTCTTTGTTAGATTAAATGCAATGATCACTTCTATTGCAATGTTTAGTTATGTGTAGCCAAAGGCATTGTAATTGATAATACTGATTTCAGGTATGGTTAGGTTCAAAAGCTTGAGGGATATTATCAAATGTTTATCTGTTTTTCTCACAATTCTTTTGCGCTCTTTGTTGGCTTCACTATCAGGCTCCAAGTAGTGACTCCAGGCAGGTATAAACTAACATAAATTTACTGATACCAGTTTTAACCTAAGGAGAATTTCCTCCAAAAGAGTCCCCAAAGTGTCCTAGGATTTAGTGAGATTCATCTGGTTTGAGTTCTGTTTTCTTCCATGGAACAGTTTCTCCAGCTAAAGACATGAAATATAGCAATCAGGTCTCCTGAGACCCCTGGAGCTGAAGGTGGGGTCCACCCTACCCAACCACACAGAGAGTAGAACCATTTCCCAATATTGCTAACTGAAGATGGAAATGGATGCTATACAGACAGACAAAATAAATACGCAACAAAAAAATCCAAATGTTTGGTGTAATAATAAAAATAAATGTTTACATGGGACACCTGGCTAGCTCAGTCAGTGGAGCATGTGACTCTTGATCTCAGGGTTATAAGTTCGAGCCCCATGTTGGGTGTAAAGATTACTTAAAAAATAAAATCTTAAAAAAAATAAAATAAATGTTCGCATTGCCTAAGTATAGAATGCATAGAGAAAAATGTAGTCTTAGAGATAAGGAGACTATTAAAAAAAGAAAAAAGAAATAAGGAGACTATAATTCTACTGATTGAATCTTTTAAATACATAGATCATTAAGTTCCTAATATATTCTGGGTATTATGTCGGTGCTGAGGATACAGAAAGTCAGACACATAATACCCGTCCTCCCAGTCTAATGAAGGAGATAGAGGGAAATCAGCAATTATATCATAGCAGACAGATGCCATGTACACTGTGTATCATGGTTTTGCAAAGGAATGGCAGAGGAGGGGAGTAAGGTGAAAGTTCCCACAAAACTTTCCAAGAGTTGGTAAGATGACGACTGCATTTTAGAAAGTTGAGATGGCGGGAACTTCCTGAGCAAAAATCAGAAGCAGGTGAACTCTTGGTGCATGTGCTTAAACCTAGGCTATTTCCAACTCCACTGGTGGCCTTCCACAAGCTTTCTGGCCTGTCTGTTTTCTCATCAGTAAATAAACAGGGAGTGGGTTGGGAAGCAGGGAGAGTGGATAAGGTAGGACTTTTCCAAGATTCTTTACAGAAGTAGAATCTGATTATTCTATCTCGTTAAAAATATCTCCAATGGATGTGAAAAAGGCCTAAAAACAAAGTTTTTAATTTTGACCCATTATGAAACTGACAACTGCCCCAGTTTTCTAATTATTGCCAAAAAAAGACTTTAGTTTAATACTGCATAACAGATAACAGAGTCATCATGTTTGGAAAATGTTCCCCTAAAATTAACTGCCTTATAGTTAACAACCCATTTTCTAGGGATACATTTAACTGTTTTTTCTCTCAGTGAGTTCACCAAAAAAGTTGTTTTAAAGTTAAAAGTTCATTTGGTGCTTTCCTGAGTAGTTTTGTTTTGACAATATTCATTTCTTTTTAAAGCTAAAGTTCTCTTGGCCTTCTTTTGAGGCTTCAGGGACCCATTCACACTCATTTACTGCAATTATTGTGAAAATCTGAATTACTAAGCCCCCATTACACCCCCATTGAATACTACAGTAAAATTCAGAAAATGAAAAGGAGAAAGTAAGGGAACATAACTTACCTGGGAGGTTAAAGTTGAGGAGAGAAAATTTCTCCTGGGACAGGTCCTACGATGAGAGGATAACCTGCATCAGATTAGTGATTATCCTGAACCTGACACCTATAATTCTTAAAAAAAAAAAAAAAAAAAAAAGCATCATTTATCTCTTAATATCTTTTGTTTAATAAATACAGATTTATTCAAATCCTCCTCTTATAAACCTACATAATTCTAAAGTGTGTCCTAATGTTAATATTAACTTGGAATGGACCTATATTTATACACATCTTGAATTTCATCTTAGAAAGCACCTTGCCCTATAGAAATGAATGAGATTCTCATCTCTTTTCCATCTTCTTCTCACTTCTCTAAACCACATCAATAGCAACGGAAAATTCTAATGTCTGTTAAAGCCAACTTCTGAACATTAGAGAGAAGCTAATATTTGTTGATAAATACTGGAAGATTTCAGTTTTGAGGCTTAGCATTTTTAGTGTCCTATATTTCTCACTAGATTCAGGAAGTTATATTCAAGAAAGGAAGCACTTATTATGCTTCTGTTTTTCTTTCAGGAATTAGAATGGAAGGAATAGAAATGAGCTTTGAAAATATTTGAGACCACATAGATCTATTCTCTAACTATGGACCTGTTTATTTCAAAGTTTGACAGCAAATCTGTAAGAAAACGACAACGTCATACATATTAACTGTGTAGTACATTAATTTGAGAATATTCATTATGACAAGTAATGAGAGGAACAGAACGCTCTATTTGTTTAAGTGATCAGAAAACTCATTTGGAGGAATAATGGGCTTTCTCTGGGAGTCTGACATAGAAAACTCTGGGAGAGCACATGCAGCTTATTTAAAGTATGTCTTTGTATTTGCTTTTATTGGAGAGTTTCAACCTTTTGTAGATGAACCCAAGTAATTATTCTAGAAGACAGAGTGTTCTTAGGTTGTACTGAGGTAACTGGATCTTCAACTTGCTGCAGTCAGGGCAGTGGAAGAGGAAAAAAGCACAGAGAAAAAAAATTACTACAATTTAATATATTTTGGGATAAAAGAACTCCCCTTAATTTACCACTCTGAACAAAAGAGATCTCCTCTTCTCTGAATTCCACACCATTAAGGGAAGTCCTGTTAAGATTTGTCACTCCATAGGGCGCCTGGGTGGCTCAGTCGGTTAAATGTCCAGCTCTTGATCTCACTCAGGTCTTGATCCTCACATTGGGCTCCACACCCAGTGGAGCCTACTTAAAAAAAAAAAAAAAGAAAAGAAAAATGTCATTCCATAAACCCCAGATAGTATTGCTCCAATTGGTTTTTCACCATTGTTTAAATATATGGATATTTAACCAAATGGAATGTATGTTCACCACACATGTTCACATATACTTACAGGGAATGGAGCAAGGGATTGGAGACATTCCATTCAAGGGTGGTGACATCAACTTATTCTATGAAAATATACACATCATTTCTCCTCAGTGGGGCCATCAATCTGTTTATCATCTTAAGACCAAATGAGTATAAAACACTTTAAGTTTGTTTTGAAATCCAATGTCAAAATGGTGATAAAAGGTTATTTAATCTTGTACAAAATTTCAAAAGGAAAGTCCCATTTGCCAAGAGAAATTTGTTTTTACAGAGCATTCTATTTCTTTTGAATATTAAATACCCAATTATACCTCAGAAGTTGGTTTATCGCGCTGTGGTGAGCCTGATTTTCCATTTAATATAAAGGAACAGATGTTCCGTGCATGCCAGGGATGGGGGGAAATCTGTCCCCCTTTCCCTTGTCTCCCACCCCCAACCCCACTGGCTGTTCTCCACATGGTAGATATATCCACTCTCCGAATTGTGCAACACAGAATTAGGGAGAATGCTACAAATTTCCTGACATTTGATCATCATTTTGCTAAAAAACAATTTTAGACTAATAATAGAGGTGAACTCCTCACACAAGTGTGTAACAGCCCCAGGGCGGGGGCGAGTGGAGGCGGAGGGGTAAACTTTAGAGGCAGAAAACAATTTGTGAGAGTTAAAACAACAATTTGGAACATGTTATTTTGAATCTAATTACATTGCCAATGGCGATCAATGACCAAAGACTAAAATCTTGATTCAAATTAGTAACAAATAGAGTGAGAATTTATCTTTAAGAAATGCAACTTAAGTAATTTTGAAATTATTTCGCTACTAAATGTTTTATTGCATGTGCCTTCTAAGACATTTTGTTTTGAAGTATCTGATAGATTTTGTTTCAATTTTGACTGATGTAGTTATTAGGGTTTATTTTTGGTTTGCTTCTTAGGAATTTATGGTTAAGAGAAAAAGAAGAGTGGTTTATTTGTTTGGGTCCCATTTTCAAAGGCTGGGGGGATTAGAGGGTAGAGAAGCAGCTACCCACAGGGCAGCCCTGGGAAGTGGAGATTGTCAGGGTTGAAGGCGGACAGCTAAGAAGGATCCCAGGAGGGTCATCCAACTCAGCAGGGCAGAGGATCAGGGTCACCAGCACTATAGAAGAGGCAGGGCAAAGGCGAGCTAGGGAGGCAATCATCTCAGTGCCCAGGAAGGATTCTGGATACTATAATTTTGGTGTTTGTTTGTTTGTTTTTAAATTGGGTGGAATGAAATTTGGTTTTCAATATTTCAATTTCCTGAGTAAGAGCCTTGTAGCAGATGCTGCCTATTACCTACTTGTCAGCCTTTTCCTCCCTGCTGAGTCAGACCGGTTCAGTTAGAGAGGGGAGATCTCTTGACCTTAGGAAAGGTAAGCCTTTACTTCAGGCCTAGGGGTGAATCGTGAGACTCCAGAGACCGCTATGGTCATTCTTCCCTTGATTGGATGTATCATCAAACACCTATGAGCCAGGCACCGTCCTAAGCATTAGGGATACAGCAATGAACAAAACAGACAAAGCTCCTGCCTTCAAGAAGCTTATATTCTAGTGGTAGGAGACAAACAGTTACTATCTACATAAGCAAATACGGTATGCCAGGTGGTGAGCTAGGGAGAAAAACTGAGCAAGATGAGGTAGGAAGTGATAGGCCATGGTGGAGAATGGTGGTTACTTTACATAGAGTGGTTAGAGACAGCCTCAGTGAAAGGGGAGTGAGTCATACTGGCATCTGGAGGCAGAGGATGCTGCAAGCATGGGGGCCTTTAGGAGGAGGCATCCTCGGTGTGTTCAAAGAACAGCAAAGAAGCCATGGTGTTTGGACCAGAATGAGTGAGGGAGAGAATGAGTAAGGAAAAGATCAGACAGGGAATACAGTGGTGAAGTTCAGATGGTGTAGAGCCAGGGAGACCTTGGCTTTTACCCTGAGCACAATGGGGAATCCATTGGAGTTTTGAGCAGAGGCATCACATGATCTGGGATTTGTTTTTTTAAACAGCTCTCTAGCTGTCTTGATGTCCCCTGCTCAGTGAGTGGTCTGAAAGTTGTTACATGGCCCACTTCTGTCTAACGAAATATAAAAGGACATCTATTAGGGAGGGCTTCGACTGCCAAATTTTTAATAAACTAAGAATTATGAATAGAAGGCCCTTCCCTGTACTTTTTCTGCCTGGAACTTGAATGTGATGCCTAGAATCGCAGTGACTGTCTTACTACCATGAGTTGAGGAGGAATCATGCTAAGGATGATGGAGCAGAGAGGTACAGAAAGAGCCTGGGTCTTTGGAGTCACCACCGAACCTTCATAGTGGCTCATGACTACCTACTTCCAAACTTTTGTTAGACCTATTTTAATGGGTTATTGTTCCTTGTAATTGAATTCCAAACTGGAACTGACATTGAAAAAAAAAAAAAGAAAAAAGAAAATGACAACCATTACGCACTTGAAATGACATTTAAGTACCAAAAAGAGTGGGAAGAGCATAATCTCAGAATATGATACAAATTTTTAAATTGAATCAGCTTAGCTTTATAACAAATCTCATGATTGGATTTTAATTCTTTTTTCCCTAAGGACCAGTAAAATCTTCATCACAGACTAAGCTCTAAGGCAAAAGGACAGAACAGCTGGACAGCTCAGCAAACCAAGCCCTTAAAGGTCACGATCTTGATGCACATTACCAGGGTTTGCGTAAAACTTCAACGTTGGGTGACTATGTGTCAAGGTTTGCTAAGGACAGTCTTGGTTTATGCTTGCTCTCCCTACGTGACACTTCTTTCATCCTCAAAAGTGTCTTGATTAGGATAATAAATTATAAGAGCACACACACACACATATGTGCATGTATCCACATAGAGGAGTAAATTAATCAAACCTTTGGGAAAGGATTTACAAGGAACTAAACAAGATATTTTCTCTGGAAATGGGACCAGATTTGTGGAGGAGTTATTTTTAATATATTATTTGTTTGAGTTTTATATCAGGTGCGTGTTTTATTTTCAAAATTAAAAAGAAAAGCTTACAACAACGAAAGGAAGTACTTTCAAGTTTTAAGGAGTCTCAATTTTTATTTTTCCTATGTAGGAAATCAATCGCAGACAAAAATGTCAGATTCTATTGGGAACAACATCTGAATGAGATGGAAAGCTAATATTTGAGAATAAATGTCAGTTACCCGACTCAGAGTGCGATCAGTTCACAAAGATAGGATCTGAGGCGCCTGGTGCTGGTGCTGCCTGTGACTCCTCATTTCCTCGTGTTCCCTGCCACCCACGGTCAGCATGCTTCCTAGCGCTATTGTAGTTAGGGACTGAAGACAGAATTGAAACAATTCTGTAACTTTCAACAGTCAACACGTGTTTTTTGAATGCCTGCCTGTTCCCTGAATGCCTACTATGCCAAAGGCACTGGGCTGAGGTCTGGGTCATGAAAGCCACCGGCTCCCTGCTCTTGTAGAACTTAGAGTTTAGGAGAGACAGACAATAAACAAGCAAATACACACATACATAGGGAATTACAGATTGTGTAAGTATTGTGAAACAGATGAGAAAAGCACAGTGCTAGAGAATAAATAGAACACAGATTTATTTTGCTGGAATAACAATAATAACAATCAAAACCTGAAAGCTTTTATTTCCTCCTTCTACAAGGGGAACTAGGTCCATGAATGGCAAGGAGATAGGATTCTGTCAAAAAAGTCCAGTTCTGGTTCCACCACAGAATAATACCATGACGGTAAACGTGACAAATATTCTAAGCCTCATTTTTTTAGTTGACCTTCTTTTGTCATAAGGCTGCTGTGAAAAACAAGACGAAATTAATCAATGTAGGTGAGATGCTATGAAGTACTATTTATTATCTACTCTGTCAACAAACATTTATTGAGTCCTGTCTTTGGGAGGGGCTTCTGTACTAACAGCATGATATATAAAGCTTCAAGAAAAAAAGCTGTAGTCACAAAAATCTCTGATTTGGGGGGATAGATAAATATATGTAACTGTGTGTGTGTTTGTGTATGTGCATGAAGTTTTTTTTTTATTTTTAAGGATGCTTTTTAAACCAATGGAAGTAAAAAGCTCACATAGATGATTGATTTTAAGTGTTTTCAAAGTTTTGCTCCTGCATTACTAGAGACCCAACCCTATATTTGTCATCATTTGTACTGTCGTAAACAAGGAGAATAAATGTTTAAAATGTGATGCTGAGACTCCATCTTTGTTGAGCCATTTGAATCACCAAAGATTAAATAATCATCAGCATAAATTTGCGTGAGAAACCCATGCATATATAGTCAATTAATTTACAATGAAGAAGTCAAGAATGTGCAATGGGGAAAGGACAGCTTCTTCAATAAATGGTGTTGGGAAAACTGAACAGCATATGCAAAAGAATCTAACTAGACTATTATTTTACACTGTACACAAAAATTAACTCAAACTGGATCAAAGGCTTGAACGTAAGACCTGAAGCCATAAAACTCTTAGAAGAAAACACAGGCGTAAGGTCCTTGACCTGAGTCTTGCTGATGATTTTTTGATCTGACTCAAAAAGCAAAAATAAACAAGTGGGACTATATCAAACTAAAAGGCTTCACAGCAAAGGAAACCATCAACAAAATAAAAAGACAATCCACTGAATAGAAGAGAATATTTGCAAATCATATATCTAATAAAAGGTTAATATTCAAAGCATATAAAGAACTTAGACAACTCAATAGCAAAAAACCCAAGCAATTCAATTTAAAAATGGGCAGAGGGTCTGAATAGACATTTTTCCAAAGAGGACATACGGGTGGCCAACAGACAGACAGATGAACAGATGCTCAACATCCCTATTCAGGGAAATGCAAATCAAAACCACAGTGAGTTATCACTTCAAACCTATTATAATGGCTGTTATCAAAAAAGACAAGAAATAGCAAGTGTTGACAAGGATATGGAGGAAAGGGAACCCTTGTGCACTGTTGGTTAAGATTGTAAATTGGTGTAGCCACTATGGAAAACAGTATGGAAGTTCCTTGAAAAATTAAAAATAGAACTACCATATCCAGCAATTTCACTCTTGGATATTTATTCAAAGAAAAAGAAAATAGTAATTCAAAAAGATATATGGACACCTGTGTTCATTACAACATTATTTTCAATAGCTAAGATATGAAAACAGCCTAAGTGTCCATAAATGGATAAATGGATAAAGTGATATTTATATATATAGGAATACTATTTTTCCTATATAACGCAATACTATTCAGCCATAAAAAATAATGAAATGTTGCCATTTTCAACAACATGGATAGAACTTGAGGGCATTATGCTAAGTGAAATAAGTCAGACAAAGAAAAACAGATACTGTATTATCTCACTTATATCTAGAATCTAAAAAACAAAACAAACAAAAAAATTACGCTCATAGATACAAAGAACAGTTTGGTGGTTGCCAGGGTGAGGGAGGGGAGGGGCAAAATGGGTGAAGGTACAACTTCCAGCTATAAAATAATTTAGTTCATGATGATGTAATGTTCTACATATGACTATAGTTAATAATACTGTATTGCATATTTGAAAGCTGCTAAGAGAGTAGATCTTAAAAGTCCTGTCATAAGAAGAAAAAGACAGGGCGCCTGGGTGGCTCAGTTGGTTAAGCGACTGCCTTCCGCTCAGGTAGTGATCGCGGAGTCCCGGGATCGAGTCCCGCATCGGGCTCCCTGCTCGGCGGGGAGTCTGCTTCTCCCTCTGACCCTCCCCCCTCTCATGTGCTTTCTCTCATTCTCTCTCTCAAATAAATAAATAAAATCTTAAAAAAAAAAAAAGAAGAAAAAGACAAAATTTTTGTAACATTGTATGGTGACAGATAGATGTTAACTAAAGTTCTTGTGGTGATCATTTCATAATGTTTACAAATATCAAATCATTATGTTGTATACCTGAAACTAGTGTAATGTTATATGTCAATTACACCTCAATAAAAATAAATTAAATAAAATACCAATTTTTAAAAAGAAAAAATAAATGTGAGATATTTTTGTTTATATTTTATGGATGTGAAAACCAATAATTTATACAAACTAAATATGATCACTTTCTGGAATTTTAGTTTGCAGTAGCATAATATCTCATGATGACAATGCCAGATAAATGAGCTTTTCTATTAAAAAAGAAAAATACCTTCAGTTTAAATTGTGGACTATGCAAAGTAAAAGATTTGTGGATGAACTGAAGATGATTTTGCCAAGAAGAAAATGTGTTGGAAAGATTGTTCTTACAGCTAGACTTTCTCAAGAGTTCAAGCAGAGCCTTTGCTTATTTAAATTTAAATTAAAATAAAAAGTTTAAAATATCTCTTTGCACCTTTAAAAGTGAAGAGTCCACGGTGTTAACTCAGTCATAAAGACTTATTTGGTTCACAAGTTCTATAACTGGTTTGCCTGAAGAGATTGAATTTTTGTGACTCAATTGATGAGGTATTTTGATATGTTATCTCTATGCCTGTAGATGCTCGGAAATTACCCACGTCCATTTACCCTCTCAAGTGGCCTATTTCTTTTTCAAAACTGTCTCACATTCCTACTTAAGTTTAGTTTAATCTTTATAAAGCATGTTATATAAATGCTACCTGAATCATGTAGTACTTAAAAAAATTCTTGGAACAGTTAAGGAGATGTTCTCAAACAAAACTGAATAAACAACTCAAAGAAGTGGATAAAACTTCTTGAAAATTCATTTTTGGTAATTTTGTAACAACTTAAAAATTCCAGATTGCCTTGTACTCTCATGCCCATGGCCCTCTCTGCTTAATTGGGACCTAATTATTACTGTTTCTGGA
This sequence comes from Mirounga leonina, assembly GCF_011800145.1. Taxonomy (NCBI): domain Eukaryota; kingdom Metazoa; phylum Chordata; class Mammalia; order Carnivora; family Phocidae; genus Mirounga; species Mirounga leonina. Next base: position 4,165,708 of record NW_023270244.1, read on the forward strand.
TTATTATAGTTCCTGCATCCTTCCTTTTCTTTCTCTTATGTGACATTTCTCCTCAGCAAGAGACTAAATTATATGACTTTTAACATTTCCCTTTTGATTGCACTTGTTATGAATAAGATGGTGACAGACACCAAAGCCATTTTCAGAAAGGAAGCTTGTGGATTACTGGTTAGTAATTATTTCCTGTCAAGTGGTAACACCAATGGGAACAATGACCACGCGCATCATGATCAACACCACATCTCCACCTGGTATGGGAACTGGTACCTGACAAGTGTTCAGTAAATATTGATTGGATGAATTAACTCATCTCGGTCTTTGGTCTTGCTAATATTCATGACACACACTAATTGTCTAATCATGGTAAAATCACTTTGCTAGGAATCAGAATTTGACTGGCCATAACTAGATATAATACTGATGCTTTGTTTCTCAGGATGTGGCCTTCCTTTAATTGAAGTATAATTAATATACAATGCTATATTAATTTCAGGGGTACAACATATTGATTCAACAATTTCATACATTACTCAGTACTCACCACGATAAGTGTAGTCACAAGACTTGGCTTTTTAATTGTAAAATGAAAATTTCAGATGAGATCACTACTTTTGGAAACTTTTTTGTTTGACAGTTTTGTTTTGGTAATGAAACATTTTTTAAAAGATATCTTAAGTGGAATATTAATATGTTTTATGCGGCTACTAAAAGCAGAACAAATGTGGTTTGAAACAGAGCCAGAACCTCCCTTGCTTGGCAATTCTATCCTTGAGTCACCTTTTTTTTTGGAACCCTGAGGCTCCAGAGAACACAATTTGAGAGCCAGTGAACTTAGTCGTTTTTAATATTCTAGTTTGAAAATTTTGTGACCAACATGAAAAGATGTCATAGTGAAGAAAGAACACAGAGTTCTCAGTAATCACTGAAATCAAGCTCCAGCTCTGCATTACTGTATGACTTTGTGGTTCAGATTCTTGTCTATCAGCTAGAACTATGTTACTGAATAGTGGCATGCCCATCAGTGACTAGATAACTTAGGAGGTAATGATTCGGGCTATCTGTTGCTATAAAACAAACTTCCCCAAATTTTGGTGGTTAAAATAACATCTCACAACTTTGTGGTTTAGGATTTCAGGCAGAGGTTGCCTAGAGAATTTTCTGTTTGCTTAATGGTATTCAGCTGGAAAATTTGGGCTGGTCTGGAGGGTCCAAGTTATCTTCATTCATGTGTCCTTAGTAGGGATGGATGGCCGGGAGCCTGGACTCAGCTGGGACCATCAACTGGAATGCCTATTCTAGGCTTTCCCAGCATGGCAGGCTCAAGGCAGTCAGACTCTTACACGGTGGCTCAAGGCTCTAAGAAGAATGTTCCAGCAAACAAGGCTTACCTGCATGACCTTTTATGACCCAGACTTTTAAATCACACAGCATTCCTTCTGCCATACTCTCTTGGTCAAAATTGTCACTAGCTTTTCAAATTCAAAAAGGAGGACTGAGCCCCTATCTCTCAAGGGGAGGAGTGTCAAAGAATTTGCAGCCATGTTTTAAAACTGCCAGAGTTATTCTAGTCTTCTGTCTTATTACTGCAATAGTCAAGGAAAATTCATAGGCGTGGGTAGTACATTTCTCTCCACCATCACGGAGAGAGAATATTGCAAGGGATTCCACATTTTCTTGAAATTTTTATATTGGGATTAAATGTACCAAGCTAAACCAAATGACTACTGGGTTTCCTGAGTTCTCTGGTTCAGTCAAGCCTCATATCTGTGCTACAGAATGTTTTTGGCAGAGTTCTTTGCCATCACGATCATTCTGTATAAACAAGGCTTCTGTAGTTAGGATACACTACGCCACTCCAAAATTGTTTGGATAATGGAAACAGGACATGCATATTTGGAGGGCTGCTTTTGGAATTGTGACTCAAAGAGTTCCCAGCATGTAGGTTTTGTTATACAATTCAAACCATTTGGATTTTTTCCCCCTGCCTCCCAGTAATACCAGAAACAAAAAAGTTGAAACTATAGAATATATGTTGTCTGGGGAAACATACTGAATGCACTTTTGGACAAAGCGCTTTTTTAAAATTGTATTATAATGTGGGAAGAGAATGTAAAAGTGTTTAGGAAGCGAAATTACTTATTGTCCTTGATAATGATAAATGGACTTGGCTGGGCTTTTTCTACTCGAATGAAAGGTAACAGGGAGTATTGTTCCACCAGCAGAAATGATTTTCTTTTTTACCTCTGTTAGTTCCACATGTTGCTTGGAGAATTCCTCTCCTCATGTGGAATATATAATTCAGAATTTGTAAGGACACATAAGGGAAAATGATTTCAGGAATCAAATTACTTTGGTGGAGAATTGCCACAGAATTTTTTCATAAAACCAAACATGAGAGTTTTTCTAGTGCCTTGCATAAGACCACTTTGTACCATTGGGTCTGTGGTCAGTAAGAACATAACCACCAAAATATGTCTTTAAATCATCACAGCAGTCTCTAAAACGTCTCCTTTGTTTGAATTAAGGTAACAGGTCAACTAGAGTTCTTGCTACCCCCCAGAGAGGTAATAATTAATACTTAGCAGCAAGTGCTGTGGTATGACTATCTTGATGCCTTGCCCCTCCTTCCACAGGGAACATAACTATGGCAGGGGCAAGGAGCACTGCTGGTATGACAGGCCAGAGAGAGGCACCACAGACGGGAGCCTTGAACCCCAAGAGGGAGCACATGGTACTTTGAGCAAGAGGCACAGAAAGTAAAGCTGGGATGGGGAGCAAGATGGAGGGGTACACCCCTGCTAAATGCTGATTATACTGTTTTTGTATAAGGGTGAGCCTCTCTGTGTAAGATTCCTGGTTAGGAATATAAAAGAATCTAGTTAATAACTTGGTTATAGTTAAATTCTATTCATCAGCCTAACTTGGTAAAGTGTGGACAAGATTCAATGAAATGGCATACCTGGCAGTGTGTAGCACAAAAGGAGTTCTTGATAAATGAGAGCTGTGTCATCATCCCAAAAAGAAACAGATAGCACATTCCAGTTGAATTAATTTGAGAAGAGTTTTGGAAAGGAACTCTTCATAAAGGTCTGGGAAGAAGGTAGTGAGACCCCCAAGCTTAGTACAACTGGGCAGTACGACCACCGGAGGCCTGAACTAATAAGAAAAGGGGGCAATTGTGAGAACCTGAAGACAGAGAGAATAGCTGGAGAGGGCTGCCTGACAGGAGCTGTGACTTTCAGTAGAGGGATAAAGCCAGTTTATGAAAACCCCACAGGGAGGGAGCTGGGGGAAAAATAATCCAACTAGAGCCCAAGAGTTAGGGAGTTCACTGATAACAGCCAAGTGGGTCAGCCCCCCGGGGGCACAAAGCAGGATGCATGAAGAGGGGATTTAGAGGGGCAAGTGGAAAAGGGACTCAGCATAATATTCTTCATTGTTATTATTATTCTTTTAAAATTTTAGTTATTCCAATATCTGGTCCCAGAATACTCGATATTGAGTGCAGCATCTGGAATCTGGAAGCCCAATAATAGTCTGTTGATTAAATGAATAAATGAATGAACAAATTCCTACCCATGATTGTTTCAGGTAGGAATTAAGTCAAGTTGGTATTAAAAGAGACCCAACTACAGTGGTTTGAAAACACAAGAGTTATTTTCTACATAAAAGAAATCTGAAGGCAGACTTGCCAAGATTTCCAAGGAGGTAGTATTTTTGTGAGTACATTTTTACCTTAAAAAAAAGCCATTACTAAGGAAGAAGGTCAGCATTCTCTTGACCAAATGAATGAACTTCAAAATCCAAATTTTGACACCTGAGAAAAAATAGTTATGGAAGAGCCATGTAAACTATCTTGCCATATCTGTTTCCTAAGCTGGATTTGAACTAGCTAAATAAACTAGGGATTTAAAACAATTATCTGGATAGTGGAAGAAAACAACAACAACCAATGACGGACGAAGTGTGTGTGTGTGTGTGTGTGTGTGTGTTTACGTGTTGGAGGTTATCTTCCATTTTTAATTTTATAAATCCCCTCATCTCACCTGTGCAGTTCACAAACTAATCATGATGCTGAATCAAATTCCAGTTTGTCCCCCCCCCAAATAGCTCTAAAAATGGCTCCAAAATATCATTAAATCTAGGGCCCAAATGAATTTTTTTCTTCAAATGAAAAAAAAAAAAAAAAGAAACCAAGAAGGAAACAAATTCAGGAGAGTACAGAGAATAATACAACAAACTCCCAAGTTCTCTCCCGTCAAAACAAAATTAACATTTAAAAAATATTTGCTCGGAGGCCTGGGTGGCTCAGTTGGTTAAGCATCTGCCTTCTGCTCAGGTCATGACCCCAGGGTCCTGAGATCAAGCCCTGAGTTGGGGCTCCCTGCTCAGCAGGAAACCTGCTTCTCCCTCTGCCTCTGCACTCCCCTTGCTTGTGCTCTCTCTCTCTCTGTCAAATAAGTAAATAAGATCTTTAAAAAAATTGTTTCTTTTAAAAGTAAAAATTATAAAATAAAATTTCCCTCTCTGGGCTGAAGCCAATTATGTAAGAAAAGTGGAAGGGAATGCTAAGGGCAGGAGTTTTCACTCAGATTCATATTTGGGTCTCTGGGGGAGATAGCCTTGCGAGTTTTCCACATACCAACCTGGGAGTTGGCCACATCAATGTGAATTGGGAAGTTCTCTCCATGGTAGATACAGGGAAGACAGAAGTATAGCTTTCCAAGAACTCTTCTAATTCCTGTGTGTCACCAATTGGTCCCAGGGTCTCCTGAAAGTGGAGGTGGGAAATGAGGTAAGGGATAAGGGTTCAACATGAAGATTGCTCTGTAGACATCAGCAGGCCTGAGCAGGATGGTCTTATAGCAGAGGCTGTGGGATCAGACTCATAGTAGAGCCAGATAGGAGATATGGGAGAGCCCCAGGAGGTCTTGAGTACCAGCAAGTGCTAAGATCAAGTCAGCCTGGTAGCACCACTCAACCAGACCCATTCAGAAAGACCAGACAGTAGAGGACAGCAGTTGCCAACTTCAGCTGCAGATGCCAGGAAGGAAAGCATGACCAGGCAGAAAAGAGAGATCACCAGCAAGGATCCCAGTTCCCCTCACTCCACCACCATGGGATGACTCCATCTATCCCTAACCAGAGAATTAGGGTAAGTCTGAAGGGACCAATCTTTTTACCCAGAGTCACTCAAAAGATACTATTTAAATCACTTTCATAGGTTGAATGTTAATTGCTTTTTAAAATAGGCTTCATTTTTATAACCATATAGTCACATGATCCATAAACTGAAACAATGTGCAGAGATTTACAGGAAAGAATCCCGTTTCCCTCCATCCCATTCCTACTCCCCCAAGAGCATTCCCCCCAAAGGACATTACTTTAGTTGGCTTCTGATGTATCTTTCCAGAGTTTATGCTACTACTAGCAAATGTAAATATATATTCTTAATCTGATTTTTCATTTTCTTAAATCAAAGTTGGCATCACTACTTTTTTCTCGTTTAAAATACGTTATTGGGATTTCCATATCTGTATAGTATATAATGTATTCATTGTTTTTTGGGAGAGTATTTCATTGTAAGGATGCTTCCTGATTTATTCAACTCTTTCCTTATTGATGGACATAGATAACATTTTGCTATTACAAACAGTGGTACAATGAATGACTTTATAAATGTGTTATTTCTGTCTACATGAGATATATCTTTAACAAAAACCTAAGGGGTTGAACTTTAAATGAATATATAAACTGGATTATGCCACAGCATGCTGAAACATTGCCAAGTTTAATGATCCCAGGCACCCAGTGATTAGTAACTTTTGGGTGATCAAATCAGTTAATGAAGAAATAAAGAAGCCATATAATCTTGGTACATCTAAGAATATTGTTAGTAAGTTTGTGACTCTACTTCATATGCATGCATATATGTAAGCACATATTAAAAATATAAAATTGGGCTCAATTTCATATTTTTAATATATATTTATATTGTAACAGTTGCAATTTAGGGAGCCACTGAGGCCCGACGGTGCAAAGAGCTTAATGACGGGATTTACAAAGAATGGCAAGGAAATTGTCTTGGAAATCTAAGAGCCGGGGTCGGCTTAGGGCAAGCCCCCTGTGGAACTGACTGGAGTGTGGGTCTGCATCCGAGGCAGCTGCCCAAACCTCCAGTGGCTGCCCTCCATCTGTCTTTTCACTCTGCCTTCAACCGCTCTCCTACTTGTTCTTAACTTCTGTGCCCCCACACTTTCAGCTTCCTACTTCTCACAGCAGCTCCTCCAATGTCAATTTTACCTTATGACCTTTTAACTGAGCTGTCAACCTTACTGTCTCATGATTTCTGGATTTTTCGTACAAATTTCAAATTTTGCCCTGCTCATTTTTCCATCAAGCCCGTACAGATAATGGGTTGTTGGTAAGTCTACTGTTGGGTTACTCTTCCATCTGTTACTCACTCCTCAGCCAATCAGCGGCCGTGGAGGGAGGACCACGTGGTCAAAAAAGCCTTAGCCCCGCTCCCCTGCGGCTAGAGGAGCTGGTGGGGCTGTTTCCCTTGCAACCCAGTGTGGTCAGGCGGGCAGGTTAACATTTCCAATGTCCAGAATCATTATTCATGTCCTCTAATATCAATTTAATATGATTATAAATGACTGCATAGTTGTCTATCATATGGAATTTCTGTAATTTATATTATGAATTTCTATTGCTAGACACTAGGGAATACACGTAGCCAGGGGAAAACGATGAAACAGTGATGAGCGTTGAAGGGAGGTCAAGAAATTGATCAAAACCTGATCAACATTTCCCCTTTATGCGTGGGTAGAAAGATACGATATTGAGGTATTAACTGAAGCGTGTGTCTCCCCCACCACCACCGCCACACCCCTACCATCCTCCTTTGCCTCTTGTGACGCTCCTCACCGCCGCTGGGACGGCTTCTTGGACAAGATGATACAAGAGAAAGGAGCACAAGTAGGCGATTCTCTGCACTTGAGTATTAAAATAGACCTTTGGAATGATAGCAAAAATAACTGTCTTGAAATGAAAGGTGTTTCGAGTTACAAGAGCCTGGATTCTGAAGACTTCAGAACAGAATAATGAAGAAAACGTTCTCAGTTCAAGACAATTTTTCCCATCCTTTCAACTACCGTATCCATGAGAAAGAAGAATCAGAGCACACTTAGACCCTGTTGTTTTCTGGAGAGAGAGCCTGTGCCTTGGTCCCCCCTGCTGGGCTGCTTCTCCCAGAGCCAGGAAAGGCAGCAAGCCTTATGGGTCCCCTTTCAGCATCATGGTGGGGAAGCAACAGAGTAGGTATGGGGGAGGGATCTCCGCACAGAAGAGCCTAAGTCAGCTCCCATGGTCCCCCAAACCCAGGAGGGCTGGGAAAGCAGCAGAATGCTTTCCTGAGAGACCAAGTATGGGCAAAGGCTGTTGATAAAGGGAGCTGGACCTAAGTGACTTTGTGGTCAGGAGGAAACAGGAGCCAGATGTACCCATGACCTGAGGCCAGGTAGGAAAGAGGGTATTTCAGATATTTCTGTCCAGGGACAGAAGAGGACCAGGGACCAGACCTCCGCCATGATGCCGTGGAATGCCCTACATCCCTTGGCTTAGACACAACCATGGGCAGAGGCAGGCTGCATTAGATATCAGAGGTAATAGGACATAAAAATAGAAATTAAGTTAGTTGCAGAAAAATGAAATACATTTTTAAAACATGCACTTGTGTCCTGACACTCTTACCTGGTACACAGATTTTTCATGGCTACAAATATTTGGGCTTAGATAGCCCCTTAGAGCTCATCAAACACTTGGGGAAAAATGTGATTTAAGAATAAACAGTCCTCTGTTCTTTTAAGTGTTTTTACATTTCATTAATAGTTGAACTGGTGTCTGGCCTCTAAGGTATTTTGATAAACATCTCAGAAATGGACACATGATGTTCACAATTTTTGAGGGGTGATTTTTCAGACTTGGCATACTTTAGCAGTAGAACCCTCTCTTCGAACAAAATATGAAGGACCTCAATATATAAACAGCCAGGAGGGGTGTTCTGGTGGAAGATCAGCGCCTCCCTTTCCCTCACTGTCCCCTTTCACCCCCAAGGTGGCCCTGGAGACACCGCCTTGTAACCCTGGTGACTCGTGCACAAGCTGGAAAGCCACCACTTGCTCAGGCTGCTTCGGTCCTGATGGCATCATAAGTAAGAAACGAAATGGTGACATCCCACTTAGCTGGCAGGTCCTCGGTCCCCACATCTGTTAAGGGAGCGGGATGGACTAGCTCAATAGTGTAATCATCATTAAATCTCCCAAGCAACTTTAAGGATATCTATGCTTGCTCCTCCCCCCACCCCCTGCTGAGATGAGTCTGAAGTGGGGCCCAGAAATCTGTATTTTTTAAAAGCCCCCTCCACCCCATTCTAATATGCAGCCAACACGAGAACCATTGAGGAAGGAACCATGGTATGATCTTTGAGGACTGCGACCAACAATAACATTCACATGAATAGGAATTTGGGGAGGAGTACCTTAATTTGACAATCCAGTTGGAACAAACTGGAGGGTGGGAGAGTCTTTTGAGGATTCACAGAAGTAGAAATAACACATTTTCAATTTCAGTGGTCTTAAATCAGACAGTGAAGCAGAACCAAATCTATTCTCTCTTTAAGAAAGCAAGAATTTCTCTGTAGCAAAAAAAGTGTCCTTGAAATAATTGTTTGTCCTTGGCTTGGTAAAATCATGGCTGATCGCCAGGTGGTGGGTATAAAAGAAGGATGATTTTGTTCATGTGAATGTCAATATTGCCTTCAGGAGGTAGGAATGTTAAAAACAGTGTTTTAAAATTTTGGAGCCTAGTTACCATATAATTAAACTAAATCTCAGCTAAAATCTTGCCTTCTCTGAGAGGAGTATTATCTGATTTTTGTTAAATATTTAAAAATTAACCCATAAGGAAATGAAAATCATCATTTTAATCTTGCCTCATATTTGTTTAATAATCTCAAATGATTAATTTTCTAATTAAGGAAATGGAATTGATTTTGGAAAGTTATCATGTAGTATTCATGGTTGAAGTGTTCAATATTTCATAATGACATTTAGCCCAGTTTAATAAAAATTCTGCAGTTTTCTAAAAAAGCATTCCCAAAATGCGTCCTATTGCTGCCGCAAGAGGTTAATAGAAGTCACACACACGAAATATTTCGATATAGAAAGAAGTTTGGGAAACACAGCCATCATCTATATAAGTTTGGGTTTGAATTTCAACACCTTAAAGTTCTTAGAAATGTCCTTTATAATAGGTGCTTTCACCTCAAGACGATTTGTAGACATAGAATAAAAGGCAAAGACAGATTTTTTTTTTTAAGTTGTTATTCCCAGCCTCACCTCTGCTTACTCAGAAAGCATAACAAGGGGGAACCCAATTCTGATTCTTGGTTATCCAAATGGAAATGTTGACAGATTATATGGTCATTCTAAGCAGTTCTCTGGGACTCGAGCAGATCAAGGTCTAAGTAATAAGGCTCCGCTCAGAATTCAGAGAAGGAAGCAGAAGAAAGGACACAATTTGGAAACGAGTTGCTGATTTTGATCCCTTGGTCAGGGTGAAGTCTGACACGTGATGTAGTAGCTGCACTGTCCAGTATGGTAGTCGCTAGCCACATGGGGCTATTTAAATTTGAATGTAATTCATTAAAGTTACGTAAGATTGAAAATTCAGCTCCGCAGATGCACTAGCCACATTTCAAGCGCCCAACAGCCACAGATGAACGTTTCCATCATCACACAAAGTTTCTTTGGAAACACAGGCCTCGATTTCGGGTCCTAGCAATTGAACCCTAACTCAGGCTCAGAGTTTTGTACTCTGCTCTTGGTCTGGGACCTTCCCCATCTACCTATGCTGAGCACCCTTGTCTTGGCGATTGGTTTTCATTTTATATTTCACGTGATTTTCTCTCTCCAGGTGCTCTCTTAGTCTCTACTGTAGTTTAGTTATCTTTTATTTTAATGATTCTGAGAGTTAGCCGAGCTCCGCTGGTGGATCTGCCCCTTGTCATGGGAATAACTAGGCTCCCTCGTGTGCCCGCAGGCAGCTGGAAGCGGTTTGTGACCTGGAGAGTCCAAGGTGGCATCAGCTACCTGCTGGGCATGTCAGGTAGGCGACTGGCATGGCTGTGAGCTGGCTGGGTCTCTCTCCTTCTCTCTCTCTTACATTATGGCTCAACTCTTATTTCACCCTATAAACAAGTGAAAGCAGAAGCCGCCAGACTTAAGGGCTGGGGCTAGACCCTGGCCAACATCGCTTCTGTTACCGAGACTGAGCTGGGAAAGGAAAGAAGCCTTAGTTCTTTTCCCTGCCGCCGTAAAGAATCAAAGGACAGCGAAATCAAAGTAAAGCAGAGCAAAGTTATTGTTTGCTTTTTAGATTTTATTTATTTGACAGAGAGAGAGAGAGAGAGCAAGAGCAGGAACACAAGCAGGCTTCCCGCTTGGCAGGGAGCCCGATGCGGGGCTCGATTCCAGGACTCTGGGATCCTGACCTGAGCCAAAGGCAGACGCAGACGCTTAACGACTGAGCCACCCAGGCGCTCCAGAGCAAAGTTTTATTAAAGTATACTCGAAGGATGGTGGGGGCCAGTCAAGAGAGACAAAGGTCCCAGAAACTCAGGGTGTGGGCTTTTATCAATTTTTTCTTTAGGGTGGGTCCTAGGGTGGCCACAGTTGAGCGACAGGACTGGATTATATAACAATTAGCCAACTGCGCATGTCCTTTTGCAAAATGCATTCGAAATGCCTGCAGGGGTAGGAAACAAGCGACATTATTTCTATTCTAGAGACATAGGTCAAATAAGGACAGGAGGCTGCTTTCTGCATAAGTGCAACAAGCACAACAAACTGAACTCTTCTGCAGGGATGCTGTAACCCCAGATCGACTGCTGGATGGGTGGAATGGGGTGGTCTTCCTGCGGTCCTGGGTTGGGGCTCTCCGACAGGACCTCTAAGGTCCATCCTCCTGCCACTCATGCCTAGCTTCCTGCCTAATACTTCCATTGCATTCTGTAGGTTACAGCAAGTCCCAAGAGGAACTGGAGTCAAGGGGTAGTAAAATAGTCTTCACTGCTTGATGGCAGGGATGTTATTTGTGCAGACCATCTATTATACTATCTAATCCCCTTTCTGCTCTTCACATAAGACAGTTCTTTTTTTTTTTTTTTAAAGATTTTATTTATTTATTTGAGACAGAGAGAATGAGAGACAGAGAGCATGAGAGGGAGGAGGGTCAGAGGGAGAAGCAGACTCCCCGACAAGCAGGGAGCCCGATGTGGGACTTGATCCCGGGACTCCAGGATCATGACCTGAGCCAAAGGCAGTCGCTTAACCAACTGAGCCACCCAGGCGCCCCCACATAAGACAGTTCTTAAGGACCAATATATATATAACACAACTGTGCAATGAATAACAGCAAATAAACTTTTACTTTACAGTTTTACACCCAGTAATACATAGTCATAAATAATATTCCCAAAGCATCTAAGGCCCAGAGGTGGAATCATTATAAACTGCTGTGGTAAGAAAGGTGGGGATAGGGGTTTGAAATGAAGATTCTCCTCCAAACCCCTCTTCCACCCTGCCTCTGAGACAGTCACAGTGTGCAAGAGTGTGCTAGAAAATCTGAGCAATCCTGCAGAAAAGAAGCTGCTTTTCAAAGCCAATTTGGACTTATCTCCCTTCATACTACACATCATGAGGTGATTTCCCCACTTTGCTTTGAGGTGCTTAAAAGATATTCTTAGATGGGCAATTTGTAAGTAAAAGAAATCTGCAATGCTAAAGTCCATTCATAATCTCAGAATGCAATTGAAAACCAAGATATCTTATTTTACAAATTACATTGTCCATAGTTAGAACATTAATAACTTTCAGGATGAGAATTTGTGTGTGGAGAGGGATGGGACCCAGAGTACTATACAGTTGTGGGAATATACACCGCGCTTATCCCACGGTACTCCCTCAGTAAAGGGTAGCTGCTGTCATTACACGACATATAGGCTCTAATGTCTTAAGAAAGTCTCAACTTCAGTTTCCACATCTGAAAACCGGAAAAGTTAGTACTTATTATATGGGCTATAAAGAGGTGTGCTCAAGCAATTGGCAAATAGTATTTTTAGTACTTCTGCACAAATGTCTTAAATGCTGCTGGGGGCTGGTTTCAAACTCATGCAATAGAGGTAAAATATTAGTTTCCATTTCACCCACCACACGGCCAGCCTATCAAAGTCACGTTGAGTTGAATGTCCTCACAATGGCCTTCTCTTCTTGTATTGGGTGGCTCACAGCCTTGTTAGTTGATTCCTGTTAGCAAACTTATTTTAGTCAGAAATCTCACCTCAGTCAGACCATGTTTTTAGTTTTGGGTTTTTTTTAATAAACAAAATTTTTCTTATGGGTTTAATTAGTCAGCATTCTCTAGAGAAACAGGACCAGTAGGATAAACATGGATATATACAAGATATTTATTGTAGGAATTAGTCTTATGGAGGCCAAGGCGGCCCATCATCTGCTGTCCACAAGCTGGAGACCAGGAAAGCCAGTGGTGTAATTCGAGCTGAGTCAGAAGGCCTGAGAATGAGGGGAGCCAATAGTGTTAAGTCCCAGTCCAAGGCCAAAGGCCTAAAAACCAGAGGGCCGCTGGTGTGCATTCCAGAATCAGAAGGCCCAAGAACCAGGAGCTCTGATGTCTGAAGGCAGGAAATATGGATGTTCACACTTGAGAAGGGAAAGAGCGAATTCATCCTTCCTCCTTTTTGTTGTATTTGGGCCTTCACTGGATTGGATGATGCCCGCCCACATTGATGAGGGTGGATCTTCTTTATTCAGTCTACTGAATCAAATGCAACGAACCCCTCTTCCAAAACCCCCTCACAGATACACTCAGAAATAATATTGGACCAGCTATGTGGGTACCCCTTAGGCCAGTTAAGTTGACACATAAAATTTACCATCACATGGGTTTTTAGTTTTACTCTGAAAATGTTCCCACCCATCCATAACTGTATATATTGGATTATTTTTCCCAAAATTTATGGTTAGTTCATATAGAAATAGAAAGAAAAATCATATATGAGTAGTTTAAAAAATGCAGTTTTTGTCTATGTTTGTCTAAGGCCTATGACAAAATATCAGGCTAGCTTTCCATGTCAAGCAGCTTGATTTATTTATCATATGATAAGTCAATCATGTCTTTATCATATCTTTGTAAGAAGAGGTCTCTGGTATAAAAATTTTAAATATATTTCTCAGTCTTCTCAATTTGCTCTATGAGCAAATTCTATAAAATGCTATAAAATTTAACCCATAAACCCTTTAGTCTGTTTCTCTAGTAGATATCATCACATCCAACAAATTTAACAATGATTCCTTAATATCATCCAATGTATAGCCTGTATTCCAATGTCCCTGGTATCTTAACACAGAGTTTTCAATCAAAGTAGAAACAAGATCTGTATACTGCATTTGGCTATATGTCTTTTAAGTATATAGAACAATACTTACAGACCTAAAAAGAGGAATATCCAAGTCCACAAGAATAATGAGAAAATTTACATACTTCTTTCACTAAGTGATAAAACAAGCAGTCAAAAATTCATTCCTGTACAATGTTGGTGGAAATGTAAATTTGTACAGCCATTATGGAAAACAGTTCCCCCGAAAATTAAAAATAGAGCTACCATATGATCCAACAATCCTTCTCCTGGGTATATATTCAAAGGAAATGAAAGCAGGATCTCAGAAGATATCTGTACTCCCATGTTTACTGCAGGATTACTCACAATAGTCAAGATATGAAAACAACTTAAGGCCCATGGATAGATGAATGGATAAAAATGTGGCATGCATATACATGGAATCTTATTCAGCCATGAGAAAGAAAGAAATTGTACCATTTGCAATAACATGGATGAAACTGGAAGACATTTTGCTAAGGGAAATAAGCCAGAGAAAGACAAATACTGTATGGTATCACTTACATGTGGAATCTACAAAAAATCAAACTCAGAGAGACAGAGTAGAATGGTGTTTGTCAGGGGCTGAGAGTGGGGAAAATAGGGAGATGTAGGTCAAGGGTACAAAATTTCATTTATAAGATGAATAAGTTCTGAGGATCTAATATACAGCCTTAGTGAGTATTGTTAGCAATATTGTATTGTATACTTGAAATTTGTTGAGTGAGTAATCTCAAGCATTCTTACCAAAGAAGAAAGAAAGAAAAAAGAGAGAGAGAAAGAAAGAAAGAGGAAAGGTAAAATAAACTCATCAATGTAAAGAAGACTTAAAAAATAGGATTAACAGATTTGACCTAAATGACATATATAGAGCACTCAACCCAACAGTGATAGAATTCACATTTTTCAGGGTGTATGTAAAATAAACCTTTGTTGACCACATGCTGGGCCATAGAGCAAGTCTCTACAAATGTGACAGGATTGAAAACAGAGAATATTCTCTTTGATCATGGTGAGATTAAACCAGAAATCAATAATAAAGAAAAGAAAACTAGAAAATACCCCCAATTTTTGAAGATTAAGCAAATTCATTCACATAAATTATGAGTCAAAAAAGAAGTCACAATGGAAGTATCTGAAATGTAACAACATGAGAGAATATTTTAATAAACTTGGGGGTGGATTTCTTAAACAGGAAACAAAAAGCACTCATTACAATGAAAGCATTGAGAAATTGAACTACATTAAATTAGAATAGAAAAGTGTAGCTCCTTTTGGGCAGAGGGTAGAGTTAGTGACTGCAAAGAAATACAAAGGAAACTTCTGGTGGAGGTGTGCTCGTAATGTCCTGTTTCTTGATTTGGTTAGTATTCACATGAGTGTACCTTGTGTTAATTCATCAAGCCATATGTTATGAGTTATACAGTCATGTATATGAAATTTTCAAAAACATTATTGTAAAATGTAAGGTGCCTAGGACTAAATCTAACAAAGAAAGCAACTTCTTTAAAGAGAAAAAATTAAAACTAAACTAAACTAAAAGATGTAAAGACAACTTAGAGACGGATACTATGTTAATAGATTGAAAGATTCACTAATTTGAAGAGGTCAGGATACTGACAGGCCTATTTAAAAACTGTATACGGAGAAACAATGACCTAAATTGAACTAGACACCATTTTTTTCACTTATTTTTTATTTTTTTAATTTTTAATTTTAATTTAATTTTTTTATTTTCAATTTTTTTTTTTTAAGTAAGCTCCACACCCCATGGGGCTTGACCTCATGACCCTGAGATCAAGACCTGAGCTAAGATCAAGAGTTAGTCGTGGAACCAGGGGCACCTGGGTGGCTCAGTCATTAAGCGTCTGCCTTCAGCTAGGGTCATGATCCCAGGGTCCTGGGATCGAGCCCCGCATCGGGCTCTCTGCTCAGCGGGGAGCTTGCTTTTCCCTCTCCCATTCCCCCTGCTTGTGTTCCTGCTCTCGCTGTCTCTCTCTGTCAAATGAATAAATAAAATATTTTAAAAAAAGAGTTAGACGTGGAACTGACTGAGCCACCCAGGTGCCCCTTCATTTATTTTTTTAATTGTGGGTAAATACACATGACATAAAATTTACCTTGGTAACCATTTTGCAACGAGTGGTTCAAAGACTTTTAGTACATTCGTTGTTGAGCAACCATCATCATCATCTATTCCAGAACATTTTCCTCACTCCAAAAGGAAATCCCAAACCTGTTAAGTAGTTCATCTCCACTCACCTTTCCCCACAACTCCTGGCAAACACTAATCTGCTTTCTGTTTCTATGAATTGGCCTAGTCTGGGTATTTAATATAAATGGAAATATAGAGTATGTGGCTTTTTCCATGTTCCATCCATGTTGTAACATATATCAGGACTTTATGACTCCTTATGGCTAAATAATACTCCACTGTATAGAATATGCTACATTTGTTTGTCAGTTTCTGGGTTGCTTCTACCTTTTGGCTATTGCGATTGTACTGGTATGAACACTTTTGCACAAAGTTGTCTGAATACGTTTTCAGTTCTTATGAGTATATACCTAGGAGTGGAGTCAGATGCTACAGGCTGAGTCATATGGTGATTCTATGTTTAACTTATTAAAGAACTCCCAAACTGTCTTCCACGGTGGCTATCCCATTTTCCATTTTCACTGGCAGTGCGCAAGCACTCCACCCTGGGCACCCACATGGCCTTCTCGATTCCCAGTTTGATATAGAAGATTTTCAAAACTCTTCTTCCTCAAAGGATCTCACTTTGCAGCCTTTCTCCCAGACCTTTTGGAGTGTCAGCTGTTTGCCTCAACTGGGACTAAGATAGCCTTGGTCCCAGAAAGTAGTATTTCTGCTTGTGAATGTTTTTGAAATATCGTTCCATGCTGCAGCTTTTTTGTCCTGAGTTCCAGGTTTGGCAAAATAAAGGCAAGCTCTTGTCTCGTCCTTCAGGGAGTAACCAGACAGGTCAAAGCACAACTACAGTTCTCTGAGAAAAGTTCAGCTCTGCTCTTTCCATGGGCTGTGGTCTTCCAGAGCACCACTGAGCAGAACAAGTGGGGTATTTTTACCCCGGGGGCAAGGGTCGGTTAGAAATGCCACAAAGATTTCCTACCAGGTTTTGGTTGTTTCTTCTTGATTAACTGTTTGCTTGGTTGCTATAAGCCATTGACCATTTTCCAGAGTTCCAAAAAGTTGATTCTGACAGTTTTTGTCCATTGTCAGTATTCTATTGAGGGACAGGACCTTGGAGTTCCTGACCGCGCCATTATTCCTGATAGTCCTCAAGCACTTTTTTTTTTTTTAAGATTTTATTTATTTATTTGACAGAGAGAGACACAGCGAGAGATGGAACACAAGCAGGGGGAGTGGGAGACAGAGAAGCAGGCTTCCCGCTGAGCAGGGAGCACAATGAAGGGTTCGATCCCAGGACCCTGGGATCATGACCTGAGCCGAAGGCAGACGCTTAACGACTGAGCCACCCAGGCGCCCCAGTCCTCAAACACTCTTTAAGAAATGAAATAACATGGGGGCTTCCTATAAGTTATTAAGAGTTATTGTAAAACCAGAGTAATGAGATAATGTGGTTGTATTTTAGGGTTAGTCAAATTGATCAGTAGAAAAGAAAAGAATGCACAGAGGTGGGTTTCAGTGATATTGTTAATATTCTGGTTTTTAGTTTTGTTGATGGGTACTCACTCTTACAAATAGTCTTTTGAATGTATCAGATTTACATAATGAAATGTGTTTACATTCCAACAATTCAGACACTGAGAAATACACTTCTAAATAACCATTGGATTAAGAATGATTTTAAAATGAGTTAGGAACTGTTTAGAAAGCAATACAAGGAGATCACTTCATATCAAAATCTATGAGACACTGCTGCAAAAGCTGTAGTAAAGAGTGAAAGTATTAGCCTTAAATACTTTCATTATTAAAGAAGAAATAAGAGGGTACCTGGGTGGCTCAGTCTGTTAAGCATCTGCCTTCAGCCCAGGTCATGATCCTGGGGTCATGGGATGGAGTATAACATCGGGCTCCCTGCTCAGCAGGGAGTCTGCTTCTCCCTCACCCTCTGCCCCTACCCCCTGCTCGTGCTCTCTCTCTCTCATGCGCTCTCTCTCTCAAATAAATAAATAAAATCTTAAAAAAAAAAAGAAGAAGAAGAAATAACAAAAACGGAGTGGATTCTTAGTCTACATCTTAAGAACATTGAAAAGGTCAACAAAATAAAAGTCACTAGAAAGATGAGGTTTTAAAGTAGAAAAGAAACAATAAATATAAAGCTAAAAATTTTTCAAAAGACAAGGCTTTCAAAATAGAAAAGATCAATAAAATTAAATTCCTCTTGAGTCTGATTGAGAAAAAATAGTGTAGATAATAAAGATTGTGCTCAATTCTAACAAGGAAACAAACAAAGTCCTGTGATGAAAAAATAACTCAGATGAACTAATGACGACAGCATGGTGGGGGAAAGTTTTCCTAATCTAAGGATGAGAGGGACTCAGTCTAGGTCTAGGACATTAGACGGTGGTGATGGGAAGATTTCTAGACTCCTCGTGAGGTCAGAAAGAGCGTGGTATGCCGAACTCAGTTTCCACGTCTAGGACTCCATAAACCAGCATCACGTGGGGTAGTGCAATGCCTGAGCAAATGAATGATGTCACAGAATCTTTGTTTGCAAGTCGCCGCAAGTTGGCAACAAGAAAGAAAAATAAGAAATTCATTTCATCATTAAGATATATTTGATTAAAATATTATATGTAGATACAAACTAAATAATCAAGCCCTGGAAAATATCTGAAAACTGATTCCAAATAGGAAATTTTTGTTTTCTTTCTTCCTTATAAGTTTTCAGGTCAGGAGATTTCTACTTGCTTCACTTATTTCATCATGCAACTTAACCCTTGAGTTAGTCACTTCCTGTGTGTCCAACCCACTGTGTGGATAAATTGGATCCCTAGCAGCTAGGAAGTATATGAATAATCTCTGTGAAGCTCTTACTCACCATGCATTAGTGATTTGAATACTAATTAGTATTTGTAAAGTAGGAGGAGAAATATAAGTGAAGTGGTGGTTGATTTTCATTACCTGATAGTAATGAACATATCACAATATTATTGTAAAGAGTAACATCCTACCGTCCTTTAATCTTACCAATTTAAAGAAAATGTCTTTGCCTCACTCTACATGGAAAGATTTGGAACAGATAAGGATAATTAAAATGTGGTCTTCAAAAGGGATAAAAATCATAATGAAACCCATCCTTCCACTCCTACTATCTTCCTAATTGTCTCACCCATATATATAAGGACTTATTCAGTGGATTCAGCTAGATGTCCACAACTCAAACGTATTCACAATGTGAGACATGGTCTTCCCCCAGCTCAACAGGTGCACCATGGGACTCTCCAACTTTCCCTCCAAATCTACTCTTCCATATTTTCTGTCTCCATATTCAGCACAAACATCGACCCACTTTCCCAATCCAGAAATTTCAGAATCATCTTATATCTTCGGCTCTTGCCACATCATTTAAAAAAAAAATTCTCCCTGTCCTGTTGATTCTCCCTCCTAAATTCGATTTAAGTCCCATATTTTCTCCATCTCTGCTGCCAGCACTTCAATTCAGTTCAGGCGCTCATAACAACTTTCAGATTCTTGTGATAGCCTCGTAATTTTCTCCTGACTTAACTCTTACTCTTCTCCAATTTATTGGTATGTATCAGTCCCAACTGATCCTTATAAAATGCAAATCTCATTGCCTTTCTCCCTGATTTAAAATCCATCATTGTTCTCTATGGTATTTTGAATTATATACAAAATTTTTAGTTTGGTTTCTAATGAACTGACAATTGCCTCTCTCCCATACGTACCAGAGACAATAGCCATGCTGAGCTACTTGTACTGACCTACATGCCACATTGTTTTATTCCTTCTGGCCTTTTTACATACTGCTATTCCCCCAGCTTGAAGCGCTTTCCCTCTTTCTCTTATTTTTCTCAAGTCTCTTCAACACTTCTCAAACCTGGCGAAATTGTGTCTGACCATCAAGATTCAGCTCAAGTATCACTCCCTCTAGGAATAAAGTGTTCTTGATCCCCCACTTCCAGTAGTCTGACTTAAATGGCCTTCTTCTTTGCACTACCATATAGTGAAGATTGGGGATTGTTTTCTGTGAAGGGCTAAGTAATTAGTATTTTTGGTTTTGAGAGTGTAGTAGGCCGAATGGTGGACCCTAAAAAGATTCCTGTCTTAAAGCCAGGAACCTGAGAATGTCACAGGATTTGAAAAAAAATGATCCTTGCAATGTAATGGATCTTGAGATGAGAAAAGCATCCTGAACTATCTGGCTGGGGCCTAAATTGAAGGACAAATGACTTATAAAAGACACACAAAGGAGAAGACAGAAGAGGAGGAAGCAATGTAACCACAGAGACAGGGAACGGGGTGAGGAAGCCATGAATTAAGTAATGCCAATGGAAGCTGGATGAGGCAAAAAGTGGATTGTTCTCTAGAGCCCCCGAAGGGAGTGTGGCCTTGCCAATACTTGGAGACTTTGCCAATACTTTGAGACCTTCACAACTATGAAAAGTTTACTGTTTGCTGTTTTAGCCAACCAGCTTGTTCCAGCCACCACAGAAACCTATGTCAGGAGCTATACGTCCTCAGCCACCACTATGCCCCTCTGCCTCCAGTGGTGTGAAAGCAGCTGTGGACAGTACATCAACGCATGGGCAGCACTGTGTTCTAATAAAGACTGCACTTACAAAAAGGGATGGCAGGACGGATTTGACCCATAGACTGTGGCTTGACAACCCACGTTATAATACGGACACTGTCACACCTGATCATCACTCCTCTAGAATATAAGCATATTGAAGACAAGGAGTATGTCGTTTATCTTAGAATGTCTAACTGAAGAGTCTCAAACTTTCATTCTAATCGTTACCAGGCAGGTAAATTAAAGGAGTGAGGTAGCCCGGATGAAAAAGCCAAAGTGTCATCTAATGAGGGCAACTTCTACTCAGTCCCTGACAGTTATTGCCACATGGGCCCCAATTTTGGGCCAAATAAGTCATATCTGGGCTTCACATTTAGTCTCTGGGCCACAATCTTTCAAGTTTGCATAACCAAGGCCTGGCAAAACACATAGTAAATACTTTGTTGAATGAATTCATGTTTTCACAAATACCAACATTCTAACCCCAAATAATGAGGATATTGTAAGTATATTATTTGGGATGTAAAATTGTACACTCTGAATATGTACAGTTTATTGTATATCAGTTATATCTCAAGAGAACTATTTTTAAAAGGAGATAAACTAAGGGCAAGAGTATAAATGGGGGGAAAAAAGCATTAACGGTACAAACTGTAAAAATGAGATTTCTCTCTCAAGTAAAATTCTGAGCTGGTACTGTGGCCCTGCTCACTGAAAATGTGGGGACCAGCCCCCCTTTTTCTCCCCTTTTCTGAAGGAGTTGCCTTTGTCCCAAGTACAAGATGCAGGACAAAATGGCACATTACCATACGTGTATTCCCACCTGTGGGAAGGGGGAAAAGGGGGGGCGACAGCAGATTCCTTTCCTTTGCAGATACCACCAGGAAGTTGTCCACATAATTTCTGCCCACATTCTTAGGGAAAAAAAGATTCACACCTAGCTGCAATGGAGGGTGGAGAATGCAGTCTTTATTCTGGGCAGCCATGTACCCAGGTAACGGTTGAGGGTTCTTTCACTATGGAAGAAGGGGAGAATGGATTTTGGGGGAACAACAGTAAGTATGCAGTGAAACCAATGAAATAATTTACATATTGAAAGCAATAGAAAAATCTGATTTAAAAAGTTCAACCATTTCCCAGTAGGACATAATAAGTCATGTCAGGCTAATGCTCTATTGCAAAAACTAGAAAAGACCAAATAAATTCTAAAAGTCATACTTTTAAAAACCTCAGTGAACTATGGAAGCAATGAAGGCCATATTAGTCTGCTCAGGCTGCCATAAAAAAATACCTTAGACTGGGTGGCTTACACAACAGAAATTAACTTTCTCCCAGTCTAGAAGCTGGAAGTCCAAGATCAGGGTGCCAGCATGGCCAAGGTTCTGATGAGACCTCTCTGTCTTGCAGACAGCCCCCTTCTTGTTGTGTGCTCACCTGGCCTTTCCGTGGTGCACTCTCATGAAGACAGAGAGAGCAAGCTCCCTGGTGTCTCTTCTAAGGGCAAACAAATCTCATAATGAAGGTCCCACCCTCATGACATCATCTAACACTAATTATCTCCCAAAGCCCCATCTCCAGATACTACCACATTGGGGCTTAGGGCTTCAACATATGGATTTTGTGGGGATGCAAACATTTGGTTGATAACAAGGACGAGGTGAATATGATGCATTCACAGAGAGTAAAGAACTTTCCCAGATGAGCTGTCGGTCACCAGCTCTTCCTTTCTTGGAGGCATTGCTGATCCTGGGCTCAGGATAGAGGTCTGGCTTAGCCAAAAGGAGAACGTCTGCTCAGGGAAAAGGAAACCAGTAAGCCTTTAGGGTCATGGGGGCTGGGGCAACAAATTGGAGCCGTGGGGAGCCTCAAAAGCATAGGGGACTCTGGAACTATGTTAACGTTGGGGGAGTTAGGCTTCTACAAAGCAAGGTGAAATCTTTTGCAGTTTCACACACTTGGGAAGGGGTCCTGTCTCAAGTAGATAGATGATTTCCATATCAAAGATATTTGCTGTAACCTTGAACAAGGCACTGTCTTCATCCACGGATGATTCTTGGGGAGGGACCAAACTAGGTTCTGTCAGTATGCAATACTTCTGGCTAGGGGAGAGTCAGTATCTCCATCTTAGAAGAAGAATCTTGGTAGTACACTGCAAATGCCCCCACACAATGAAAGACAATTCATGATGAACTCTTTAGAGAGCTAAAATAAAATGATTCCTGACCTATAATTCTATATTCGGTGAAAATATCTTTTAACAATGATAGTGAAATAAGTACATTTTTCAGACAAACAAAATTAAAGGAATTTGTTGATAGATGGTCTTCTCTAAAGCAAATTAAAGAAATATCTTCAGGCAGGGGGAAAATGATCCCAAATAAAAACATGAAAATGCAGAAGGGAATGAAGAACACCAGAAAGGGAAACTAAACTGGTAAATACAAATATGAATTGTACAAAACACTAATCATAATGTCACACGAGGTTTAACATTATATGTAGAACAAAAACAAAAAGTGAGAAGTAAGTAATAGTAAAAATTGCAATTTGTCTTGGTCTATTATAAGACAAGAACATATGTTGTATATCGAGGTGAACCACGGTATAAATAGTTAATGACAAAAATTACAAGATAATAGAAGGGATAAATGGAATAATAATTTTTTAAAAGTGTGATTAGTCCTAAGGAAGGAAAGAAAAATGGAAAAAAGCTACATAAAACAGATAGCTTTAATAGAAAATGAATGGTGTGACGCCTGGGTGGCTCAGTCAGTTAAGTGTCCGACTCTTGATTTCGGCTCAGATCATGATCTCAGGGTTGTGGGATTGATTCCCGTGTCCAGCTCTGTGCTCAGCATGGAGTCTGCTTGTCCCTCTCCCTCTGCTCCTCTCCCCGTTCTCTCTCTCTCTCAAATAAATAAATAAATAAAACCTAAAAAAAAAATTAAAAGAACATGAAAGGCAAAATTGTATATATAAATTCAACTATGCAAGTAATTACAGTAAGCATAAATGAACTAAATACATCAAGATTTATGGTTGTCAGATTGGATTAAACAACTATATTGTGCCTGAAGACTCACACTTGAAAGATAAAAACACAGAAAAGTGGATAGTAAAAGAACAACAACAACAAAGCAACAAAAACACTAAACGAAAGTGGTGTTCAGACAAAGTAGATTTAATGCAAAAAAGGATTATCACAGATAAAGACAGAGGTTTCATAATTATAAAAGGGGGAATCCAGCAGGATGCTATTATACAATCCTAACTTTGTATGTACTCCATAATAGAACTTCAAATACTGAAGCAGAAATGGGCAGAATTAAAAGAAGCAATGAGTAAATCCATACTCTTGGGTGCCTGGGTGGCTCAGTTGGTTAAGCATCTGCTTTGGCTCAGGTCATGATCCCAGGATCCTGGGATCCATTCCGAATCTGGCTCCCTGCTCAGCTGGAAATCTGCTTCTCCCTCTGCCCCTCCCACCCTGCACCCCCCCTCGCCCCACCCTGGGCTTGTGCTTTTTCTCTCCCTCTCTCTCTCTCAAAAATAAATAAATAATATCTTTTAAAAAATTCATATACTCTTAATGCAAAACTTTAACGTATTTCATTTAATAGCTTATAAAATAGTCTAACAAAAAAATCTGTAAAAACAACACAATTGACCAACTTGATCTGACTTATATAGAATACTGCATCAAAGGATGATAGAATTCACCTTCTTTTCAAGTTCAAATGGATCTTTTACTGAAATCATAAAGGAAGTCCCAACAAATTTGAAAACATTAAAGTCATTCATAGTGTGCTATTTTTCCACAATAAAATCAAAGTACACATCAATAACAAAAATATAACTAGAATAATACAACTAGTTGGTAATTAAATACTTTAACAACAATGAATTTGACAATTTAGGTGAAATGGATAAATTCCTAGAAAAATACAACTTACCCAAACTGTCAGAGGTAGAAAATCTGAACAGTTCAGTATCTATTAAAGATAGTTAATTCATTATTTTAAAATCTCCCCCAAAGGAAATTCTAGGCTCACTTGGTTTCACTGGTAAATTCTTGCAAAATTTAAGGAAAAGAAAAATAACATAAATCTCACACAACCTCTTCTAGAAAACAGACTGTTTTTCAAATGCAACTTTTATGAGACCAATATACCACAATTCCAAAACCTGACAAGGACATTATAAGAAAGAAAGAAGTATAGACCAATCTCTCATGAACACAGATGTAAAAATCTTTAACAAAATTTTAGACAATTGAATCTAGTGACATAAATTGAACTTATTCTGGGAATGTAAGATTGGCTTAACATTTAAAAATTAATCCAACCATATTAACTAAAAAAAGGAGAAAGTTAAAATTAACATCCCAATAGATACTGAGAAATAATTTGACAAAACTTATCTCTCCCTCATTTATTATATCTTAAAAAAAATACTCTTCACAAACTGAGAATAAAAGGCAAACTTTCTAAAACAAATAAAGAATATTACAAAAAATCAACAACAAACGTCATACCCAATGGTGAAATATTGAAAGCTTTCCTTCTGTGATCGGGAATGAGACAAGGACACCAGCTATTACTACTTATATTCAATATTTTACTGGAGGTCCTAACCATTGCAATATTTTTTACAAGATACTCAGATCTGAAAGAAAAGAAAAAGAAAAATTATTTGTAGACTGCATGATTATATTCCACAAAAATTCAAAAGAATCCATAAACTATTTGAAATAATAATCAAAATCTGCAACATTGTTGGATACGAGATCATTATTTAAAAATCATTTGTATTTCTATATATCATTACAAATACAAAATCATATTTTAAAATGTACTATTTACAATAGTATCAAAATATAAACTGTATAGTAATAATTTTAACAAAGGATTTGCAATGTCCAACAAACATTCTTGAGAGACTAAACATCTACATAAATTTAGAAATACACTTTTAATATTTAGAAAGCTCAATGTGTCAATTCTTCCCAAATTAAACTATAAATTAACACTATCCCAATCAAAATCCCAGCAGGATTTTTTTTTAGGAGAAGTTGACAAGCTGATTCTAAGAATTCTATAAATTTTAAAATTTATACAGAAATGCAAAGGGCCAAAGATATCTAAGGCAACTGAAGAGGAAGGGCAAAGCTGGAAGATTCATTGTACCTGAGAACAAAACCCATCATAAAGCTATAGTAATGAAGACCTTATGGAATTGGCCCAAAGTTATATAAACTAACCAGTTAACTAGATTAGAGACCCCACACATAAATGGTCAACTGATTCATGACAAAGGCAATAATGCAATGGGTGAAGAATAATATTTTCAGTAAATGTCGCTGGATGAATTGGATATATGAAAAAAAATATGGACCCCTTCCTCTTCTATTACTCAAACAATAATTTCAGATGGATTGCAGATTTAGATGTGAAAATTAAACAATAAAGCTTTTAGCGGACAGCATAGGAACACATCTTCATGACCTTGAAGGAGGTAGAGATTTCTTAAATAAGACATAAAATGTGCTAACCATAAAGAAAAAATCCCCATATGTATATGTAACAAGGGACTCATATCTAGAGTACACACAAACTTCTACTAATCAATAAGAATAAGGCAGACAACCCAAGAGAAAAATGAAGAAAAGATTTGAACAGATACTTCACAAGACAATATCAAATATCCAAAAAAAAAGTGTGAATGAGCACTTCAACCTCATTAGCCACCAGGGACTCGTGAATTAAACCACAATATTATCAGCACACATCTACCAGAAAGGCTCAATTAATATCAGAAAATTCCAAGAGTTGGAGAGGATGTGTAGTGTTTGAGACGCTTCCACATTGAGGGTAGGTTTATAAATTGGAATAACATTTTTTTTTTAAGATTTTATTTATTTATTTGACAGAGAGAGACACAGCGAGAGGGGGAACACAAACAGGGGGAGTGGGAGAGGGAGAAGCAGGCTTCCTGGCAGAGCAGGGAGCCCGATGCGGGGCTCGATCCCAGGACCCCGGGATCACGACCCGAGCCGAAGGCAGACGCCTAATGACTGAGCCACCCAGGCACCCCTGGAATAACATTTTTGAATACTTTTAGGCAGTATCTACCCAAACCAAAAAGGGTACATGCAATATGATTTCATTAGCGTGAAGGACACAGAGGCCAGCCTAATCCATGCTGTTAGCAGTCGGGATGGTTACCCCAGGGGAGGAAAGGGTGAGTACTTGATAGGAATACAAAGGAGTGTTCTGGGAAGCAGAAGCTCTGTTTCTTGATCTGGATTCTGGTCACATGAGTGTATCTAGTTGTGAAAATTCATTATGATTTACACTTATGATATGAAAAATTATTATCTGTATATTTGTCTCCAATAAAAGTTTAATCTAACAACTCATTTTTAGAGAGGAATTAGACTAGATGGTAGAGACTGAAAAACACTACTTATTTTCACCTTGTAATAGTCATGTTCCAAAGAAGCTCTCTTTTTAAATTATCTTATGATCTTAGCCGTGAGCCGCCTAGTACAATATATCTCTTAGCATAACCTAAAAAAATCAGTCCTGCACTGCTGGGGGTCGAGGTGGGGGGGCCAGTAAGGAGGGGGGCAATCCTTCTGCCTAATAAGAAGAATTATTTCTATAGCCTGTATTTTATTTTCAAGTTCAGTTCTCTCTTGCCTATAGTTCTAAGTGCTCTCTTTTCCCTCTCTGCTTCTAAAAACAAAATTTCACCTAAAATAGTGAAACAAAATTGCCTATGTATTCTAGGTCCTAGAAAACAGGCCCTATTTTGACAGAACATCAGTTTCATAATTCATTCTTCACATAATTACATAATTCAAACTCATTATCTAACAATCCCCTTATTTTAACTGTATCTTTTTCTGTATATTTTATTCCATAGCAACATGCTTTCTAGCTCTCCCACAACCATTTTGCTTAGGGGAGATGTGTCAAAGGTTTCTCTTCGCATAATAAACTACCAAGAAAGAAAAAGGGCTTGAAGATTTTTGAATGATAGGCACTGAGAACCTTCTAGCATACCATTTACTGCACGTTCGACAATTAGTTTTTGAGAGCCCTTCAGGTACCAGGCAATGATCAAGGCACTAGAGATACAACGGAATCATGGTCAAGCATGTTGGTTCTGAATTCAGGTGGTTCCAAGTTCAAAATCCTACCTACATACTTTGCTACTTCTGTGAAAATGATGTTTACTTTACCGCTCTGTGACTCGGTTTACTCATTTATAACATAGGATACCAGTAATGCCTTTCCCCTAGCCTTGTTAGGAAGGTAAAATAGCATATTCTGTGAAATCACCTAGAACGCTCCTCAGCACCTGGTAAGCACTTGATACACATTAGCTCTTATTACCAGAAGAGATGACAACTAAAGATTTTTGCCAAATTGCCTGTTGACAAATTCCACCACCATCACATCTGTCTGCCATGTCTTCTCCCCTAGCCCCCCAATCTGTGTTAGCAAGGCAATGACAAACACGTTGGACTACTAACTAGGCCTGTGGCCCTGGGAAGTACTTAATCCATACCAGCCCCTGCCCTTTATAAGTGAGGACACCAAATCCCTGAACAGAACCTCACACAGCTCATTAGGGGGTGAAGCTGGCCTTAGACTTGGGGTCTCCACATTCCCAGCCCAGGCACTGGGCTGGAAAAACCTGCCAACTGGAAGCCTGGCCCATTCTTTCCTGTGGCTCACGTTTGACCCCAACAAGGGGAGCAAGAAAGTGATAATCCTCCTGGGTGGTAGGAGTGCAGGGCACCTTGCTGTAAGTTGTCTATTTTTAGCCTCTCTATATGGCCTCCTCTCTGCAGACTCACTCAGGCTAACAGACTGCTGTGGGATTTAAGGCACTCTCCATGGTGTTGCTTGGTGGTTGCCATGCCAACGAAATTTAACAGAAAGAGAGGTTTCTAGTAGATTATTCTGGTTGAAGGCTTTAAAGCCAGATTAGAGCTCCGACTCTGAAGCTGAAATGATGCAAGCAATTAGTAATGGAACATAGTAGGCGCTCCATTATTACTGGTTGGAAAAATACATAAATGCAATTAGGTGCATTAGGGAGATGAAGATGTAGCAGCAGAGAACTTATCTGCTACGTAAAAATACTTAAAGTCAGTCTGGAGCAAGGTTACTCACATCCTCCCTGGATTTTCATAATTACCTGACATTCTGTGTGAAATGATTTGTCTGACTGCGGAGGACTGCCTCTGATCTTCAGGCCACTTACTAGCTCTGCAACTCAGGGGGCCCAACTGCACACAGATGCTGATCTGGGGTCCTTCCTTGATCTGGAGAGCTTATTCACATTTGAGAGGGTCTGTGTTTGGTCCTTCTAAAGTCACTTTTTGGCAAATGTAACCACTCTATTTAACAAAATGCATTTGCTGTTTAAAAAGCCTCTGTGGTTCAGGAAACCTGTGTTTGAAAGGCTGTCCTTCTGGTCACAATGAGTAGATGTTATTAGGTAAGGAGAGAGGCAAGGCAGCCCATAAATCTCCATTCAGTTCCCAGGGCTTTCAGCAAGGATGGTCTGACAACCCCGCCTGATAGTCTCTTTTCCTCTTCAATGAAATCCATTTTCTCCAGTAATTGTTTGGCCTTCCTTCTCTCCTTCCTCCTTGCCTGCTCCTCCATCCTGCCCATCGTCTTTTCCTCTCCCCATCCCTCCCGCCTTTAGCAGTGGCAGTGGGAACAGCATAGGCTTTTGGAGTCAAAATGATTCAAATCCTTACTATCTCTGACGCTTGCTAGTGGTGTGACCTGCAGCAACTTTCATGACATCTCAAGCAGCATTTCCCCTTGTGCTACCAATGTCTGCCTTGAATGGTGATTTTAACAATGAATTGTTTCTCAGACCTTAGTGGATGGGAAAGTCACCTGGAGATAGGGGGAAATGCAGATTCTCAAGACCCACACCCATAGATTCCAAGGAATTAGGTCTAAATCCCCAGACATCTGCATTTTAACAAGCTTCCCAGACTTCAAGAGCCCTACTTTCAGAAACATTAGATATGCTTATAAACACTTAGTAGCAGGAGACATGTTGTAAATATTCCAAAGGTGGAAGCTATGATCATTGCTCATTCCGTAGACATTTATTGAACATCTACTATGTATCAGGCATGATACCAGGCCCTGTAGATATGTACCACTTAATTTCTTTTAATTTGTCCCATATGTATATCTTGTCCATCCCACTGCTTATAAGTTCCTGAAGGGCAGGGTAAAGCAGTGTAATGTAGTATGAAAGAACATACATATTATAAGACATGAATTCTAATCCTGATCCTATTATTTACTAGCTATATAACTTCAGGCAAGTCATTTTCTCTCTCAGAACTTTATTTTCTTTGTCAGAAATTGGAAAGGCTATGAGAATAGCGGTTAAAATCTGGAGTTTGGATGCCTGGGTGGCTCAGTTGGTTAATCACCTGCCTTCGGCTCAGGTCATGATCCCAGGGTCCTGGGATCAAGCCCTGCATGGAGCCCTGCATGGAGCATCAGGCTCCCTGATCAGCGGGGAGTCTGCTTCTCCCTCTCCTGCTCCCCCTGCTTGTGCTCTGTCTCTCTGTCAAATAAATAAATAAAATCTTTAAAAAAAAAATCTGCAGTTTGGAGTCCTGGCTCTAATACTTTCTACATGTGTGATCTCAGGAAAGCTACTTAACTTTTTTGAGCCTCAGCTTCCCCTTAAGTAGAAAGGGAGTTCATTTTCAACATTTAAAATTCCTTCAAAAAATATTTACTGAGCACTTTGTATGTGATCAACACCATGATAGGTACTGCGAATATGCTGGGGAGTAAGACAAGCTACTCATGTAGCTTATGGTTAATAGTGGATATAAATATTAAATAGGTAACTATACAAATAATTCCACTGTGGTAAACTCTATTGTGGTAAATTTTACTAGCTGACCTAGCTGGGCAGGATCGGGGTGGACCTCCTGGGAAAGGGGACACGCAAGCTGAGCCCTGAAGGATAAGTAGGCATTATCCAGAAAAGAAGGACCTGAAATGGAAAAACTGAACCCTTAGAGAAGGAAAGGAATACCAGCGTGGCTGAAACCGAGTGCACGAGGGCCCCTCTCCCTCACAGGTGTTAGAAAGATTAAATGAGATAATAAAATGCTTAGCACAGTGCCCAGCATAAACACAATGATCATGGAGATAATACACCTTTTGATTTGTCGTAGACCATAAATGAAGAAGTACTGTCTAAATGAGAGGTTCTCAAAACTAGTATTCATCAGAATTACCTGCAGAACTTGTTAAACCACAGATTGCTTGCTCCCACTTCAGAGTTTCTGATTTGGTAGGTTTGGTGCAAGGCACATAATTTGCATTTCTAACTAGTTACTAGCTAATGCTCACGCTGCTGGTTGGAAGTGAGAGGATACACCTTGAGAGTAACTGGTGTAAACTGTAAGGTCCTGAGTGCCTTCTATCAGAGTTGAAGCTCCCACAGTGCTCAACCCTAGATCCTGAATAGTACAACCTCTCCATAATTACTTGATAATATCCTTGATACTGGGGCGCCTGGGTGGCTCAGTTGGTCAAGCAACTGCCTTCGGCTCAGGTCATGATCCTGGGGTCCCAGGATCGAGTCCCACTTCGGGCTCCCTGCTCGGCAGGGAGTCTGCTTCTCCCTCTGACCCTCCTTCCTCTCATGCTCTCTGTCTCTCATTCTCTCTCTCTCAAATAAATAAATAAAATCTTAAAAAAAAAATATCCTTGATCCTTTTAGGGTGAAAAAAGGACCTTGAAAATCCCCATACTTTTATTTTTACAGGGGAGGAACTCAAGGACCAGAGGCAGGAAGCTGCCTAAGAAATGGGAGGGACCTGAACCCAAGAGCTTTTTTTCTCCAGAGCTACTTTTGGGGCATTTTGTTCTAAGGCAGGCAGCCCCTGAGAGAGGCTTACCCTGTATGCTCCTCCCATCCGTTAGATGACCAGGATGAGGTTGCCCTCCATTACATGTACATTTCACACTTAAGAATATTTTACTAAGTGAATTGATTTTTGGAATAAACATATTTTTGAGAGTCATCAGATGAATTCAATGAAATATAATCTTTTCAAAGAGAATGCACCCCAGCACAACAGCCTATATCACCCTTTATGTGGAAGTCAGTACATATTTAGTTCCCCTTTTCTTCCGTTTTTTATAGACATGTAGGCTCCTCTCTTGTACCTGAAATAAGCAGAGCTGATTTTATCAGTGTAGTTCTGGGTCAGAGAGTGTGCTTTACCCTCACAACCTCATTTGATCCTCATCCCATTAAGAGGTAGGTCCCGATTATCTCCATTTCGCAGATGAGAAATCCACGGCACAGAAAAGTCTAACTTGATGCAGGTCCTAGAAGTCAGGATTTGAATCCCAGAATTAGGATTTGAATCATGTCTGACTCTAGAGTTTGCCCAAAATAAATAAATAAACAAAATCTAAGATAATTATTGAGATATTCACAATTGAAATAAAATCAGCGTTGAAAGGAGTAATACAGTAAGCTCTGAGAACAGAGACACCCTTAGGAGTCAAGAAGATGCACTGAAATAACTACACAGATGAACAGAATCTCTCTTTCTAACAAGAAAACCCAACAGTAACTTTTATCCTGGTTTCATACTTCAAGAGTTAGACCAGGAATACCCCAAAACAGGTTAAAATAAAAAGCTGAGTCATCAGGGTCTTTCAGAAGGAAAGAGACCTCTGTAGGCTGAGAGATCTTCGCTCCTGCGGGGCGGGGCGGGACTGGAGGCCTGAGGATTAGGGGAGAGGAGGCGTGTCCCTCAGATCCGGCTGAGGGCGTGGGGGGTCTTCTCGCTTTATTTATTCACAACCCACATACTTTACTAGATTTAGCTAAGCCGGTTAACTTAGCACCAGGATGCTCGGCTGGTGGGGCTAGAGTAGACGCTAGGTTATTTTGGGACATCCTCGGCCCCGCTGCTTAAGATGAGGAGGTCCTAAAATGAACACCCGGACCTTCCTGCCGGCAGATTAGCGAAGCCACCCAGCCGCGCCTCATCCTCACCCACACTCTCCCGCTCCCCAGTAACTGCAAAGTGCAAAAGAGCTGGCCAGGGCCTGCAGAAAGCGCAGCGCCTCCGAGCCTGGCACGCTTTTCCCCTTCCCTCCCCCGGGCAGCGAGCCCAGCGGCCCCCCGGGTGATGTCAGTGGGATCCTGAGCCCCATCCCGCTTCACGGCTGGGGGCGGGCAGACGGTGCTCCCCCACGCTGGGCAGAGCGGGGGGTCGCTCGCGGGGCCGCTGGCGCCCCAGGCCTCCCCCGCCCCGGGGCGGTCGCTCTCGGGCGCCGGGGTCCCCCGCAGCCGCGCGCGCCGACCCCGCCGGCCCGCGCCACGCTCCGCCTTGGACGCCGCGGGTCCCGGCGCGGGGGTGCGCGGGGGGTGGGAGCGGGCCCGGGCTCAGCCTGATTTACGGCTCTGCTGAAAACCGCTTTGCTCCCGCAGCAGTAGCACCGGCCGCCGCGGCAGCAGCAGCGGCTGCAGCTGCAGCAACAAGTCGGGTAAGTGGCGGCAGCGGGGCTTCTGCGCCTGCGGCCCGGCCCGGGGGGCGCGGCAGAGGACCGGCGGGGCGGTCCCGGGCTGGGGAGGGGTCGCGTCCCCTCCGCGCGGCGGGGAGTTAAGCTGTCGGCCCCCACTTGCGGGAACTCGTGTGCGCACGAATCCACTCTGGCTCCCGAGGGCTGGCCCGCAGCGGAGCGGGGGCGGGGAGAGCCGGGACCCTCGGAGAGCCGGGACCCTCCGGAGAGCATCTTTGCCAGCCTGCCCCGCGCGGGCAGAGGGAATGAGGGCTTTTCCTACAACCCTGCGGACTGGGGTTTCCCCTGGGCCCTTGGAAGCACGAGTACTCCCAGAGTGTGTGATTACCCATTTCCCCATTCGGGGATGCCAGCCCTTCCCCACTTCACCCCTTGAAATCCTGACTTCCCCTGCCTTCACCTCTCTGCTGCCTTTTCGGTCAGGGTTTGCATCCTGTCTCCACAAAACCGGTCGTTAAACGGCCCGCCCGTAGCACAGGAAGAGGTTCCCCTCTCTAGGGGCCAGAGGCTTATTAACCTGGAGGCTTTGCCTACCTGGCTGGGGACCGTTTGCGCCTCTGCTTTTTGAAGAGGTTGAGGGCCCAGTAACAACACTTTCCAGTCTAGACCTTTAGTTGAACTTCCTCTTTTTGGGGGCCCAGGGCTTGTTACATTTAAGTAGAAACCATTCCTGGAGGGAATAGGTATGCCCTGCTTGCAGAATAGGGTTGCTAGCAGTCATCTGTTGCTAGGGCTAAGATAATAAATTGCTACAAGGAAATAAGAACTTCCTGTTATTAAAAGAGTTATGCTGATACCTGTCGGGTTCAAATATTGGCCATCTCTAAAGGTTATCATATTAAAACAGGATCAGAGACGAGATAAATCCATTCAGAACACGGTTATTTTTCTGAAGTCCTGACCATGGTCCCTCTTGGGTCAAAATATATTTGATATCTTGAGTTCCCAAATGTCAGTAAATCTGGAATATGGGAGGCTATCATTGTTACCATAATATTTTGATTTATGCCATCACAACAATAACTAAAGGCAAAATCTCAGGTTGAAAAATTTCCAGCTGATTCTGTGTTTAATGCCACTGCGCCTAGCTTGAGTAATATCATTCCTATGTTTGAAGAAAGATCGCTGAACTCTCTCTCAGGACAAGTTTTGACAATTTGTGTGAGTTTTCCTCCTTTTTGGAATTCATGCTTACCAGGATTGTATCAGTAGAATAGGGCACAGGTTTGCAGTGAGTGTGCTCAGTTCAGGAGGGCAGGAAACTTAAATTCCACTTCTGGATCTGCCACTTTCCATCTGGCTTTGAATTCATTACTTTACCTCCTTGCTCCAGTTTTCTCATCTGCAAAAAGAGAATTTTACCCACCTTCTTCATCTTGGGCTGGGGCGGGGGAGCTTGGCAAGCTTTTCCTAAAGGCCCAGGAGTAAGTCATTTTGGCTTTGCAGGCCATAGAGGCTCTGTCCCAACTAGTCACTCATCTTTGCCTTCAGTGCAAAAGCAGTAGTAGGCCACACGGAAAGGAGTGAATGCGGCTGGATTTGGCCCGCGGATCGTAGGTTTTAATTTTAATGTGAGATATTATATGCCAAAGGCATTTGAAGCCAAAAGCCTCTGCCCTGGTAGAGGTGAGGGGCCACAAGCGTCTCAGCAGCACTTTTTAAACAGATGTGTAAACTACCTGTTTTCCGTTGCCCTGCCCAGGACCTGAAGAGTAATGCAACAGCAGGCTTTTGAGGCAAGCAGATACCCCTGGCAGGAGTCCTTCCAGAATGTTGCCGTGTGCCTGCCGTTCCGCTGCCCGAGGTGTGGAGACCATACCAGGTTTAGAAGTCTGTCCTCGTTGAGGGCCCATCTGGAATTCAGTCACAGCTACCAGGAAAGAACCCTCCTGACCAAATGCAGCCTCTTCCCATCCCTCAAAGACACAGACCTAGTCACTGCCTCAGAACCCCTGAAACAGGGAAAACTGCAGGGTACGGGCCACGTGGTGAAGCAGAAACCCAGCTATGTGAACTTATACAGCATTTCGCACGAACACTCCAAGGACAGGAAGCCATTCGAGGTGGTGGCCGAGCGGCCCGTGTCCTATGTGCAGACCTACACGGCGCTGGACCTGCGTGCAGACTCGCTGGAGGGGCCGCGCTCCAGTCCCGGACTGCCCACCTCGGACACCAAAGCCGCTTTCGAGGCCCACATCCGAGAAAAATTCAACCGGATGGTCGAGGCCGTGGACAGGACCATCGAGAAGAGAATCGATAAACTCACCAAAGAGTTGGCCCAGAAAACGGCCGAACTGTTGGAAGTTCGGGCGGCCTTTGTGCAGCTGACGCAGAAAAAGCAGGAGGTGCAGAGGCGAGAGCGGGCCCTGAACCGCCAGGTGGACGTGGCGGTGGAGATGATCGCTGCGCTCAGGCAGCGCCTGAGCGAGTCCGAGGAGGAGCTGCTCCGGAAGGAAGAGTAAGTGGTGTTGTGCCGTCGCTTTAGGCGCCTTCCCCCGAGTTACAAGCACAGGTCAAGCCACGATTGGGTTTTTCTTACTTGCAGCTACTTTGGCTGCCTTTCGCATTGATACAGTTGAACGTGGGATGCACAAGGCTTTTGATACCATTGACCCTCTCTGCGTATAGTCTGCAACCCGGCAGCAGGAGAGTCAAAATATTCAGTCCCTTCTCGCCTTGGAAATTATAGGAACGTTCGTTTTGAGAGAGAGGAGTAGCAGTGTATCTGTGGTGGGATCGGTTCCCAGCACCAGCTGGTGAGCAGGGGGGAGGTGAATGGGAAGGCAGAGAGGCGGCTCTAGCCCAGCCATTTCTCCTTGGTAGCCTCCCTCCATGTAGCCAAGTCAAGAACATGAGATGCTGTCTTGTTCGAGTATATAAATATGCTCTAAATACCAGTAATTCTGGCTTCTTTGCCATTTTGGATTATCTGCTCATGTTAATTAAATGTTGGTAGCTGAGAATCCATTTAATTATAGTTTTTATTTGGAAGAAGCAGGCATTAGTAAACCCAGAGGAGACTTTCTGATCCTGCTGGCTTCTGTGATTTTAGTTTGAGAATTTTCTTTTTGTAGAATGGTATGTGATGCTAGAGTCAGTCAGGCTTGCACAGAGTTGACAAGTGGTTTTCACAAGATAGAGGTGAAAGACATCCTACTTGGAAAAGCATTTCCTTATCAGGAAGTATGGCTTCAACTCAAACTAGAAAAGCATACCTAATAATGCAGTATATTTCCCAAATGCAGAATGTTGGATTTAGTTTTAAATGGAGGCTCAGAATTCGTAGAATCAAAGGGCATAAAAATGGATACCCTGGGATAAACTAGAAGGAAGGTTTCAAATAACTTGGATTATATTATAGAGGTTGACTTAATTTCATACTCTCTGTGTCCACTGGCACTCTTCTATCATGTATTGTCTCTTACAGTGTAGTAATTAAAGCCTCTCCATTTGGCGAGAGGCTGAGAAACCCTATATATTAAAGAGATCATTACCTAGTATCACTAAATGCCTACATTCTACCTAGAGGGAAAGCCTGCTCTGATCAACTAGAAATTTTTTTAATTACCTAGTGAGGACAGATTCAAATCAGCCACGGATTTACTTTGCTTTTAGGGAAATGATCTGTAATGACAAATGTTTCTTTCTTGGCTTCTGGAGTTTCCCCGTGGGAAGTTAGTGCCATGATGACCCATTGCGGCCACCAGGGTGATTAACATTGCATCACCGGAAAAATGGCAGATGGGGTTCCCCTATGTGCAAAGACAAGCTTAGAATTAAATTTGTGGTATTTCTGTTTGATTGAAGAGCAGTGAATTTAAAAGGAAAACAAACTGATTGTTTGCA
Organism: Mirounga leonina; assembly: GCF_011800145.1. NCBI lineage: Eukaryota > Metazoa > Chordata > Mammalia > Carnivora > Phocidae > Mirounga > Mirounga leonina. The sequence goes on from NW_023270244.1 coordinate 4,202,433, forward strand.
CATATTGATTTGTCATATTTTACTTATTAATTACACAAGTAAATAATGAATGTGGGATTTGGGCTGGTGGTTGCCTGGAGGGAAGCCAGTATGATGGCAGGGAGAGTCATATAGTTAGATCTAGGTTATTGCCAAGGATCTAACTTTTGTTTGGGGTGTTGGGTTCAAGAGTGCTTAGTTATTAAGAATATCTTAGTATAACTTAACTTAGTAAAAGCGGGCCATGCGTGGATCAATTATGGTAATGTTAACCCAGTGCTGTTACCTGAAGACCAATTGAAAAAGTAATATATACTCATAAAAAAAAAAATTTAACAGGGTAGAACTGTATGTGTTAAAAGTGTCCCTTCCTCTCCAAGCATACCCTGCTCCATCCTCCAGAGACAGCTACTGTTTAGCTTGGTGAATGTCCTTCCAGACCTTTCCTATGTAGTTACAATCGTATGTACTTTATACACAGAGAGAGATGCTATGTTCTCCCAAGTGGAATCGTGACACATACTATTTTGCCAATTATGTGTGGAATTTGTTGTTGTTTTAACATAGTGTGTTGCAGGCATCCCTCAGGCACTAAATATAGGATTATGTCATTCCTTTTGGCTATCGCATGGCCGTGGTGTGGATGCCTTCATGGCTGATTTCATCAGCTTGCTATTAATGAATACATGGTTTTGTTCTGTTTTCCTAGTATTAAAAATAGTGCCTCAGTTAACGGCCTTATACATATGTCTTTGTTCACGTTTTTGTGAGTATATCTGAAGATAAATTATGAATTGGTTTTTAGTATGTCATTTTGGACTACGGAGGGGGGCAGCAGCAATAACATTAAAAATAAAAACACTTTCAATGAAAATACAGTGAAACTGCCTTAAAATTTTAAACATAAAATTAACAAAGTCTTCATTTTTTTAAAGCCTTCATTTGGCCTGGCCTGTCCGTTCGTATTCAGGTCTTAAATAATCACTCTTTCTGTACGTAAAAAAGCACTGAAAGAGTCTTGTTTCCAGGAAGGACACTGGAGCTCTTGGTCTGAGAGGGTGACTGGCCAGCTCCCTCAGGGTCTGTAGTGTTCAGCCTCCCTGACACCCACCCCCTGCCCCCAAAACGGGGGTGCAGAGCAAGCCAGCTGCCCATCTGCCACACCACTGAAACCGAGTTCATTCGACTAGATTTGCCTGCCCTGGACCAGCCCCTTCCCTCCTCACCAGCCCTCACGGAGCTATGTCTTTGACCCAAGAGGTGACCTCTTAGATACGGGAAGACCCTATTTGGCCAGAGAGCAAACCAGGAGTTGTGCTGCCCTGCTAAACCCCTCCAGATGAGCCCTCAAGACTTATTTGTGAGAGAAAGCGCGTGGTTGCAGTCCTACTCAACATGGACTTCAACTCTGGGGACCCTTTGAGACACAGATGGGAGATTCAGTTTTAAAAAAACCCAAACACCTACGTGAGGCTCTCTCGCGTACGGATTGTTTTTCCCTCAATTTTAAGATCCTTTCAAGTGAGGCTTAGGAGGCTCTTCTGCTTATGGATTTGTTCTCTCAACTTTAAAATCCTTTCTTTCAAACTGAAATGAAAGACTCCAGGGCCGCTTCTGCCCTGAAGCTGTCCATAGGCTGAATGGTCTTGCATTATAGAGGGCCTATGTAAGCTCTATAACCGAGGAGATTGAATAGGCAATATCTTGTACTTTTTGGGCTGGTGAGTCTCCTTGTATCCCTGGAGAGAGGTGTCTATTTGTTTCTGGGGTGCAAATCCAAGGGAGATGTTGTCCGTCATCTTCACGAAGTCTCTGCAGCTTTAAAAGTGCTATTGAAGCAGGTATTTACTTATTCAAGAGTATTCGGAACTATAGGGTAGCCACTGCCTGTAATCAGGTAAATCAATCCCAGCCAACCTTGCGGTAAGGTATCCCTTAACAAGAAAGGATGGACTTGGATGGTAGCTGATTTGTGGCTGAGTGGGTCATCCAAGGTTTGGAGCATGCCTGCGTAATACCAGTAATCCCAAGTTTTTCTGTACCTCCTCCTGGTAAGACTGGAAAGCCCTAACTGAGCACCTGTGATGTGCCTGGCACCGTGCTAGGTGTATATGGGGAACATAAAATTCATGCTGTTTTCCTCTAAGGAGCTAACATCCTGCATAGGAAGCATAAAACATCCCTGTGATCATGTCCGTGTTCAGACCCAAGGTAGTTGGAACAAGTGCTTAAATACAAGGCATGGTTTCAAGTTGATAAACTATTAGAGAACAGATTTTTTTTTTTTTTTTTTTTTTTAAATATGAAGAGGCCACACTGAGGAAGTGAGGAGGAAGGGCAGTTATTTGCATCGGTGGCCAGAGGAGAGCGACATTGAAGGGACAGCAGGGAGAAGAAAGACTATTAGAGATGGCCCCTGAGGAGATCGTGTGATTTGGGAACTGGAAGGTACTCCTTGTCTCCTTCGGGATAACACTCTCATTTTACAGACGTGGAAAATAAGGCCCAGAGTAGTGGAATGACTCGCCCAAGGACAAAAATTTGGTAGCAGAGCTGAAATTGAAACCCATATTCCCTGTCTCTCTGCTGAGTGCTTTTCCCATTAATTCACTGTGTCTCAGCCAGACTTTTGAAAATGGGGTATTTGCCCAAAGCGTCACGACTTATGTAATACTGAATCTGGCCCATTTTGGAATGGGCCGGCTTCTTTGCTGTTTTGAGAGAGCTGCTACGGTGACGTCATTTATTTTTCTGATGAGATTAAAGGAGATATCAGCTGGCATCAAAGGTGTTGGGAAATAGGGAAATGCTGGCGTCCTAAGTGTGGTTATGCTATTCAGCTTCTGGAATACCAGCCCAGGGCTTTTAACGTGACTCTCTGGTTGTCCGTGGCCAGTCAGAATGGAGCATGCCAGCCCTTTATTGTGGTGAGGGGCCCCCTTATAATTCTGTCAAATCTCCATCCTACTCCCTTGCAAGCTACGATAGGTAAAATCCTTCCCTTCTTCCTTCATTATTTGCCCTGCTCTCAGCTGGCAGTCAGCCCAGGAGACAAATCTTGCACTAAGTGCCTGCCGTGCGTCAGGTACTGTTCTAGGTCCTACTGTGGTATACCCGATGAGTCCCATTTCTGCATTTACGGCAGGAAGAGGCCAGAAGGTAAAATTAAACATTAAACAGATCATTAGGGGTATGATGAAAGAGGCCTAAAGGGATGGCCTGAGCCAGGTAACATGAGTTAGGTTTCTATCGTAAGCTAGCTGTGGGATGCTGGCCTTTTAAAGTTTGACTTGGTATACCTTGCTTTGCACAGCTAAACCCTCTTGCCACTTAATTACAGCATTTCTATTTTTGATCAGCTAAAGCAGTGAGTAGACAACTTGGTCTCCAGATGGATCCATAGCTAGGAAACAGGCCAGGAAAAATCATGTTACATGTAGGGTTCAGTGGGACAGGGAGGGGTCTGTTTGCTCCACATTTTAGTGCATTTATGTAAATGAGGTCCTCTCTTCCCAGGCTGCTTTCCATGCAGACTTAAAAGTAATGTAGGAAAAACTGGACGTCAAACACGCCCTCTTAGGGATGGTTAAAAGTTGGAGACCAAGGAAAATATTCCGTTTTTCTCTGTCTAATGTCCGTGTACCTTCTTTCTGTCTGGACCCAGGGGCTTAGATGTAATGTTGATCTACTTATTACCAGTGAGAGTCATTTGACTTTCTCATTAGAGTTATTTTTTAAGCTCTTAATGAGAAGTATATACCTTTCGGTTTAGTCAAAGAAGCCAAAAGAGAAAGGTGAGGCAAAGGGCCAACAAAAGTAGAGATGGCATGGCTTCAGATGGGCTGCAGGTGCCCATTCCACCCTGTGGGGCCCCTTGGGATGCACAGGAGCCAACCCTGAGCTCCAGGTTGGCAGCCCGGCTCCCAGCACTGCAAGGTGGTGGACTCCAGCTTCAGGATTTGCCTCGCGGCTGACATTACGGTCTGTCTGACGTGCTCTGTGATCAATAGCTAGCCTATTTTTAGCCAGAGGTATTTTTACCATTTCACATACCTCCAAAGAGGTTCATAAATCAGTAATGTAAAATGAAATTTAAATAACTTGGTAGAGCTTTGCCTTTGGGAGGAGAAGCTGATTTTAAAGTGTTGTTTAAGAATAGAAGAGAAGCATCAATTTTAGATCCCACCCTCAGTCCTGTGGGAGGTACCTGTATTGTGGATTACTTTTTGGTTTTATGCCCTAGTACTTGTCTGGAAAAAGATAAAAAGAAACCTCAGGCTCTTTTTGTCAGTTAAAGATTTTCAGCTAGAGTGTGGTTGTACATTTCATGCACTCAGCAGAAATTTGTTGTGCCCCTATTGTGTGCTGGACTAGTGTTTGGTGCTGGGGTTACCACAGTGAAGGAGCAGGCAAGGTCCCTGACCACACAGATTTCCCAGTGGAATGGGGTACACGGCATGACTAGTCCTCTCTGCAGTGTGCGTTGTGGTAGGAGGCAACGTTCTGCGGGAGAACACAGCAGGTCACCTAACCCACACCTAGGCATGTGTGGGAAAGCTTCCTAACAGGAGAGCCCTGAGGTTAGAAGACTCATTAAGAACGGAGGCTAGGGAAAGGCAGTGGGAGGGACCCCAGTGGAAAAACAGCGTGTGCAGAAGTAAGAATCTGGCTCACAGGCTGAATGAAGGGAGGTCCGCGGTGCTGGAGCAGAGACAGAGGTGATGTGCATTTATGAGGCCCAAGGGGAACATCAGGCTATGGGATGGCCATGAAAACATAGGGAAATGACTGTAAATTACAGTATGCAATATGATCAGTGCGTTGTCTCCTATTAACAATGCACTTTGTAACATTGTAGTGAACACCGGGATGCATTAATGCATATTTCCCTCTATCTCTATACCTGCTTCTGGAGTGGGTTCATCACATGACAGTGTATCTTTAATTTCTCTGAATTATCCTGTCTTTAACCCACCTCAGAAGAAGTAATTGAGGGGTTCGATCTGTAAAAAATTAAATATTATCAATGTTTCAGACCTATGGCCATCCTGTAAATGAACAAGTGCCTGAGGGAACAAGTACGCTTTCTAAATAAAGCTTTGATCACACTGAAAGGGTTTTTTCACTCGGTGCCCCTTTGTTTGTTTGTGAATCTCAGGATGTGGACAGATTTCTAGCTCTGCATTGCATTCTGCATAACAGTGAGCTTCAGGCTAGTTTCTTATCCTATACTGGTACTTTTCCCTTTAGTATCAAGTATTGATTTTAAATAAAGTATATTTTCCACCAAAGCTTAAAACCTCGTGTTCTATAGTATTTAACCTTTTTAAAAAATACGTATATGAGAAGTCAAAGATGGGGCTGGAAGTGACGTAGACTCAGCTTCCCCGAAGCTGGTTTGCACACAGCCTGATGGGATTTCACTCAGGTTCCCTCTGTCTTCTCTCCCATCTGGCCCTCCAGGCTTCCCCCTATATTCTAGGTCACAGGGTTGAGAACCTAAAATAAAACCACACAAGTCTCTTCCTCTTCTCTCTGATGGCATCATATTATTCTTTCTCTTAGTCATTCAGCTCAGCTTTGTAATTATGTATTTATTTCATTATTTGTTTCTTTTAATATTTGCTTCTCCCACTGTATCCAGGGTTAGCACACTGCCAACCTGTCCAGCCTGCTACCTGTTTTTGAGGAGCTTGTGAGCTAAGAATTTTCAATTTGAAAAAAAATTCAAAAGAGAAATAATAATTCACGACATATGGATATTATATGAAATTCAAATTTCAGTGTCCATAAATAAAGTTTTATTGTTACACAGCCTCTATGGTTCTTTTGCACTAGGCAGAGTTGAGTAATTGTAACAGAGACCAGATGGCCTGCAGAGCCTGAAATATATACTCCCCAGTCCTTCACGAAACGTGGGCTGACCCTGGATTCAGCAGTAAGCTTCATGAGGATAGCCGTGGGTTCAGGACTGCCCCAGCACTAAGCCCAGTACCTGCTAACATTCAATAAGTGTTTGTCGAGTTACCAAATAGTGGAACAAATAAACGTGTGGACTGTGACCACATCCTCCTGGGGTTCCAGCCCTCGTTGCTCACTCCTCACCCACGTTCTGAGATTCAGGAGCACCTGTACCCAGCCTGGCAGGATCTCAAACTGTTGGCCCCACTTCTTCTTATATTGCTAAAAAAATATCTAAGGATCCCTGTAAGTTTTGTTAGTGTGAGTTTTATCTATCAATATTTACTGAATTAGAAACTAAAACTTAGGGGCGCCTGGGTGGCTCAATTGGTTAAGCGTCTGCCTTCGGCTTGGGTCATGATCTCGGGGTCCTGGGATCAAGCCCTGCATCGGGCTCCCTGTTCGGCAGGGAGTCTGTTTCTCCCTCTCCCTCTGCCTCTCCCCTCCACTTGTGTTCTCTCTCTCTCTCTCTCTCCCAAATAAATAAATAAAATCTTCAAATAAAAAAGAAATTAAAACTTAGAAATTCAAAATACAATTATTAATTTATTTAAAAAAAACAATAAGATAACAATACTCTTTAGCAAAAAGAGTAGCATGGTTTTATAAGTTTTGCAAATATTTTTAATATCTGACTTAAATAGAAGGCACTGGACCTTTTTACTTTTGCCTTTCATTTGTTGCAAATCTGTTGTTTCGGTGGAAGTAGATGAAGGAAATCCGATCTCACATATATATGTAGTAAGAAAAGGGAGGGGTGCTTTAATAGCTTTGTCCGAGAACAGGATATTCTGCTTTGCTACTAGGCCAGAAGGTGACAATTGGTAGTTTCTTCAAGATTCATTGAGATATGGGATCTGAAATCCTATCAGGGAATATCTTGTTCTTCCTTATATTGAAACCTGTTGGTCTGTCTTCCACTTTGAATGGATATTTGACGGTTTGGTCTAATTATTAAAGCGGTTATAAATGCAATGTGGTTAAACCTCGTTCTTTTTCATTCAGGAAATTCCTAAGATTCCTTGGGGAAATATGAGGTGTTTCTGGATATTGTTGGTCCAGATTGAACAGGATGTGAAAGGGGAATCTGAAGTTGTACACACAGGCTAGTCCACAATTAGTCACTGGGTTTGGTTACCGTTTTTTATCTAATACAGACACCCAGACATATTCTCAGCATGAGGCACTTCTCCAGCCATCATCTTATATAACATCTTATTTGAAATTAAATCATCAGGCTTGTTTTAACTGCCTTTTCTTTTTCTTTCTTTCTTTTTTTAGTTGATGTGAACCATTCGTAAACTGAAATTAAGTTAGTATTGACACCAGGTTGGTTGAAAAATGCAAAGGGTGTTCACTTCTCAGCTTCAGGGCACAAGGTAATTGGATGAGGGAGAGGTTAGAAAAAGATGCTTCTCTTCTACAACATGACATAACACTCCAGGATCAGCTAGGAGCATTGATGTTAATTTGCAAAAGTTTTATATAGAACCAGTAGCAAAACATTCCATGATTTAAAAATATAGCCACAGTCATAAACCGTATTGCACTCAGGTTTGTTTTCTTGCTTTTGAGATGTTAATCCTGTGGCATTAAGGGGTCAAATATTGCTGTTTTACATTCTAAGCTTTACAGCCTGAGAACCCCCAAATAGTAAATATGCATAGAAAAAAAAAAGACTGGAAAAATATACTAGGATGTTGATAGTAGGTACCTCTGGGTGTTGGGATTATGGGTCATTTTTTGTTTCTTCCTTGTCCTTTAAAATATTCATTACAACGAATATATATTGAACATTATATGTGATGTATTATATCAAGTGATGGGCTTAGAGCAGGGAACAAAAAGGCTGATTTGGCCCTTGCTCAGTTTTAGATCTTTTAATAGGTCAATTTTTATCTTTCCCAAAATAAATGTAAAATATTTCCGTAATGAGGTAAATATTACAAACCAAAATGAATTGAAAAAAATACACTGGCTCTTTGCCTATGTTTTTCTTTTGGGTAAGGGAGAGGGTTGTGGGTTTTGGTTGTTTTCCCTATAAGTACAGTTTGGAAACTCCTGTCATGATTCAGATATCCTAAGTAATCACCTACGAAGTCTCTACTCTGAATGAATGGAAGCCTTATGGTCAGAAAGACGAAGGAATAGCCATTTCCCAGGCTCTGTTTTCTAGTGGTACTTTTGAGCTCCATCTAGGGGATCTCAGCCATTCCTCAGAGCCATGAACAGATGTGGCATGCTGGATATAGCACCTGGACGGGCCCTCCATTATTTTGCTGCTAGTTTAAGGTTACTTAGGCAGATAAAAGCTGAATGACAGTAGCGCTTTAAAATTGGCTGGTGTCCATGGCCTGGACAGCTTGGAAAGTTCACGTCTTCCATGCAGGGCTCATACGGAAACATCTGGAAATAAACTTGAGACTTGATGATGGGAGAAAACTCCTTTCCAAAGGGATTCATTTCTTTTATGTGAATTTGTCTTAGCTACTGAAAGATAATAGAATTATTATGGAACTGCGGTTTATGTTTGATCCTGGAGAGGAAACTAGAAAAAAAAAAGGGGGTTAGTATAATAAGCAGTTCTGTGATGAATCACGTCAGAACCAGTCTCTCTTCTATTTTTATAAATATGTAATTTCTAAGGCTTTGCAGAGACATTTGACTCTGAAGGAAGTGTCAGAAAAGTTTCAATATAGCCAAGTGTGACATATTTGTGAGAGAAAAAAATCACAAATAATTGTAAAAGTGAGTCACTGACTAATTGTACAGAATAAAGGAGCAAGAAACCACTACCAACTATTTTGTAAAAAACTTCTGTAAAACTTCCTGGGTCAGACTTACCTGAAGTTCTGCTCTCAAGAAATTATGGAGCTAAGTGGAAGGTGCAGAGAAGGCAGTGTATTTCATCAACTATCTAGAACAAATGATGGAGTTAGATTTTTTTTTAAATGGGATTTCTTAATCTGAAATGAAAGAGCCTGGGAGGAGAATGAGCAGTCTTTAGAATCTTGGTTCTGCATTAAGTTGAAAGTGGCCAGATAAAGGAGGGGGTACTCCTTGAGGGTCAAGAGAGATTCTGAAGACACATACAAGAAGTACTATATCCAACAGGTGATAAAACGATGGAATTCATTACTCCTGGTGGGTGTGGCAGGACATACAAAGGGGAAGGCTGAAAGATCTTCATAATTTCTTATTGAGAATTGGATGAAGAGAGTTGTGATAATATGCACCTGTTGGTCATGCTGATTACCTGGTACTTGGCCTGAGAAAAAGGCCAAGCACCTGTGTGTTTGTGTGTTTGTATGTATGTGTGTTTTCGCAGAGTTGCTCGTGAGAATGGCTACCAAATTGTTACAGGTGTTGGTCTCAGGATAATGGGGTTTCAGATGGTATTTTCTTCTTTATATTCCTCATGTATTTGAATCTTTATAAAGAACGGTTTCATTTTAAGTCAGGAAAGTGTTGTTTTCATCCATGCATTAGAAATAAAAAGATATCAAATAGTAATAAAGTTATTAAAATTTTTCTAGATCTGTAAATGACAATGAATTATGTGGATAAAGGAATATTGTTTGAGGTATTTTGCTCAACTTTTTAGGGGAAGGGCAGTCCTGCACATGAATTCTCCTCTGTCAGCTAACATAGCTTTCCCGGTGGACCTTGGGTCAACCTCAGGATGGCATTTCTTGGACTATTTCACTTTTAGCTCAAAAATGCACAGTTGGACAAGGTGACTCATTTTACTCCGCATGCCCTTTCGTTTCCACACCTTCCCTCCCTGTGCTCTCTTCTCCCCCAGCAGCTAGACTTTTAAAATGTAAGTCAGAACTTTTCTCAAAAGTGTCCATTGGTTTCCCACCTCATTTATAAGAAAACCTGGAGTCATTATAGTGGCCCCCACTCTTTCTGTCCTTCCCAGTCCCCGCCTGCAGCCAGGCAGCCCTCCTAACTGTCCGTCAGACCTGTCTCTCTGCGAACCCACCTGGCTTATTCCTTGGTACCTGTTGCCCTGTTTCCCTATCCTGAAGGTTGTCCCTGACCCCTTTCTAAAATACCACTCACACATTCCCTTCTTCTGTTACTTTCTGTCCCCTTGCACCCGATTTCAGTTTTCTCCTTAGCGCTTACCACCCCTGACCTAGATATTTATTTGGATATTCAATAATGACACTCTCTTTCTACTGCAGTGCAATCTCGAAATAGAATCACTAAAATGTCATTTTATCTCTTTTGCCATCACTGCAAGCACAGTGCCAAGGGCATTGCCCGACACAGAGTCAGCACTCAATAAATACATGTTAAATGAATGAAGTCCTGGTTCATTTTTCCGCTTTCTGTTCTGACGTTTTTGCCTTGCAGAGAAGTTGTTACATTCAACCATTTCCTGGAAGCAGCAGCTGAGAAGGAGGTCCAAGGGAAAGCCCGGCTCCAGGACTTTATTGAGAATCTGTTGCAACGGGTAGAACTGGCAGAAAAGCAGTTAGAGTACTATCAAAGCCAGCAGGCTGCTGGCCTCTGCCAAGACATCAGTGAGCACGTGGTAAGTCACACAGGTCCAGCCACCATGCCTGCGGTCCTTGGGTATGGTGAGATCGGGTCAAGGACAGAGGAGAGGGGAGCTGGGGAATGACTTGCGGGAACCTCCTAGACATCAGCGCCAGCCGTCCCTGTGTTATGAAGTCATACAGGTGAATCCAAGACACCTGGAAGTAAGTGAAATTCCGGATGCACGGTTGTCTTCACCCCACCACTCCACACCAACATAAATAGGTAGAGATATTTTTATATTAGAGAATAACAGAGTTGGAGGTGGCTGAAGAAATCATGGGTCTCAATCTGGGTGCTCAAGTAGATGGGGAGGTATTATCCTGTTTGGGAGCTCTTCAAGAGAATCTTAAGAAAGCTTTGGCCTTTCTTTGTAGTAGCAAAATCTAACCACATACCTCTTTTTTTCCCTGAAGTGGAAGGACACCACCATCTGCTAGTCTCTATAGGTGAAACATTCTTTAAGTAGATTTTCAAAAAGTCTTAGAGAATTTCACAAGTGGCAGTTCTATAATAAATATTTGCGTACAAGTTTATATATTGTTTCAGGGACTTAAGAAACCCCCAGAGCCCAGACAAGAACCGTGGATATGGCTAAAGGTCCAGATTCTGCTAAGTGGCTTGATCGAGATTCCCTGGTCTCTTTGGGGGTTGGGGAGGAGGTACAAATAATCACGCTCTAGATGAGGGAGATGGGGGGTCGTATTTGCTCTCTAAACAGTTTTTTGATAACAACAAAGCCAGAAAAAGAACTTTTGAAACCCCAAAGTGGTTTATTTATAACATTTTCATGATCTGTTTGATTTTATTTATGCTTAGCCCCTTCCCCAAAGATTTTTAAATGATTCTTTTACTTCCCCTGCAAATGGACTGTACATATAAGGGAGAGAAAAATAGGGAACATTTATGCTAACCAAAATGTTGGTAAAGTTGCTACTGGTTGATTAAAAAGTTTAGTTTGAGCATTCTGGAAGCCAAGATTAAAGGGAAACATGATTAAATCACAAAAGAAGGAATGAGATGACAAGCAGGTGGATAAAAGAAGGAAGGTGGGAGGAACAGACAACAGGAAAAAAAGGAGAGAGGGAGGAAGGAAGAAATGAAGAAACGTTATGCAATCTTACTGTAATGTATAGTGAGCCTTAGAGCAGGGCAGCAACGGGAGCTCTAGAACTTTCCAGTCAGGAACAAAAGTGGGCTGGAAAGAAGTAAGTTTGTTACTTCTGTGAGGGTCCTACTGGAACCTCAAAGCAGTTTTAGCCACCTGACATGTTTATTATTTTCCTGTTGGTGTCTGTGATCTCCTGAGAGGGAGCTTACACTTCCCTCCTCAGTTCCTCTCTCACCTCCTTGGGAATCTGTGAGTGCAGTCATAACTCAGTGTGGCTGAAGGGACGCTCTGAACCCTTTCCTGCCTTCTTCCCATCCTGCTCTCTATCAGGAGAGAGTGTGGCATGGGGTCACGGGGCCCAGATGTGAGGTGAAAAGGACTGGCTTCCAGATCATTCCCGCCCTGCTCCTTGTCTTCTGGGGCCTATAATTCTATTAAATGAAGCAGTTGGACCAGATGCTCGCTAGGGTCTTTGGCCTCTTAAATTCTCTGATCGTCACCTGACTTCAGTGGTTAAGAATTCTAAAATAAAAATGTAGCATGAATAGTCTCAGTATTTAGGCTTACAAGTAACCCAGAGCTAAGAAATGGGTAAAATTCTACTGTACAAAGCCAAGAGGATCTTAAAAGAAAGAAAGCAATGGAAGGCAAGGAGAAAGAGAGGAAGCCTATTCGTTCTCTTATTTATATTTCTGTGCTCACTTTCCTCTGCTCAGTTTATTTTTCCAGCTTGAAAATTAAACATCCTTTAAGAGATATTGCCAGTGATTATTTTCACCGAGATGGTAGACGCCATCAAAAGTTGGACAGGCCTCAGGTCTTCTAGTCAGCTGTGTATATACGAAGTTCTGTGTGTGTGTGTGCACACGCATGTACACACATAAATACACAGATTTACAGGCACACGTGCACATTCATCTAGACATACAAATACAGCAGGGAATTAATCCATATTTGCATCTCCTGTGTCCCAAACATGACATGATCTGCCCTCGTCAGACTTGATCTACCCGAGGAAGAATTGACTGATTGAAATAAAGGAAAATGCAGTTAAGATGGTAGTGGGGAATATAGAAGGGAGAGCAATCTGTGAGTAGGACACGGTCAGGCTGCAGTGAGGCGGACTGTCACTGTTGTGGGGAGGACGCATCGCCCCGAGAAGACCAAGAATGAGGTGCTTTGTTTCTGAAAGGATCGAGCAGAGACGCACTTTCCCCATGTTCGTGGAAGTCCTCCAGACTCCACTTTGGTCCGTAACATAGCACATTATGATGTAGTCTGCAGACCCTCAGACCATTTCTCCCTTTTCCTTCAGCTGCTTAATCTTAACAATATACCCGCACCTCTGAAATTAGGAACAGTGTCTTTGATGTAATGCAAGTGCTAAGTCTGGCCTCCCAGAGTTCCTGTGGCCATCCACACACAGAAGAACTTGGATGCTTTTAGCAGGAAAAGCTTCAAATCATCACTTTATTGACTGACTTGGCCCAGCTTAGTGAAGCCCCAGAACAGTGAGGAGCTCTGCCTTCTGGAGCCTCAGCCACTCCCAGGAGAGCTCATTGCCCCAGAGCCTGGAATGCCGTCCCCAGCCGACCTGGCTCTTCATTGTTGCCAAAGCCACACCGAGAAGCAGTGTCTGTCCCTTTCCTCGTTTTCTCATTACCACCTCCAGACAGCAGTGAAATTTCTAGATTGATGGATGAGGTGCTTCTTTCCAAGGTGTGTTCTAGCTTTAAGATTCTTTTATGCCCTAGAAAAATTCCCCCTCACATTTAGTAAATGCCTTTTCTGAAATGATGTTTCGGCATCTGTAGTTCCCCTTAATTCCCTTGAGCATTTGCGTTCTTTTTCACCTGGCTGATTTCTAAAAACGTAACATGCTTACTCAGATATTTTGTCTTTGTGCTCTAAAAAATGCTGTCAAATTAGACATCAAGTGACCTAATATCCCATCTGCCAAAATCACGCACAGACCTGCTCAAAGGGAAGGTCATGAAAAGCTCAGATCATCTCATTTTAAGTGTTGCAGTTAGTTCCTGCAGGTTGTACGTCAGGGCTAGCAGCCATTCATTTAGTATGTGTTTATTGGGAATGCAGTACTTACTGGGTGCTGGGGGAACAGGGTGAATGAGGTGGGTGAGGCCCCTGCCCTCAGTGAGGAGGGTGATGATCCCAGATACAAGTCCACACATAACTAGGATGATCTCAGCAGGTGATAACCCCTGTAAAGAAAAAGGTGAGAGGAGGTGTGTGAGTGGCTGCCCCCATCCCTCTGTGGTCAGGAGAAGCCTTGCAGAGGAGGCTGCATTTGGACTGTGACCTGAATAACAGGACTGACGTGGCTCTCTGAAAATTGGGAAGTGGTTTAGAAGGGAACAAGCTTGGCACGTTTGGGGGATGAGCTGAAGTCACAGATGCAAGAAGGTTCCAGATCATGCCGGGGCTTCTGGGTCACAGAAGGAGTTTGGATCCGTTCCAGAGCAGAGAGGGAAGCCGTTGGTAGGTTGTAAGCAGGAGGTGATTTATGTTTTAGCAAAATCCCTCTGGCTGTTGGGTGCAGAATAGACTAGAGGGGTACAGGACTGAGAGAAGTTTAGAAGGCCATTATGGTGTGGCAGGGGAAGGGGGATGGCAGCTTGGGGAGAGCAGAGGCGGAGAGAAATGGCAGGTATAGGATATATCCTGGGGAAAGTGTTGACTAAACCAGCTGGAATTGCTGAAAGATTAGGTTTTAGCAGGTGAAGGAAAGGGAGGAATCGAGAATGAATCTAAGATTTGGGCCTGAACAGTTGAGTATACAGTGCTGCTATTCACAGAGGGGAGGTGGGAGGAGGGCTGGGTGCCTAGTTTCTCCAACCCAAAACAACCTGAGACACCATGTTTGCACTCAGATGGGCTCTCTGTGCAGCTATTTATATTTTTCCAGAACCTTCCTTAAGGACTCTTCTTGATCCCCATCCTCCTACAAAGTAGATGGACTATAAGAAAATAGAGGCAATGAGGGGCCCTAAGGGGGCAGAGGGTTTCCATCTGCCTGAGGCTATGGGGCCAGAAGGAACAGCGGCCTCTTGTGTTCACAGGGAGGAGAGCATGTGAGGTTCTGTTGGGAAGGTGGTAGCAGGCCCTGCCCTGCCTCCAGCCAAGCCTCATGATCTGTAGGATCACTGGAGAGATTCGGATCCAGCCATGGATTCCACTGATCTTTTTGTGTACAAACTTGCTGGCTCTTCCACAAACACATGCTCCTTAAGGAGGCAGAGCAGTGTGAAGTCTTGCTCGGACGTGGAATGTCCTAACTTGGGTTTGAAGCCCAGCTCTAAAACTGGTAAAGCATTCAGGCTTCAAACCAGCTACTTAACTTTTCGGCCTTACTTTCTACATCTGTAGGGTGGGGATGACCATGCTTACCTCATAGGGTTGTTTTGAGGGTTAATTGTGGTGGTTATATAGTCAGCATTTTATCCAGTGTGTGACATATAGACCTGCACAGGTCATGGTACTTACATATCTGTGTATAGGTGAGCTTTATGGCTCATCTCCAGCCATATTTATTTGTGCATTTACCTTTCGGTAATACACACAGTAAACTCTTCTAATTTCCTAAGGTCCCAGCAGCGTCCATCAGTGACATTCATAGGCACCAAGGTTTTGGTTCTTAAAACATTTTGGAAGTCAGGGACCTCTTTGAATTAGATGACATTGTTGGCCTCTTCCCCAGGGAGGAAAGTATGCATATGCATGTAAATACACACACACATACACATACACACACACACTTTACATAAAATTCCAAAGAGTATTATACGTACATATGCAACAAATCATCAAACTATATGCTTACATACATATATACAGTAAAGTGAAAAAAATTTGTTATGCCATAAGAATAACTTAAAAGAAGGAAGCAATTTAAAGGAAGAAAAACCCTGTAAGCTTTTTTTTTTTTTTTTTTTTTTTTTTAACAATTTATACATAATACTAAAGTGCATTCCAGGAGCCGAGCTAAGAAACCCTTACTAGTGGTAGCGGGGCCATCGCGGAAAGATGGAAATGCTGAAACCTTCGGGTTTCCCAGAAGCTGCCAGCCTGACGCTTGCCTGAACCCTCTGTCTGACCTTCTTTGTATATTGCATAATCTCAAGCCCCTCCTTGGGGGTGCCTTTTTTGGTCCACCTCTATTAATCTCCTGTTGAATCCAGCCAGTGTGAACAGGGTCAACAGTAAAGCTTACTTTTCATTGAGTCAGAAGGCAGAAGCCAGGAATCTCATCTTGCCTTCCTGGGGACATGACCCTCAAAAGTTTAAGGAAAGCTTTCTGATTTGTTTCTGACTACAGCTCAAGCTGCAGACAGGAGACCCGGGGAGAGTGACCCTGTTATGCTGAACTTGGTTTCTCTGATTATTTGAATATGGTAGGACTCTCGTCTTGGTCACACTGGGCCCCAACACCAACGTGGCCCTTTCTGCACATTTTCTTTATCATCCTCTTCTTCTGTGGGTCTGCCTCCTGCTGTGACAGCACTTCTTTTAGTGAAGGCTACATGAGGGAGGTCAGGAAGGAAGGTTGGGAGTACACTGGGTTTGCCTCTAAAGTGAATGGTGACATCTGGCTCGCAAAATGATAGTTCTCAATTTGTTCTGCAAATGATATTTGAGCCTAGCCACAAAAGGGCATGCAGATACTTCATTGGGAGTGGAAAATAATCTCAATGATAGATGGCCTCAGGGACAGTTGTGGAGTTGGTCTTCATAGGCTCTCACTTTAGAAATGATGTATTTTAGGCAATAAACATTTTATGCCAATTTTCCGTTTAGTTGATACACTGTCACCAAGCACAGCTGTAGTAAATTAGCTGCACATGCAGCCTGAATTAATCAAGAAATAATGGCGCATCATTCTAGTTTTAAAAAACATGTTTCTTCAGATGTTGCTCCATTAGAGGGCTCTTTGACATTTTGAAATTTTTTAGATCGACTGATAATGGCTTCTTGAAAATCTCAGAACAGCGAGCCACAGAGGCTCCCCGAGGAAGCAGAGGCCGAGCACAAGATGTTCTTGTTCCCTGCCGTGGCGGAAGGTGCCATGGGCCGTGCTACTGATAACAGTTCCTGGCTTCCTTAATGGGAACGGTTTCTTAAAAATATAAGCAAGAAAGATTTTAAAGCCAAATCCAACCTTCAAGCGAAGTAATGTTTTTTCTTATTTGTTTTCCTTCAGCTTACAGATATCTTCTCAAATAGGAAACCCAAATGCCTGTATGTATATCTTTTTATACTTGGGCCATTTGATAATGTTTGCATAATGTGTTTTCCTGTTACATTTTATGTATATAATATCTGTATTCGAAATGGATTTGAGAGTCTCCGATGAAAATGTACCTGCCTGGGTACCTAATTTTGTAAATTGCAGATACAACTTTTAACTATGCTAATAGCTTATTAGTATATGGCAGTATGTTAGTGGTCCAGGAGTATTTTTACAGTATTCTATAATGTAACTTTCTCTTATTGAGGTATAGTGTAATCATAGTAGCTCTATAGTAGTATTAATGTATGTATACTATGTCATATGTAATATATGTATAAATTTATGCTAGGAATCACATACTTTATGATGGCTACACGACTATTACTACTATATATAGTCACTTAAAGAGTCAAGGGGTTTGGATTCTGGTCTCATCTTTCCCATAGACCAACTGTATGTATTGTCCTGGAGAGTCCCTTACATTTTCAGTGTCTCAGTTTTGTCTCTGGTGAGAGAACTAGTAACATCTCCCTGGGAATTTGGCATCATGAGATCATTTCATGAAGGCCACAGGACTTTTTGAAAGAAAAATACCGATTTGTATTTGATTTACTGGCAGCATTTCTGCCACTCTGGCATGCAGGAGTGAGTGTACCGTGGATGGTTTGTTTTTGCTTTTGTTTTTTTCTTTTAAGGTTCTAAACAAAATCTTTCTTTCTGCTCATCTCCCCCTGCTCGACCATCTGTAGAAGTAGAGGGCATCCACATCCTGTGTGTAACCACGCTGATCTCAAGACCCATTTTCATCCAAAAGGAAGGAGCTACCTGAGAAAAGCCAAGGATGACAGAGCCAGCATGCAGCCTGCTAAATCCATTCACGAACAGGCTGAGTCCCCAAGAGAACTCTGCAGACCATCGAAGAAAGGGGAGCCTCTGGGGTTTAGCCGGAAAGGCAACATCAGGCCCAAAATGGCCAAAAAAAAGCCAACAGCAATTGTGAACATCATCTAAAAGGGTGGTGGCCCTGGACTATCATTGCCGGGCTTTGCAGAATGTTATTCTGGGGGCCAACAATAATGCCCTTTGGGATACATCTCATAGTAAGACACGTTGGAAAAAAGAAGGGCATAATACATTTATTTCGTGGCCATTCAGGCACCTGGATTAACCAGAATTTAACAAACGGGAATCTCGGGGAACCAGAAATTTATTACAGGCCCCTTTTAGAAGCAAGAGGCAGATTACAGAAAGAATTGAAAAAAAAAAAAATGAAAACAGTCTTATTCCAAAATTTTAGTTAAAAGAAAGCTCCAACTTGTAAAATAAATAGACCACTCTCCAATAGTGTCTGCATCTGGGGTTCTGTGTGGGGGTGATTCAGCCGACGCCCAAGGCCACACAAGATGTCAGGCACTAGGAAGAAAGTCTTCTGTGTCCACTGCTCTCTAAATTGTGGGGCAAAGAATGGGAATGCAAAGTTCTCTTAATGGCAGTGAAATAGTAATATTTTTATTTGTTTTTAACTTTGCCCTCCATTAATTTGAAAGCTTCCAAAAATAAGGATTCCTGTTTCCCCAAGTATTCTGGTTAATCAATATTTCAACGTTTGGGTTGCTTCCAGGACTCATCTCGTTAGACTTCAGTTTTCATTTCCAGTTTGTTCGATTCAGGTTTGTTGTTTCCCTGGATGCGTGTTTATTCTGACTTTGGGGCGCCTCTGCTCTCTCCTTTGGCTGAGCGTTCTGCACCCCGAGACCAAGCTGCAGCCTCTGTCTTCAAAGCCATTAGTGTTGTCTGTGGTTGGGACGGAAAACCCCATCAAAACCTTATAGCCATGAAACTCTTTGATCAGTTCCCATCACAGTTCCGGGTCTGAAGGGCTGGAGCAGCCCCAGATGGCACGTCTCGTGCATCGTGAGCCGGGGCCTGGCAACACTGCAGACCTTCCTCAGCCCTTTCCTGCTGCCCTGGTAATAGCAGTGGCCGCTGGGGGCTCTGGGCATGCTGTCCCCTTGCTGGCCTCCCTTTTCCACCTCCCGCTGCTTCTGTGCCCTTTGATGATTAAATATACGTCCTTACCTTCCAAGCAGGTGTTTGAAGCGTTCACTGGACACTGCTTTCTAAAGTAGTTTCTGAAACAAACAGTGCATGTGGGATCCACAGTCTGAGACTGTCCTCTCCCTCCCAAAAAAAAGCCTTCAATTCCATAAAGAACCATCTGTTAAGAACCTCCTGCTTTATGGTTCTCATCAAGAATGAATTTCCATGTTACTTTTTTTTTTTTTAATGTTAACAATATCATCAGGTCTTCTACAGAGTTTACAAGTGCTGACATCCTTCTGGAAAAAAGAGTAGTTATGTCCACAAATGTATACATATACATATATATATATAACACAAAATATATATGTCAGGTATATTAATAATTTATTTTTAAATACTCAGCAAAAGGTGTGTGTTTGTAGTGGGTGGTTTTTAAACTATATACATTAGTTCATGTAAGCTGAATTCTCTTATTTTGAAAATTAAAAGTGTAACCTAATTAACATTAGTAGAATAATTGTTATTGCAATAAACATCAGATTAGCAATGCATTAAAAATAGGTATAATGCAGTTACTTAAATTGCCAGTAAGTTGAAAAGTGTAACTTATCATTATACAAATATTTTTAACCTATCATCGTGAAAACGTTGATTTTTGAACCTTCACTTTGACATCTGGCTCACGGGGGTGGGCCATTCATCTGGTGTATAGGCAACTATCAAGTGGGAAAAAACATTGCTGTGAAGTGAATATCACTGTTTAGGCTAACATTGTAAAAATTGTAGTGTTACAATTATTGTTTATTTGGAGACTTAATCTCCTCCAAAGTTATTTATTATTGATGTTTATACCATGATTGCACTCTAGCCTTTTACATACTAAAAAATTGATTTGTTGGTTGTATTGCATGCCCTTTGTCCTGTAACACGTGTGTGCAATGACAACAACTTGTTTTTAAAGGTGGTAGAGCCAGATTTTTTTCGTTTTATTTAACATAACCTACATTTTCAGTTTTTATTTAATATGCCTAGAGGGCATGACAGCTCTCTTTGACAGTGGTACTCGGTTATCTTCAGAAAGCACCATAATGTCATATCTACTCTACATACATTACACAAGACAAATGATTTTAAGATTTATTATATTAAAAAATTCTTTTTAATTCCAACTCAATTCTGACTGTCATACAAGGAAATGCATTATATATGTTGTGCTTCCTTAGAGACGTAAATTTGCTGTTGAAACATGGGAGCTGGCTCACTCTAAGGGATAGTTCACTTACATGCCATGGCCTGGGCCATGTACCATGTCCCACTTGGGTCTTATTTTTAAATACATATATTTTGTCCACATGGGCATTCAACCTGTGAGTTGATTTTTGGAGAAATTACCAAAGTTTCTGGGAAAACATGTTCAAGGCTATGCTGAAGAATGGATCTAATTTTATTATTTGTTTTGTAAGGAAGAAATTTTTCTTTGAAGTGGGCTTTCATTCTTTTATTCCCAAACTAGGTTATAGATTTTCAACTGCAAAGTTCAGGTTGCTTAGACACTGTTTTCCAGCATTCTGCAGGGTAGATCACTTGTATGGAAATTGGAATTTTCTTTTCCCAGAATTCAAAAGAAAAACTTTTTAGATTATGAAATAAATATAATAATAAAGCTATATTTATGACTAATGTGTTGGTATATTTTGTCTAGTTGAAGTGTTTCTGGGGAGCCAAGTGTGCTGGTCCATTGAACAGTGAACAAAATGGTCTTTCATGAATAAACTGTTCACTGTACATATAATCACCATGATCTTGTACCTAATAAGCTTTCTTGAGAACTTAGCTGGATCATTTTTATTTATCACAATGCCTATATCTAAAAGTTCTTTTTACATACGTTCACACTGAGAAGTCCTCATTAAAAGCCCATTTGGTGCTTTTCTCCCATCTTCCTCCACACTATGAGTAATTTTCCTACACTCTATTTTAAACTTGGCAACTCTTAGCAAAAACCATGGACAGATTTCACAGTGTATATCCCAACTTATATAGGCCATACATCTCAGTCATTGCAAGACCCAGAGAGTGATTACAATAGATAACAGAAGTACTGTGTATCACTGGTAGATTACTCAGCCATTGGTCCTTTAAGAGCCATGGAATTAAGAAAATTTAGGGGATGCCATTTGTTTAGGAGCTGTTAGGGCTTTTAGGGAGATAACCTTAGTCTGTTCTTATAATTACTCGTGTTAAAGTTGATGGATTCACCAGGTCATAATGTTCTTGACGAATAACTGTGACATTCTCAATTATCTCTGGGCGTTAGAAAACATAAATAAATCCCAGTATCTTGATTCTGTTTAGGCTGGATCCTTAAAAAATGAATTCCGGAGATGGCATACATGCAGGCCCAAACACGAACCCTGGAACCATTTCAAAATTTAAATAATAGGGAGCTTTAGATACTGGATTTTGTGTGTGTGTGTGTGTGTGTGTGTGTGTGTGTGGAATTAAGGTGGTGAATTTTTTTTTCCATTCTTTTCTGTCCATGTTCTGTATCAATAAAATGGACACACCTGAAATTTTCATTTATGAAAAATATCTTCGGGATGCCTGGGTGGCTGTTGCTTGAGGGTCCAACTCTTGATTTTGGCTCAGGTCGTGATCTTAGGGTTGTGAGATCGAGCCCTGCGTCGGGCTCCACACTCAGAAGTGGGGTCTGCCTGAGATTGTCTCCCTCTCCTGCTACCCCTCCCCCCCGACAGTCTCGCTCTCTTTCAAATAAATAGATCTAAAAAAAGGAAGAAAAGAAAAGGATCTTTAATCTGTAGCACTATGATGTGTTTACTCTGCATTTGTAGCCATTATTCTAAGACATTCTAAGACATTCTAAGAAATGAGTTTTTCTCTTAGAGGAACCTCACATATAGGTAGGCCTGGTTCTCCTGCCCATGCTGTAGTGGGGACACTGGTAAATTTTGTATATGTGGAGGCAGGTGTCGGGGATGGTGAATGAAAGCTTTGGTACCCATGTCCTGTGGAAAAAGGAGACATGATTGCTATCTCTGAATATCTGAAATGCTGTTGCATGCAAGAATACTTATTTTGTGTATCTACACAAGGCACTACAAAAATCAGTCAATGAAAGTTCTACAAAAGCAGACATTAAGTCATTGAATGAAACATGTCTAAGTGCAACGCAGAGTAGGTCACCTCGTTGAAAAGTGAGCTCCCTGTCTGTGTGGTTTCCTTCTTTGTGGTTGATGGGACTCTACTTTGGGTAGGGAGTTGGACTGGATTCTTCAAAGAACATTGAGCCCTGAGATTCTATCATAAGTACAGATACTACATTATTGTAAACGTTGGCTGCGTCAAACAATGTGGTTGCGACAAATTGGCTTTGGAAATTTTACTTCACTGACATGGACTTTGTGAAGTTTCCTGTGACGTGTTTCCACAGCTAATCTCATCAAATGCTTTTGAGGTGGGTAGTGATGAGGAGGTATTGAGGTGGGTAGTGATGAGGAGGTATCATTTTCTTCTCTTAGCATGTGCAGCAACAGTATCAGGGGAAATGGGAGATAGACTCCTGGCCCCGTTGCCTCAGTCGGGACCGTGTGCTTCTTGGGAAGAATCTCACCTCACTGAACATGGTTTCGGTGTTTAAAGAGAAAGTATGCTTTTTTGGTTACAATGTGGCTCCTGAATGCAAGCCAGCCACTTCATCTGGTGTTCAGCAGATGCTGTCCAGTGGGGGGGGGGGGGGGGGGGGGAATCGGCAACATTGGACTTAGGAAGAGATGACGTGTGGTACATCAGGCTCCAATATCGTGCCTTCCTCAAGCATTTTTCAGGTGGTTTTGATGATACTTGATTTTTGCTTCCTGATGATACTTAAGAACCTGACTTCACCATATTTTACAATGAAGGTGGGGCTTATAATTGTTGGGAAATGTCCAAGGCCCAAGAGCTCCTTCACAACAGAGCCAGAGTGAGATCCCGAATACCATCTTCCCGAATCTCAGCCTGGGCTCTTTTCACCACATTGTGCCATCTCCTTGACAAGAGTCCCAGAAAATGTCCCTAAATCTGCACATTTGTTGATCGCACAATGGTTCCCCATGTCCTAAAATTCAGTTTTATATTTATTATCAATGATTTCACCTCTTTAATGCAAGCTGCTGTGGAGGGATATAAATATCACCACTTTGTAATCTCTAGATACCTTCCTTATAACAGAGTCACCCCAGCTTGGCAAAGAATTCCAGAGTTTCAGATCTGTCAGAGTTTAGGGCACACATTTTTGGACACTTCAGATTGGTAGTTTGCAGACTGATGAGCAGGGCACTGCATTTACCTGACTGGATATATCATAGAGAAAGAGCTGATTTCTAGATCTCAGTCCCTTGTCTTTGTTCAAGGCAGGGTGTCCATTTCCCTCATTCTCAATAATGCACCCTTTTGATTTTATCCCTATTTAAGTCTACCTCTAACTTGACAGCATAGCTGAAATTTCTTACATAATCCTAAATATGGGGCTGGTGGAGGGAACCGGGATTCTTATTAAGTGAGGGACACCCTAGCAGAAACACAGAGAAGTTTGAGGTGGGGGGGATGGTCAGGGCAAATGAGTGGGGATGCAGTTAATGGGACGCAAAACAAAGCCCAGAGCTTGCCTTTGTGCTCTGGCTCTGGCCTGCCTTTCCTATTTCCTCTAGTCCCTCAGTGCTGACTTGCCCCTCTACAGCCACTGGCTTCCCTCCAGAGCCTCTCCAATACCCTGCTTTCCCCTACACAGCAGTTATGGCAGGTTATGCTCTCTGCCTGGAATGCCCTTCTTTTTCTTCTCCACCTGGTTAATTTCTACTCAGCCTTCAGATTCCAGGTCAATTGTCACTTCCCCAAGGCAGCCTTGTAACACCATGTACCTTTCCCCTGTGGGAAGAATCCCAGGTGTCCCTTTAGATCTAATGGTGTGATTCCTTGACTCAGACCTGCCTCCCCCACTAGCCCCTTATTCCATGAACAAGAAGACATGTCTATGTCTTTTATCCCCAGGATGTCCCCAGTGCCAGGTATAGTACCTGGCACAGAGTGGGTCTTCAGTAAGGGCGTGTTTGCAGAGTATGTGAGCATCAGATATGTTAAAAAAAAAAAAAAAAAAGGAAAGAACAGTGAGAAAGTACATTTTCTTTCAGCTGGGGAGGATCAAAGAGGAAGTGGCATTTGAAGGCTGAGTAGGCTTGGGGGTGGCAGAAGAAAGGAGAGCATTTTAGGAAGTCTGAGCAGAGCCATATAGGGAGAAGGCACAGGACCAGTGAGACCTAGGAAATAAGGTTATTTCACCTGTGTGAAATACAAGCCATGTTTGCCTGTCTGTCAAAATCACCAGAATTAAGGACATATCCAACAATCCATCCATCCAACTAGCCATTCTCCAGTATTCATTGGGGACTCTAGTAGGTACAAGGGATATAGGCTGCCTCTTGACCACATATATTGGAGGTGGCTGGTGAAGTTTTCTGAACCATCAAGGCCAATCTCAGTCACTGCTGGCCTCTGGAATGGTGTCCACATTACCCTGACTGGCCTTGCGGTTTTGGCAGTCTTCTAGGAGCACAGTATGTAAACAAAATCCTGACTCAGTCATCCTCTGTCCTGTGACACTGTTTATCTTCTTCATGACATGGATTAGTATCTGAAATTATTTATTTACTTGTTTATTGTCTGTCCCCTACCCCTGCCTCATGGGAATGCCTTGCCTGTCTTTTCCCCTGAATACTGCCAAAATGCTGATTGATGAAGATTTGTTCAATGAACAAATGAGTTGGTTCTAGAGAGACCCCTTCTCAGGAGATCTGATTTAGAGCAGAGCTAAGGAATAGCTTCCTTTCTGTTGACTGGGAGGTTGCAAAAGAAGAAAAGAGACTTGGAAGAATCCCTCCAGTATGTAGAATAGAGAGAGGAATCTTTGGGGTGCCCCATGTGGTCCTAATGTTCTTTCTTAGATGACGGTAGTTCACAGCTGATGCTGGTCCTCCCCCAGATAACATAGGTTTCTGCAAGATGGAAACTGGGCTCACAGGTGCCATGTGTCCCCAGATGGTTATGAACTCTTCTGGGATTAACCTATAGCAGTTATTCTCAAACATTGGTGGGAATCATGATCGCCTGGAGAATTGGGTGAAAATACAAAGGCCTAGGACCTATCCTACTTTGGCAAGCCCTGGCACCTGCGTTCTCTATCAGCTCTCCAGCTAATTCTGATACACACCAGAGTCTGAAAACTACTGCTGTGTATAGCTGTCATTTCCCAAAGTTTGTTCCATGGAACACCAGTTTCTCAGAATGTTAATAGTTAAGTAAATGAATTATCAGGTTAAACATGTTTCCCTACTGCAGATGGTTCAGAATCATTAAAATGCAAATGTGCATTGTGAATCTCCTAGAGGGGAAAAAAGGATACAAATGCTTCCCAAACTTATCTGACCATGGAACTGTTTAGTTCTAGGGAGCATGGATTAACATTTTTCTGGGACTATAAGAGTAGTGTTCAGAATATACTTTAGTAAACACTTCAAAAGTACAACCACTGGGCACTCCTCTCTCTCCTTAGGAGAACTTCACACTATCTTAAAGCGGCTCACAGTTAACAGCTGGAGTGGCCAATTTTTAGGTTATTTTTGAATTTACCTAAAACCTGTTTCTTAAAATCATCAGCGAACCAGCAGTTTCCACCATCACTTAGGAGTTTGTTAGAAATGCAGAACCCCAGGTCCCTCCCTAGATCTATTGAATTGGAATCTGCATTTTAATAGGATTTCTGGATGATTCATTTGCACCCATATAGAGAAGTGGTTCTTAATCAGGGGTACAGAAATGCGTGGAGAGCAATTTAATATGTAATTACTGGCCCACTTCTCACCATCCCTTATTTAAATTTCTGATTGACTCTTGTAAAGAGAGAGAAGGAGATAAAGTGCCCCTAGGCGATATTCGTATACTCTAGATCTTCCCTTCTTTGGCTCAGATTTTCCAAGGCTGGGCTCCTGGCTCAGAGAGTCAGGGATAGTAGTCCTCGATCTTTAGGATACCTAGCAAAAAGCAAACACTTCCTGAAACTTAAAGTGTTTCTTAAAGAATAAATTATATAAATTAATTTATTGGATATAATAGAGAGAAAACTGGTTGTGATTCAAATTAATTAGTGCAAACATTGCTCGGGATTTTATCATTGTTTTTAGGTTTCTTAACACAAGAGAACTAAGAGTGAAGCTCTAGGTTATCCTGTCCTATTCTCAAGAGCTTTCGCCTCCATCTCTGAAATAGTCTGTCAAGTGTACCACCCAGTGGATCATCCAGGTAATCATCCTCTTTTTTTTGTTGTTTTTCAGACAGCCTTTCTGTAGTTTCTGGCCTTCACTATGTAGCTAGATTCTTTCCCTTGCCTTGCCTTTTGGTTTTAAAGCAGTTTAATCATGATGTGCCTCAGTATGGTTTTCTTTATGTTTGTGTTGCTTATGGTTTATTCTTGAATCTGTGCCAGAATTTCGTGAATTTGTGTGTTCATATCATTTTTCAAATTGGGAAACTTCTTGGCCACTATATCTTCAAATATTATTTCTGCCTCATTTTCTCCTGTCCTTCTAGGGCCCCATATTATATGTATTAACACCTTTTCACTATGTCCCACATATCTCTTGTGCTTTTTCTATTACTTTCCATTCCTATTTTCTCTGTGCTTCACTTTGGATATTTTCTATTGGTCATTCTTTCAGTTCATTAATCCTGTCTTCTGTGTCTAATCTCTACTAAATACATAATATCACATGTATTTTAAAATTCTAAAATTTTCATTTGATCATTTTATAGATAATTCTCTGAAAAATTCTCCATTTTAAAAGTTATTGTCTCTAAAAAATTTATTTTCTCTATATTCTTGAACATATAAATCATAATTAGTTTAAAGTCCTTGTCTACTAACTGCAATATCTATGTCCCCTGTGGTTCTATTTCTATTGAATGCTTTTTCTTGTAGTTTTCATATTAGGTCCTGACTCACAGCATGTCTTGAAATTTTTTATTTAATGCTGGTCATTGTGTATAAAAAATTATGTACTTCCAAATGACCTTTTCTTCCTTCACAGTGGGTTCATCTTTTCCTCTACTAGGCAGATGAAACTGGGACTGATTATCTTAAGCCAATCAGACATTGAACTGAGTTGAGACTGACTTTTAGTTTTGGTAAGGTTTAGTATGCCTCTGATTTGTTACTGAGGTGTTGCCCTTCAGGGTTTTCAATCGAATGTGTGGTGGTGTGTTCACTGGCCTCCCTATTCCTAGCAGGATCTAAGCTTTGTCTCTTCAGCATTATGAAGCAGTGGAAAACTTCCCTATGATTTTCAGAGGTTTTGTCTTGGCGTTCAAGTTCTAAAGTCTACTCTTTGTTTCCCCAGCACCAAAAGTCCATGAAAAAATAATGTTCCTTTGTGTTTCAGAGGTTTTATGATTAGCTTTTTAATAATCTGCCCTCATAGCCTCAGAAATTAGCAAATGTCTCAAGAGACTGTGTGTTTGAGGTCCCTCAAGCCTTTAATTACATCTCTACAGCCCCACAAGACCATTAAAATCTCTGCTGGCTTTTCTTTCCCACAGCTGTCTGGGAAAAATCTCAGATTGCCAGTCTCTTAGAATCTGCATATGTCCCAAAGGAAAAAGTGGCTGCAGATTGCCAGAGAGCTGAAGTTCTCTCCTCTTGAGAAATTTAGTCGTTCTTGTCTTCTTTAGTTCAGCAACTGTCTGATGTCTTTAAATGAATGAATCTATATGTTATATAGTATTTGTAGTTGTTCTTAAAGGAATCATTCGTTAGCCTCATACTACTCCACTATCCAGAACTGGATGTTCTTATCTTGCCTTTGAATTGACATTTTGATCACATGATTTCTCTGGTTTTTCATTTTGGTTTCACTCCAGATTCTGTTTCTTGGATTATGCTCAGCTCTGAGCAGTGCAAATATTTCATCCCTCCCCAGCACAGGTTCCCAACACAGGTCAAGTGGTCAAGTGTCTTAGGCTTCCACCTGATCAAATAGAATATTACCAGGAAAAAAAAAAAAAAACAACCTATTATGGAATTATAACAGCATAAGCTGAATACAGAGTGAGCTAAAGCAAGAAATAACTTTTGGTGGAAGAATGATTACTTCTAATCCAGTAATGTTCTCCTAACAAAAGAAAGGGAAGCATTTTCTCTAGGTATTCATTCTCTGAAGAATTATTTTTATCTGAAATATTCCCATGTTTTCCTAATACTGAATCTAAAAAACACATGTCTGATATCTTGAGGAGAGAACCTATTGCTTCCAATTTCTTGATGACAGAAAATAGGAATAATAATGGATTAAAAATTTTTGAAAAGCTATAGATCCTAAAATATTAGGTGACTACTTACAGCTCAATATAAACTTCTTCTAGTCACATGGAAATCTTATGAGAAAGAGGGAAAGAGAGAAAAGGAAGTTGAGTGGATATGTAATCATACAGCATGAGATTATTACTGTGATTTGATGTGTTTCTCCAAACCAATTATAAAAACCCTTGAAGGTAAGGTCCCTCTGTAGCTCAGTAACCCAGTGAATTTCAGATTTGAGATCTAATAGACCTATTTTATTCACAGAAGAGTTATTGGAAATAATATTAAAGTATGTATTTCTATTAAAAAGAATCAACCACAAGAAATGTACTTACTTTGTTTACCAAATGACCACTTATATTGCTCCTAAAAATTCCCAACATTGGTCATCAACTCCTTGAATCTACTTGAACTAAGCACACTATCTTTCTCCTCATTTTGCGTCATTATAATGTTTATTCATATATCAGCCTAATGCTGATTATTACTGGGCATCCTGTCTGAAGTGCTTAAAATGGATTATTTTGGTACTTTGTGCCCTAGTAGTCATTTTTAAACATACCGGTAATGATTCCAGTGGATAAAACATTCAATAGTCTTTCATAAATAGAAACTGCCCTAAACATGAACAAAATGTCCATTCTCATTTCTTTGTTAATGCCATGTTTGAGTCAACTAAAGTTCTTTTCTAGTTCTTCTTTTCTGAAGGGTTGGCATGGAAAGTGAGAAAAAATGAAAATCAGCTCATCATAATAAAAACGTGAGGCATTGCTAATAGTTGTCAGATCTATTGTAGAGGAGGAAAAATGTTTTTCCCTCTACCCTTCTAGGTTCTTGACTGTGACACCTCGCCCCTCCCCATAATAAAAGACAGATTAACTAGAGAAAAACAATTTTAATTACATATGTATGTAGGGGAGTCTCACAAAAATATTAGACCCAAAGAAGTGACCAAAAGCAGCTTTTAGACAAAAACAATAAATTTGTGAAGAATTGACAAAGAAGTTTGGGCTAGGGGGTAATAAAATGGTGAAGAAGTAACAAGATTTGTTTGTATAGCCTATTAACCCTAAATTCCCTGTCTGGTGACAAGGATGCCTTCTACCCTCCTGGGTAGAGAGGGTAGCTTTCATATGGCAGATCAGTCTCCTGCTTTCAGGAGGATAGAGGAGAGTTAGAGTGTCCTTTTTGCATTGGCTGTTTCTCAGGTACCTTTAATTCAAAATAATCAGTAGCCAAAGGAGCATATTTTGGGGTGACATCCTGAACCCCTGTACTAACTCAAGATTGATGTGCTTCATCATCCACACTCAGACATTGTTGTGGCATTTTTTGTTGGAGATGGATAGGACTCTAGAGACCTTTAGTTTCCTTTTTTTTTTATACTTGGGGAAACTGAGACATGGATTGATGGTGTGATATTCCAAGAATCACGTGAAGAGTTAGTAGCAGAGAAAGAACTACAGCCTGAGTCTCTTAATTTTTCTTAAAATTGAAACTCCTTGAAAACAAGTAACAAATTTACTTTCCTTAAAAACTTACTTTCCTCTTAGCGTGCATTGGTATATAAAAAAATACCTAAATCAGAATCTGTGTGTATATTGTGTATAGTGTGCTACCCTTGCACAAAAAGGGAAAGGGAAGAATAGGAACTATGTATTTTTGTTGTCGTTGTTGTTGTTGAAGTAGGCTCCATGCCCAGTGTGGCTTGAACTCACAACCCTGAGATCAAGACCTTAGCTGAGATCAAGAGTTGGATGCTTAACTGACTGAGCCACCCAGGCGCCCCAGGAAATATGTATTTGTAAAAGGAAACAATGGAAAGATAAACCAAAAACTAATAAAAATTAGTTCTCATTTTAAAGGGAGGGAGAGAAAGGAAGGAGGTGACAGGGATACAACTAAGACTACTCTGAATTACTTTGTTTTATGATTTTGATTTTGGAATCAAGTCAGTGTTTTACATAATGACAATTGATTTAAATGTATAAAACTGAAAACAATGACAAAAATGTACAAATAACTAAAAGAGTAAAAAAGTAGAATCCAATATGATTACAGTCAAGAATGATTTTAAGCGGTCTTTTTGTGATGATATTTGAATATAACACTGAAAGACTCTGGTCAATGTTTCTTATGAGAGGAAAGCCAACAGCAAATATACACATTCTGGTTTGATACAGTCTATTCCCAAAGGATGCATAGCATAAGTTTGATGACCAATCTCAGGACTGTGTCATTTTTAAAGATGGTATATGCTGGTTCTGATTTAGGCTATGTAGTCAGATTAATATTAGATCTACTATTTACTACTTTTGTTACCTTGGGCAAATTACATCTCTGAGCTTACATTTGCATGTATATAAAGTGCACATAGTAATAGTTCTTACCTCAAGGACTTGCTGTGAGAATTAATATAGATAATCCACATAAAGAGCTTAGCACAACTTCAGGTAAATAGTGAGAGCTCAATAAATTTTAGCAATTATTTAAAGAAAACTGCTTTAACAACTGAAAATAACAAAAACAAATAGATCTGTTTTTACATTAAAAGTGTGAACTACATTATATATACAAAAGAGTATATATAATATATGGGCATTTAAAAAAATAAAATAAAATGAACACTCAGGTATCCCTACCTAGTTTAAGACACAGAACATTTACAAAGAATTTTTAAGTCTCTGCAAACCGTACTCTTTGTTTCAGAAATTTTTAAAAATGCTATTTTACTGTATCATTTGTGATTGTTTTCTTTTTTCTTAATATTTCTTTGTGGATTCATACTTATTACCTGCATTTCACTCAGTTTCATTGTTGTGAGGTGTTCTATTATATGAATGCACTGCAATTATTTTTAAAAAATCCATTCTACTGTTGATGGGTATTTGGATTGATTTTAGTTTTTGCTCTAACTAATGTCAAATGACAAGATAATACAATTTATTTTTTTTTAAATTTTATTTATTTATTTGACAGAGAGAGAGACAGGGAGAGAGGGAACACAAGCAGGGGGAGTGGGAGAGGGAGAAGCAGGCTTCCTGTGGAGCACGGAGCCTGATGTGGGGCTCGATCCCAGGACCCTGGGATCATGACCTGAGCCGAAGGCAGACACTTAACGACTGAGCCACCCAGGCGCCCCAATTTAATACAATTTAGTAATGAGTTTGATGCCCTTTATTCAAGAGAAAACAATCCATGGATTGGGGGTGGGGTGGCCTGGTGCCTCACAGGGAGTGGAGCACTCATCCCTCAGGGATTTTGGGCAAAAATGAGTTTTATAGAGCATTAGAAGTGGTGATGCAGAAAGAGGTCATGGCTGGTTAGGAAGTTGGGGATTTCTTTCTAAGGCTAGCACGTCCTTTTCTAAAGTAAGGTAAGCTAGCTAAAGCTGAGTAGGAGGATGCCTGTATGTTAGGTTTCCTTGACAGTGAGGTGTTTCTGGTAAATGCAGGCTGAGTGAGGTGGACTGGGGCAAGGGGTTGGTCTCCATTTTGTGGGTTCAGATATATGTATTAATTTCATCACTGACAACATTGATATGAACATTCTTATACATTTTCTAGGTGCAAATACACAAGAATTTCTCTAGCACACACTCATGTGCATGGAATTGCTGTTATGAAATGCACATTTAACTTTGCTGGGTAATTACAAATTGTTCTCTGAAGTAGGTTACTAATTTAGCATACCCCAACTGGTATGAATGTTGTTCTTATCCACCTCCTTGTCAGCACTAAGCATTGTCAGTCTTTTTAATTTTAGGCATTTTGTTGGATGTGTATTCAGACTTCATTTTTGTTTAAATTTACTTCCATGATTACAAGTTAGGTTGAGACTTTTTAAATGTTAATTGCTTACTTTCTATTGAATTAGCTTTCTTTCTCTTTCTCTTTTTAAAATTAACCTGTAGAAGATCTTTATCTTCTCTGATTTTATCACAGTTTTTTTGTTTTGTTTCATTTTTGTTTTGTATTTTTTGTGTTTGGATGAACAGAAGGTCAAAATGTTAATTTTGTCATTTTTCAATAGTCTTATGCTTGGTACATTTTTGTTTCTATTCCTACTCAAGGTCATGGAGATATCCTCATATATTAATATCTTATTATTGAGTATGATAATTGCTATAGGTTTTAGGTATATACCCATTCCAGGTTATTATAGTTCAAGTTTCTGTTGCTAAGAGATTTTCTTTTTAATTATGTACACCACAAATGCATATAAATTTGAAGGGATGTTTTCTTTTAGACCTAATGAGATTTATTTTATTCTGTTTTTCTGCTTTAACCTCTTAATGTAGAGAAGTATAGTAGCTTATGTTATGTTATAATATTAACTAAACCTGAATTCCTGGAATAAATCCTATGTGGTCAGTATATATTATTTTTATACACTTCATTGCATTTAAGTGGAGATTGATTGGCCTGTATTTTCCTTTCTTATGTTGACATTGTCTTATTTGGATATCAAAGCTAGATTAGGATTAAAAGGGAACCTTTTTACATTGTTGGTGAGAATGTAAGCTGATACAGCCGCTCTGGAAAACAATATGGAGGTTCCTCAAGAAGTTAAAATAGAGCTACCCTACAACCCAGCAATGGCACTACTAGGTATTTACCCCAAAGATACAAATGTAATGATCCGAATGGGCACGTGCACCCCAATGTTTACAGCAGCAATGTCCACAATAGCCAAACTATGGAAAGAGCCAAGATGTCCATTGATGAATGGATAAAGAAAATGTGTTTCATATATACAGTGGAATATTACTCAGCCATCAGAAAGGATGAATACTTACCATTTACATCAATGTAGATGGAACTGGAGGGTATTATGCTGAGCGAAATAGGTCAATTAGAGAAAGACAATTACATGGTTTCACTCATATGTGGAATATAAGAAACAGTGCAGAGGATCATAAGGGAAGGGAGGGAAAACTGAATGGGAAGTAATCAGAGAGGGAGACAAACCATGAGAAACTCTTAACTATAGGAAACAAACTGAGGGCTGCTGGAAGGGAGATGGGTGGGGGGATGGGGTAACTGGGTGACGGACATTAAGGAGGGCACATGATGTGATGAGCACTCAGTGTTATACGCAACTGATAAATTATTGAACTCTACATCTGAAACTAATGATGTACTATATGTTGGCTAGTTGAATTTAAATTTAAAAAAAATTAACCCTGAAATATAATTGCTCTACACACAAAATATTTTTTTTTCATTTGAACACCTGATGTTCACCATGAGTTGATAGGGTACTTTGCTCCACAGTTATTTAGGGATCCAGGCTGATGGAGCTTCACCATCTTTGTAACCGCACACACTGAAACTTGTATCCTTCTAGATAACCATGTCACAGAAGTGAAGAGACTATAGAGTTACATGTGGGATTTTCTCTTTCCTAACCCAGAAATGATGCACCTAAATTCTCACATTTCAATGGTGCCCACATAACTGCAAGGAAGCAAGAAATAAAAGAAAGCAAATAGAATACTTGGCAATCTTTTCTGTCTCTGGCAACTTTTTGAGTTCTTGGCCTGGACAGGAGAGGTAATATCCTGATTCCCTGAAAATTGGCAGTGAACTTGAAAACAAGTGATGGCCTTCTCTGACTTTCTGTCTCCTGTCCCTTCCAATGGTTTTATAAGGGCCTTATTTTCTAATTAGGTCTTATAAGCACTTAATTCCTTTTAGAGTGGTTTCTGTTTTTCTTACTGAACCCTTACTGAGAAAGCATTTTGTACCAGAGCAGTTCCAGGAAACAAAGATGGGAATGTGGCCTACTTAGGTTTAAGGGCATTGATAACTGATAGTGGTAATTCATGACATTCACTGGCAAACATGTATTTATCTATTTCATTTATTTTTACTTGGAATGAAATGTTTATTTGAGAGGATGTCTTTGGGAAACCAAGTGGCTGTTACAATTGATTGTTAAGGTAAGAATAATGGAAAGGGCTAGTGCAAATTTTAACTGAACTTACAAGCCCAGGGTTTTAAATTCTTAGGTTTAGACACAGTTGAAAAATCATAATTATGACTGTCCTAAAAAATACATTATCTCTTGTAATTGTGATATTAACATATCTTAAAACTACAGTTAAAGTTTGATTCTGCATATTGCTGAATGATCGTGTAAGTATAGATATCTTTTACAAAACTTATAGCATTGATGGAGACCCTGAGAATTGGAATAGGGAAATTTGCATGAGTAAATCCCTCAAATCCGACCAAGCCTTCCTGCTTTTCTGATTTACCTTTGCTTAGCAATTCTATTACAACTTGACCATAGGCAATTTACTTTGGAAGGGGATGCTGATATTTCTTAAGACCCATCCCTTCCCCACACTGTCTCTAGATTGGCAACCAACATGCTACAAGTACATGGAACAAGTACAAAATCTAACCAATAGGGGATAGCTTATATGCCAAAAGAATTGTGTGATGTGGCTGATTTATATTGGCAGAAACTTGGAGAATATGTGTGAGAATGGATGACAAGTATACTAGACCAGTTAGGAACAAGCCAACATTTTCTCTTGAGGTACTTACCAGAAATTCTGGATTCATTGTGTTAAGCAACTGAGAGTGGCTTTATTTGGTTTAGTTGATTTTAACTGAAATCAGTGGTGACCTACATTAAATGAAGTTGAGTTGCTAGAACATTCTTGATATAACATAGAAGTATGAATCTAAAGGCTTAGGAGGATAAATATTGGATAGGATATATCATGTGTATCCTGCTCCCCACTCTTTCACTGTAGTCTCTCAGAAGACCCATTGGGCACTTCATAACCAAGGCCATGAGAAAAAGAATAAGTATCCTTGGAAACCTTTGCCATAGCTGTCCTCTGTAGTTCAGAGATATGGTGGGAAATGCTATAACTGAAAAGGGCCCTCCTCTTTAATTGTAGTGGGAATGAGGGGATCCTGAAGTGGTAGCAGTGGAGTGGCAGCACTTAATTTCCAGAGAAAAAGTAGATGTGGTTACTGTAGGGAGTGGTAGGACCAGAGCAGTAACCAGACTAGTTTTACCCACAGACATCTTGGGAAGCACCTGATTTGTTATGATGAAGCTTGAACTGAAATAGATAGGTAACCATTTGTTTAATAACAAGAGACCTAAGCCATCGACAGTCATAGTCTCATCCACATTTTCCAGTCTGAGCCAGTTCACAGGGCCCTGTGAATGGAGGGCCTTCAATCCGATGAAGGATCTTACAACATTGGCACAATTATGTACTGTAAATCTATTACCTAGACTTTCTCAAAGGAATCTATGGCCATTTACCAGGGTGAATCACAGTACATAAAGTAAAATGCCCCAAATTTTCAGAAACTGTTTTTCACTGGCTCTGAGCCAATGCAAATCCATAAGGACCCTAAATGCTCCTGCAGTCCATTAGTTAGAGTGGGGACTTTGGAGTTTAGATAGAAAATGGAAAATTAACCTAAGTTCATATCACAGCTGGCCTAAGAGGTCTGCAAAACCATACTGTGTTAATCTGTAAAAGCATGGTTGAAGCAGACTTAACTAGCTACTGGCAATACCCCCACAATGGCATCCCTAACCACTGGAGTAAGATTTTTTATGATAGGAAAGACCAAGAGGAAGTCCTTGTCTATTATTTTCTTCCCCCAAATAGTAAACAGAGATTAATACTGCATTCCTGAAGTAATTGCAAGGATCAGTGCCACCATCAAACTCTTGAAAGCTGCAGGGCTATTGATTCATTTCACATCAACATTAACTCATCTGTTTGGTCCATACAAAACACAGATGAGTCTGGAATAATGACAGCAGCAGATGATTGCAATTACAACTGCAGGTATTACAGGTGTAATAATAGCTGGAACAATAGCTGGGACTCAGTCATTGATCTGGATAATGTTTCCCCCCCACCCATTCTGAGTAACAAAAAACATCAAAAGCAGTTTGCTTTGATCTGCCAGGGACAGCAGTATACCTTCATCATTTTCACTCAGAGCTGTGTCAACATTCCAGTTTGGGGCAATAAACTGGCCCACAGAGACCAAGATTGTCTCACCATTTTCTATAGGACGGCGTGTCATGATATGATGACTCAGACTGATTGGACCAGGTGAGTAGGATGTAAAAAGTACTTTAGATGCCTTGGTAAAATACTTGCATACTGGAGGTGGGAGAAATACCACAAGAAAATTCAAGGCATGTCTTCTTGGTGAAATTTCTAGGGGTTGAGTGGCCTGGGAAATGTGACAGTTCCTAAAAAATGGAAGACAAATTGCTCTACTTTATACCCTGATCACTAGGAAGGTACAACATTTGGTGGGTTTCTTTAGATTTGAAAGGCAACATACACCACATTTGAATGTACTGCTTTGACCCATTTTCCAGGTAATGACCTGTCAGTTTGGCAGTTTTGAATGGGCCTCGCTGGTCCAGACTGCTGAGCATGCTGCTCTGCTGATTTGGGCCTTATGCCCAGGCAAACTGGCAGCTAGAGATACTCTATGGGGCTTTGAGAAACCCCTATAAGATAATCACAGTGCAGATCCATAGGATTTTAGAGCAAAGTCATGCCCTCTTCTGAAAATATTTATTCTTTATTTATCAAATAATTCTCAGTGTTCCACTTGGTCCTGGTGAAGACTGAATGCTGAAACGGGTCACCACGTGACCATGCAACATAGGTTGTCCATCGTGACTTAAATGTTACCACCTCCACCAAACATAAAACTGAGTGTTCACAGAGTACTCCATAATCACAGGAAAGAGAAAGAACTGTCCATGAGATTGAAACCCAGCAGATCTTCTGGTTTCTTAAAGATTTCCCTATGACTTGTTGTCTGAAGAAGGAAATTTCTGGACCCAGGTAATGGATGATTTCACACAGTATGTCAGCACCAGCTAAGAAGGGGTTTATTGTAATGTTAAGTGAATTTATTGTGAGAGCTAGCACATATAATAGATGTTCCATAAATGTTAGTCCAGCTCAGCAATTTCCAAACTGTTCTGTAGGATGTCCCTAAATAAAACACTCAAAAAGAATTTCTGATTTAATGAGTTTGGAAAAATTTGAATAGAAACTTAAGAAAAACCTGTAGGAACTCTAAAGGAGATAAGATATGAAGATATATTGTGAATTTCAACATTACCTAAACTTATTTGACCCTAAAACCCCTTCTTCACAGAGCATTTCATAGGAGGAATGCTTTTCAGAACCTGCTTTGATAATTGCGGTTTTCAGTGATTCAGGCTTTGACTGAGTATTAGTTTTGATAGCCAGGAATGAAAGTGTTAAATTTTTATACTGACTAGGATATAAGATGTGCTCAACTTGGTTACTCTAATGACTAGAATTCTTAGTTCAGAGAGAGATTTTTAATAGAAAATCCTTGCCATGAGGGTAATGTAGGTGACACTACCCAAAAGGAGTGTATAAATCAAATTTAATGATGATTTTTCCATTTTGTAATAGGGATTAGGGTTACAAGGAGATCATGGCTCTGTGAATCCAATTAGGATGTAATAAAATGCACTCTTTGAGCTTACAAACCAGTTGATTTAGAAAGAAAAATAATTATAATAATAAGCATGATATATTTGGCACTATGATTATACATTAGGTTACTCAGATTATTAAAATCATTCTTAATTTCAAAATTGAATGTACCTAGTTTTGCACAATGCATTAAAGTTCAGGGAGCCTAAAGTATATGATACTTTCTTTTGAGAGACTGGTGGAGGAAATAATTGTAAACATGATAAAGGCATGAGGTCAGAATAAAAGAAAAAATTAGATCTTATTACAAATGATTCTGTGTTATTAATGAGCTTTTATAACAGACCATATCAAACATTATTATGTGTAGAGAGAACAAAAGATGATTGATAAGGCCAAATTTCTGAGAACTCTATTAATTTGAGCAGCCACAAGTGAGTGTGCCGGTTCAATGGAGTTTAGTGTAATTTTGGTCCTCTTGCCCTTTTTTTCGACTGGATTCAACATTAGTGTTGTTTATAAGAGATATGAGGTGGTAAGATATAAAGGGGTCGATTTTTTCTCCCCACAGGAACCGTATATATATCTCTATTGCAGCTATTACATGATACTATAGACCAGCTCTTTTCAACCTGGGTTTTGGGAAAGAATTAAATCATAATGCCCTCAGGAATTTATTAGATGCAATGAATTAACTTCCCTCCTATGCATCAAGAACAGTGCTAGATATGTCCCATCCATGGGAGAATTGAGAAAATAGTAATTCAAATAATTTTCTGTAGGGCTAATTCTCTAGCAGAACCTCTGTCCACTCTGGATACTGTCAGTGAGAGTTTAAAAAACTTCCGCACATCATCCTCACTGATCCTGATTCAGTGGAACAGGCATGGGGTTGAACAGCCTGTGTTATAAAAATCTCTCTAGGTATTTCTCTGTGGAATATTATGCAGCAATCAAAAAAGGAAAGAAATCTCGCCATTTGCAATGACATGGATGGAACTAGAGGGTATTATGCTAAGCGAAATAAGTCAGAGAAAGACATATATCATATGACCTCACTGATATGAGGAATTCTTAATCTCAGGAAACAAACAGGATTGCTGGAGTGGTGGGGGTGGGAGGGTTGGGGTGGCTGGGTGATAGACATTGGGGAGGGTATGGGCTATGGTGAGCAATGTGAATTGTGTAAGACTGTTCAATCACAGACCTGTACCTCTGAAACAAATAATACATTATATGTTAAAAAAAAAAAAAAGAAGATAGTAGGAAGGGAAAAATGAAGGGGGGGAATCGGAGGGGGAGACGAACCATGAGAGACTATGGACTCTGAGAAACAAACTGAGGGTTCTAGAGGGGAGGGTGGTGGAGGGATGGGTTAGCATGGTGATGGGTATTAAAGAGGGCACGTATTGAATGGAGCACTGGGTGTTATATGCAAACAATGAATCATGGAACACCACATCAAAAACTAATGATGTAATGTATGGTGATTAACATAATAAAATAAAATTAAAAAAAAATCTCTCTAGGTATTTCTGATGTAACCAACTCTAGGAACCACTGCTGCAGGCAGAGAATGCGGGTTCCCAAGCTGCATTATGAAACAAAAGTGCTCCCGTTGGAGACTCTCAGTGATACTAATATATTAAAGGATCTCGATTGTCCTAGAGTTAAAAAATAATATTCCAATATTTCCAAACTTATTTTCACATGGATTTTTTTTTTTTTTTTGCTGAATACCTGTAGTCATCCTGTAGAACTTGACTGCCACAGAAGCCTTTTGGGAAATGAGACTCCAGAGGATGGCTGGTGGCATCGGAGAGTGTCCAAATTAGGAGGAACTTTCCCAGTTAATTTCAACACAACCTGCCTGCTATATCATGTTCAGAAATCCATTTTTTTTATCTTGGAAGTTTTTTATTTATTTTTATTTTTTAAAAGATTTTATTTATTTGAGAGAGAGCACAAGCAGGGGGAGGGGAAGAGGGAGAAGCAGACTCCCCACTAAGCAGGGAGCCTCATGTAGGGCTGGATCCCAGGACCCTGGGATCATGACCTGAGCCAAAGGCAGATGCTTAACTGATTGAGCCACCCAGGCACCCCTGGATCTTTAAGTTTTTTAATTTCAAGAGTCCTTTGTTTTGTAAACAGGAAACCCTATAATATTTATTACAATATAAGTTCCAGAGGATCCAAGTTCTAAATGTCTTTTTTTCATTTCACCAAAAAATTAAAAGAAGAAAAAAAAAGAATAAATTTTTCTTTATCCTTGGAGTGGGATGAACTTTCTAAATGAAACACAAAACCTAGAAGCAATAAAGAAAAGGTTGATAAATTGTACTATATAAAATTTAATACTTCTGTACAGCAATTACCTCTAAACATGACACACACTCACATACGGGACCTACAAACGTAAATGAGGGATATATATGTAATATACATGCTAGGCAAGGGCCAATTTTTCTTTTCTTTTCTTTTTTTTCCTTTTAATTCCATTAGTGAATGAATGGGTAAAGAAAATGTAGTACACACACACACACGTGCATGCACACACACACACTGGAATATTATTCAACCATAAAAAGAGCCAATTTCTTTAATATGCAAAGAACTCTATAATTCAGTAAGAATACTGGCAACCTAAGAGAAAAATGTGCAATGTGAACAGGTAGTTCCCAGAGTACTAACAATGAATTCTTAATAAATATTTGAAAAGAGGAAATCAGATATGATCCAGCCAAAGGCCTTTATGCTCCCAGTTCCTTCTGCCTAAATTGCTCTTTTGACAGATTCCCTTTTCACACCCTTACCTGTGAAGCTTTTGCTGAAATGTCAGTTTCTTATGAGATCTCCCCTATTTAAAATTGCACCCTCAATTGCCAGCATATTCTATTCTCCTTTCCTGCCTTATTTTTCTTTGTAACACTGATCATCATTGAGTACACTATCTATTTTCTTATTTCCTTGGTTATTGTTCATTTCTCTTCACTAGAAGCCAAGGTCCATAGGTCAGGGAATTTTGTTTCTTGTGCTTACTCCTATATCCCTCATACAGACTGGTACTGACACACAGTAGAAATTCAGTAAGTATTTGTGGAATAAATGAGTGAATGAATAAAAAGATGCTCAAGTTTGTTATAATGAACGAAATGCAAGTCAAAACAATCATGTCATAACAGATTTCCATTTTGACTCTATAATGGTAATTGTCAACAATCAGTCAAAATGCTATGAATCCTTCCCTTTAAGTTAAAGCCTATACTAGAAGTTTTATTCTTGTAACTCAAGAACCAAACTCTACATCTTTGTCCCCAAACTTGATTATGTAGTTCACTTTCTCTATTGATGATGTCACTGTCTTCTAATCCTTGACTCTTCCTTCTTCCTCTCTGTGTCTTGATGCCAGCTCATCTGAATGGCTCCAACAGCTTCTTTAGGCTCCCTGCCTCCAGCCTTGTCCAGCCTTGTCCGGAAACACAGCTCTGCACCTGCTACTGCCCTGTTCAGAAGCTTCTGTTGTCTATTTTCCATCACAGCAGTCCAGATCCTTCACAAACTGGTCAACCGCCCTTCAGTTTCCCCTCCTAAATACACACAGCCCAATGTACCAGAACTTCCTTCCTTTATAGTTGCATGATCTTTTATGAGATGGTCAGTCAGGTATGGCCACAGGAGGGGACACCGGAGAAGTTCAGGAAAACAAAGTGTGTTATAATCACAGGTCCTAGAGATAGAAAGCATACCATGCCAGGCAGGGCCATGGTGAGGAACTCCAGATTTTGGTCAGGTGGCCCAAGACAGGGGTCAGGGGAAAGCCTAGATGGAGTCTTTTGGGGGGTTTCTGCAGGAGAAGCAAGGCAGGACAGGGTAAGCAGCTTAGGATTGGCTGCTGTGAATAATTTCGAAAGTCTCTAAGCCTTTGGGGTGGTCTCTAGTTGCCTGGTACCTGGCACTGGGAAGATTAAGGCCAAGGAATATTGCCTCTTAGCATGCACTGGCCAGATAGAGGAGAAAGGGCTCTGGATTGGCTGGTTTGTATATCAAAGGCATGCTCCCAGTTGGCCCTTGCTAGCTCTAAGTATTGATTAGTCTCAGGGCAGGCAGTCTCTCCCCAGCCAGAAAGGTTTTTAAGATGTCAAAATATCACAATACACAGAAAATAAACAGTATAAACAATACAGTACTTTTGCCTATGCTATCTTCATGACCTAGAATACTTTTTGCCAAACACTCCCCTTCCTCTACATCTATTACTGAAAGCCTACTTAGCCTTTAAGTCCCAATTCAAATATCCATTTCCCCCTGGGAAGTTTTCTGATTTCTCCCAGCAGGAAACACTATTTCCCAGTGTGCTCCCATAATACTTTGTAATTTTCCTTTTACCTCCCACTTGGGTAATTTGTGTCCTTGCCTATTTCACTTCACAGTGTTAACCCAGAGGAATGCTGAGCCCTGCTCATCACTGCATTTGCTAATGTCCAGTCTATGACATGAGGAGGGAAATGGCTCTGGTCCCTCCCTGTGAGCACTCTTCTAGATGCTAGAAGGCAAGCTCCTGTGTTGGGGACCTTTGTTGATTCTTCCTGCAGCAAGTGGCAGAGCCATAGATCAGAGTTGCCCTCCTTTTGTGGAACAGGCTTCAGAGTTGCTAAGAAATAACCCTGGAGACTTGAACATATGGAAAATTTCCGAATTTGCTTTATTTGAACATCACCGAGGCCAGTATGATGAAAAAGCAGGAGTGGTCCAGGACTCTCTAGCTTCAACCAGAGGCTAAGGCAGAGAAACAACTTTTAGATCATCCAACACCGTGTTGCTGATTGTGGCTTGTCACTCCAGACACCTCATTCCCTAGATGCGTTCTCTTTCAAGGACTCTCCCAGTGCTATGCTGCTTAAAATGAACAGTGGCTGGGGCGGGTAGGTGTGGGGAAGGCCCTGACTTATAGCATTTTTTGCTTTCCGTGGTATAAATACTGACACCATGGTCAGTGTCAGGCTACTGACCAGGGAGCTGGGCAGAGAGGCTCACCATGGCCTCTAGCTGGCAGGAGCTGGCCTTGGCACTTCTGGCCAGCGGCTCTGTCTCCAACCAGCAATGCCTGTGCTGGCCTCTCTAGTTATGGACACTGAGTTCTTCCAGGAAGCATCTCAGCCCCCAGGTAAATCCAGGGGATGCACAGAGGGAGAAGTGGGAGTCGTTGTCACTGTTGTCTATTGCGCGTCTAGTAGGGCATGACCCAACCTCAGCCTTGACCCATTTCAGAAACCCGGTTTCACATATTGTTGGTGCTGACAAAGTAGGTACTGATTGCTGTTTAGCACCACGTCTCCAGGAGCTCAGATTTTTGTTATGAAAACTGAATTGTTATAAGCATATTTGCCATTTAAAGGGACGGCTTACAATAAACTTCCTGAGGGATTACTGAGTCCTTTTGGTGTGCCCTTCACACGTGCTTATTGATGAACTACTCCAAGAAGAACTAGATTTGGGGGTGCCTGGGTGGCTCAGTCAGTTAAGCGTCTGCCTTTGGCTCAGGTCATGATCCCAGGGTCCTGGGATCGAGCCCCGCATTGGGCTCCCTGTTCAGCGGGGAGCCTGCTTCTCCCCTGCCTGCCACTCCCCCCTGCTCGTGCTCTCTCTCCCTCTCTCTCTCTCTGTGTCAAATAAATAAATAAAATCTTTATTTAAAAAAAAGGAACTAGATTTTGACCTTTCAAATAAATTAGGAGATGAACAATTTTATCTAATTGTCGGTAACAAGTTGGGGTCTGTCTATTACTCTTGAACTCTGTGTGTGGGGGGGTGAGGTAGAACTCTCTGGATGTTCATATCTTAGTTTCCCACAGTTCAACTTATTGGGGACATAGTACCATCAGATGGGTCATTCTTCTAACTGCTGAGGAAGTTTCAATAATTGGCTTATAATGTCAGGGGGAGAAAGGAACTTCTTTCTTATTGATGGGCTTGGGGTTACTGTCTTTCTTATGCTTATGGGAAACCAAGACAGACTGAATCTAGATGTTTGCCTGCCACTAGGAGGCGTAATTGGGACTGAGGAAAGTTAAAGTTCTGGCTTTCTTGCGCGAGCACTGCTTACTACTGAATCTCAGTTTTGCTGGCGTGCTTATGATGCTGGTGCGGATGCTGACATTTTGGGGAGTGCAGGCCAATGGGCAGGTGGGAGTTACTGAGCAAACGCTCATGAAAATCCGTGACATTTTTATATTTATGTTTTTCTGGTAACAAGAAATAGTCATAGTAGGAAACTTAGAAAGTACAGAAAAGCATACAATCATCCCAAATCTCAGGAGAGGGAAAGCATTAAAAATAATAACATTGGAATGGTATTGTATGTGCATAGTTTATATGAATCTTGTCATTGATACTCTTAATGACACTGTGTTATTCTGTCATATGAATTTTACTACAGCTGATTTAACTCTTACTGGTCTATGTAAGCATGACTCCACTATAATAATAAATCTTGTCTACCTCTTTGATTATGTATTTAGGATGGAATTACAGATGTACAATCATTATATCAAAAAATAAAGACATTTAAAAGGATCTTTTTGAGTCTAGTTGACACACAATGTTACATTAGTTTCAGGTATACAACACAGTAATTCAACTTCTTTATCTGTTATGCTGGGCTCACCACAAGTATATACATACAATGCTATTATAACATCCTTGACTATATTCCCTGCGCTTTGCTTTTTATTCTTATGACTTATTCATTCCATAACTGGAAGCCTGTGCCCCTCACTCCCCTTCACCCATTTTGCCCATCCCCCTAGCCCTCTTCCCACTGGCAACTACCAGTTTGTTCTTTGTATTTATAGGTCTGATTCGACTCTTTGTTTATTCATTTTTTGTTTTTCAGATTCCACATATGAGTGAAATCATATAGTATTTGTCTTTCTCAATCTGACTTATTTCACTTAGCCTAACACCCTTTAGATCCATCCATGTTGTTGCAAATGGCCTGATCTCATCC
Source organism: Mirounga leonina (assembly GCF_011800145.1). NCBI lineage: Eukaryota > Metazoa > Chordata > Mammalia > Carnivora > Phocidae > Mirounga > Mirounga leonina. The sequence goes on from NW_023270244.1 coordinate 4,247,228, forward strand.
CTTTTATGGCTGTGTAATAGTCCATTGTGTGTGTGTGTGTGTGTGTATACACGTACATGTCACATCTTCCTTATTCATCTATCGATGGACATTTGGGTTGCTTCCATGTCTTGGCTATTGTAAACAATGCTGCAATAAACATACGGGTGCATATATTTTTTTCAAATTAGTGCCTTCATTTTCTTTCGGTAAATACCCCATAGTGGAATTACTGGGTCATATAGTATTTCTATTTTTAATTTTTTGAGGAACCTCCACAGTGTTTTCCACAGTAGCAGTACAAATTTACATTCCCACCAACACTGCATGAGAGTAAAAAGTAAAGACATTTTAATGTTCTTGTTTAGTAGACCTGAAACTGCTTTTGAGAAAGGTTTTAAAAGATTATATTTCCATGAGATTCCCATCTTCCTTAAATAAGTGAAAGCCCTCCTCATTAAGATTCATAATACAAATCAAATGGAATGGACCCTTGTGAGGTTTTTACCTTAAGCTTCATCTGCCATAAAGCTAAAGTTCTGGAGAAAACAGGAAATGCTAGTTAGGTGACATTTACAAACAGTCACCCATCACTCATCACCAAAGTGCAAGTTGCCAAAATAAGAAGAAGAAAGACACTGGCCAAGTTTGTGGGTCTGTGCAAATGCTTAGCTAACCTGGATGGCTGGTTGGGTGAAATTTCTTTGGTTATTTTTCTTTCTGCTGTAACACCAAGCATAAGGTATCTGACAAACAAGATGTAATATGACAAACAAGGTGTGGCCTCCGGTGTCTTCCGAATGAGTGGCTGTCGCACCCATCTTCCGAGGAGGTGGTAATAAGGATTAAGAGTCCAATCCTATCATTTTGTATAGGGTGTAATTATAGTGTTTCCCTTTTAAATGGCTCTTAAGTGTGTTTGGCCAAAGGGGAAAACCAAAGCAGTTGGTAAAAGTCAAGTGTTTCACCATCTGTCTCTATCATGTTTCCCTGGTTGCAGTTCAAGCAGCCCTGCCAGGGAGGACTAACTTCTTTTTACAAATAGGCCAAATCTATTGGTTTGGGCCAACAGTCTCAGATTTAGAAAAACACAATGGCTTTCCCTTCACCTGCTCTTTTTTTTTTTTTTTTTAAGATTTTATTTATTTATTTGACAGAGAGAGAGACAGCGAGAGCAGGAACACAAGCAGGGGGAGTGGGAGAGGGAGAAGCAGGCTTCCTGCGGAGCAGGGAGCCCCATGTGGGGCCCGATCCCAGGACCCTGGGATCATGACCTGAGCTGAAGCAGACGCTTAACAACTGAGCTACCCAGACGAACCATGAGAGACGATGGACTCTGAAAAACAAACTGAGGGTTCTAGAGGGGAGGGGGGTGGGAGGATGGGTTAGCCTGGTGGTGGGTATTGAGGAGGGCACATTCTGCATGGAGCACTGGGTGTTATGCACAAACAATGAATCATGGAACACTTCATCTAAAACTAATGATGTAATGCATGGGGATTAACATAAGAATTAAAAAAAAAAGATTTCATGAAAAAAAAATAAAAAAATAAAAATAAAAATAAAAACCACAAAAAACAAACAAACAAACAACTGAGCCACCCAGGCACCCCCCACCTGCTCTTTCTTATTACTTATGAAATCATCAAGTAATAGAGTGAATAGTGTGAATAGAGTATTGCTCTTGGGTATCCTTCCAGAATTCTCTATGTAGAAACAAAGATATACATGTATATGAACACTTAAAAACAAACCCACATGCAGTCATCCTGCATACATGCATGCTGTTCTTGGTTTACTTTATGACATATCCTGAACATCTCTTTATATCAATAAGTAGAGATCTTTTCTTTCTTTCTTTTTAATAGCAACATAGTATGTCTCTAATGAAATTTTTTAAACCAGTTCCCTACTGATGGATATAACCTGTTTTTGATGGTTTCAGTCATTGCCACAATGTAGATTCCAGTAATACTTTTTTGGGGAGTCTACATCTATGATGAATTTCTAGGTTAAAGGGTATGTGCAACAAAATAATCTTTCAGTGATAAGGACAAAGCAAAACAGGTCATGAGCCTCTGGGTATAAAAATGAGGTTAGGATGGGTAATATTTTATGGAGGATTTCATAGAAAGAACCATCTGATAAATCTTCCATTCTGCCATTGTAAATAGAAAGGCTTAAGTAGCATTTGTTCTTTTTTTGGTGTCATTTGCTTTTTTTTTTTTTTTTTAAATACCCAGTGCAAATGTAGACTCCATTAATGATATTGTGATCCAAAAATGATACTTAAAAAAAAAAAGATTTTATATAGAAGAAAGAATAGGAGATCTGAAGTTATGCTGTTGGTCACAAACACCCTATGATCTTTGGCAAATCAATCTCAGCTTTCTCATATGTGAAAGGAAAGAGTTGGAAGATCTCTAAACTTTCCTTTAAAATGATTTTCTGTATTGTGTCTGCCACATAGGGCTTCTGGGAGTATTGCTCATGAGTGGACGTGCTCAAACCCAGAAGCTACAGCGCTCTGAACGTGGGCTCTGTTGGTGAGTTCAGCCTTGTGCCTGGATTAGCACTGCTGGATGCTAAAGGGGCAAATCTAAGACATTTTAGAACATTTTTCATGTTTCCCATATTGTCTTTGTCGTGTGGCCCCAGACATGCGCTCATCAGCTCCAGGAGGAATTTGAGCCAATACTCTACCTGACTCAACCCTCAGAATCTTCCAGAGTAAGAAGCAACCTTAGGGATGATAGAACGTCAGTGTCACTGCTAGAGTTTGAGAACTTTGCTCTTTTCCATCTTGGAGTCTGATTTCCAGAGAGTATTTCACTGAAATGGGCAGTTTGGCATTCACAAATCTAGCACAGAAAGATTGACCATTGTTATTTTCTGGGTTCTCTTTCTAAATCCCTCACTTAAATAATTAATATTTTTAAATTCCTTAAAAAGCCACCATCTTTTTAGACTACTCTAAGTAAATTAGTACCTCCGTATTTTCAAGTTAGCCCAATACTGAGTAAAAAGTAAATGCTAACTAACTATAGCAACTATTAATACTATTACAATGACAGAAGGTGAGCAATTGTGTAGTAGCCAATCAAGATAAGGTTCAGGATCTGAGAGACTTTCAAATATATCAATAGGATTGAAGAGAATCTAGGTAGAAAATATAACTTCTTTATATCAAATAGTATATAAATAATTTCAGTCCCCAGCACATTTTATTATAAGTTTTAAAATTTACATTGAGCTCTCTCAGTAAACACAGACTAGGCATATATTTCTACTTACTTTTCTTTCTTTCTTTTTTTCCTTACTTATTTTTCATTCATCATGAGGCTTAGCAAATCTATGGATTTGTCCCTGGCAAAACCACTCCACACTTCAGTTTTCCCCTGAAATCCCAGACTACCAGAGACATCATACCAAAAGGAAGTACAGGTTCACCTTAGATGTGATAGGTTCCTATAGGACCTGCTGCTTGATATATCTTAAGTTCAGCTTGGGTTTCTTTGAGGAGGGATAAAAAGTGTTAAGGGGAAAAGGCTGGGATAACTCAATTAGAACCAACTTATGAGCTTAATGAGCTTTTGGAGGTCCCTGGAATTTAAGTTCCTGAAATGAATTTCCTCAGACGGCAGACAGATGACTCACCAACTTTGGCCATCAAGTCAGGCTGAGTCATCTAAAATCAGCTGAATCACCTGCTTTCAGCTCTGTTTTATAAGAATTGAGGCGGGCTGGATATTTCTGTCTCTTTGATTGCAAGTATTAAGCATTTAAATATATGGAGAATATGATGTCCTTCTTAGGAAAAACCGCACAAATTGCTCATGCACAGATGGACTGCATTAGTGAAAGCAGATCAGTAATTGTTCTTATTTCCTGATGATGAAAACACTGGCCTGGACACCTACTTACTAGTTTCTGTTACACACCAGATAAACCAAGTGATTCTTGATGAAGTTCCAGATGAGGACTGAAGAGACCAATGGCTAACTCCACAGAGCCATAGGCTGGTCCAGAGAACATCATAAGATGTCCTTTGTGGAGCTTGCTTCTAAAGTCTAGATGCTAATTTGGACCACACACACACACACACACACACACACTATGAGTAGAGAGGTTTTGAAAAAAAAAGATGTTTCACAATGAGGGAATATTGAAAGAAGTCAGCTAACATTTTCACTGGAAATACTGAGGAAGCATTTCTAGGTGCTCAGTTCTCTTGTTTTAATAGCCTTTTTTTTTTTTTTTAGGGGGATGGCGATTTAGTGGAGGCCAGGTGGCATAAGAAAAAGAATCAGGTCAAGGCACATGAAGATTCTTGAGCCATGTGATCCAGATGAAGATCCAGATGAAAGGGTTGTGTTAGATTGGTGCTTCCCAAACTTGCTTGAATATGAGGATCACCTGGGGCACTACTTAAAAATACAGATATCACTTGCCTCACCCAAGCCTACTGAATCCAAATCAACAGGGTGAGGCCTGAGAATGGACTTTTTAACCAGTACCTTGGGTGATTCTTCTGTTCAGACAAGTTTGGGAAACACTATATTAGATGATCAGTAAGATATTTTTCAGCTCTAAGATTGCTCAAATGACCCTTCAAAATACCAAACCATTTTTTTCTCCCCCCGCCTCCAAATTGGGGAGGTAAGAATGAAATGGAAAACGAATCAAGTTAGGTTGTGGGTGGAAAAATATTGGTGGGGCTGGTCTGCCACTAGATTATAATATATATGAAGACTGTCTTGGGTACACTCAACCTCAGATACTGAAGGCTTCTGTGTTATGCCTGCTCTAAATTAACACCTCCTCTCAGGAAGGGCCTGATCAGTTCCTTTTTACTCTGGAGTTTAAAAAGCTCAAGAGCCGGGACACCTGGGGGTTCAGTCCTTAAGCGTCTGCCTTCAGCTCAGGTCATGATCCCAGGCTCCTGGGATGGAGCCCCACATCGGGCTCAGCCAGAAGACTGCTGCTCCCTCTGCCTGCTGCTCCCCCCTGCTTGTGCTTTCACTCTCACTGTCTCTCTCTCTCTCTGACAAATAAATAAAATCTTAAAAAAAAATAGCCCAACAGCTTTCTTGAATTTTTCTCTCTGGTATATTAACAAGCTCTGAAGGCATCGAGAATGCCAGTAAACAGGGTAAGCACCCAAATCAAGCAATGACCTCACCTACTCAGAAAACGGTGCTGAGCTGGTTCAACATGAAGCAGGAGAGTCTGCATCAGTTCAAGGACGGTGTCATAGGATATTAGTCATCCAAGCAAGGCAGTATACCAGAAATCGGAACAAAATTAGCGTCCCCATTGCAGAGTACAAACTCTGGATGTGCTCCTTGAGCAGTTTTAATCTCTTCTCACAAACCCATCTGCTGACAAGAGACATTGGAACAACCATGTTAAGAGCAAAAATTCACAAATCATAAATTCATTCTTTCATGTATTCAACACTACTTATCGAGGAAATTCATCTATTCATATTCAACATCGCTTACCGATGTGCTCCCATGCACCAGGCACTTTCTAGGTCCTCTGGCTACAGCAGTGAACAAGATGCGTTCCTGAGTGCATTCTAGAAGATGTTCTGGAGCTTGTGTTCTAGAAGGTGAAGGGGATCACAACATGCTCCCCCAAAATATGCCACTTTGGCATAAATAACATTTTGAGCTGACTTGAGAAACAGCAGATTCAGGTAAAAGCTCTTTACCCTCCCTCATCTGTCTAAAGGCAGAGTGCAAAATTCCCTTCATGAAGGTGCCCCTCTCCACTCTCCTGTATCACGAGGGGAAAAACAGCCTTTATCACCTCAGACAGAGACAGTGGCCAGAGGGACCTACAAAAACAAACCTTACTAAAATAATCCTTATCTTCCGTCCGTTTCCCTCCTATATCTACCTTCTCACCATTTACCTCCATGCCTAAGCCCCTTTTCCTTTGGGTTGTCACTGTTCCACCAAAGTGTTGCTCTTCGTTAGAATGGTGTCTAAACCCATGGTCTAACCATTTCTTTGGGATTTTCATTTCTTGAGGCCCTTCCTATGCATGCGAAATAACCCTTTTTCTCCTGTTAATCTGCCTTTTGTCAGTTTGATTTTCAGGACCCCGGGTGCAGAAGTAAGAGGAAGAGAGTCTTTTTCCTCTCCTGCAAAGGGGAGATAGACAATAAGCGGGGGAACAAATAAATAAGCCCACGTCAGACGTGAGGCCCGAGCCTACTCAGGAGGCCTTGCTAAGGAGACGCGGAAGGACCATCGGACGGAACTGGCCCCGCCCCCAGATGCGCATGCGTCTCAGGGTCTGGTGGGCGGGATCCACGCCCGGACGCGCTGGCGTCTGTGTGTCTGCCGCGCGGGAGAACTGAGGTCCAGGGATGACGAAGGACCTTCCTCGTGTTCAGAGGTAAATTTTTTTTCTGATAAACTTAACTTTCTGAGTGTTAATTTCCAATGAAGCGGTTTTATTGTTGCCTCGATGTATTTCTCTGAGCCCTTTTGGATCGGTTGCTTGCGGGGTGTAAGTGCCGGAGCAGTATCAGGTTCTCCAGCCTCAGCGCTGAGGAATCGTCATAGCCCATTTTCGAAAAAGATTAAAAGCCAACAATGAGCGAGAAATACTGAGGTGCTGTAGAACTGTAGACTTTTAACCTTACCTGACAGAGAGTCTGGGAAAATGCTTTGTTCCCAATCAAGGGAGATCTGGAATGGTTTGATTGCCGGAAAGGAGACCAGTCCCAATTGTCATCCGTTCTGTTAAGTACCTTTCCCACGGATCTTTACAGCCACATTTCCCTCCAGACTGCTGGTAATGCTTGAATCTTTCCACTGCAAGCAAACAATGAAACTCTTTTCTTTCAAAACGTATTGATTCAGGGGCACCTGGGTGGCTCAGGTCATGGTCCCAGGGTCCTGGGATCGAGCCCCGCATCGGGCTCCCAGCTCAGCGGGAAGCCTGCTTCTCCCTCTCCCACTCCCCCTGCTTGTGTTCCCTCTCTCGCTGTGTCTCTCTCTGTCAAGTAAAAAACGAAACAAAACAAAGTATTGATTCAGTCTACTTTGGTTCGTTTCCCATAAGCCACGTGGATGAACGGCAATTTTTACTTTTTATTTTTTTTTATTTATTTTTTATTTTATTTTTTTAAAGATTTTATTTATTTATATGAGAGAGAGCAAGCACATGAGAGGGGGGAGGGTCAGAGGGAGAAGCAGACTCCCTGCTGAGCAGGGAGCCCGATGTGGGACTCGATCCGGGACTCCAGGATCGTGACCTGAGCCGAAGGCAGTCGCTTAACCAACTGAGCCACCCAGGCGCCCCAATGAACGGCAATTTTTAAATATGATGCTGTCTCCGAAATATTTAATAAAAGATTAGTTGTATCAAAATGATTTTTCAGCATTAGTACAAGATGAATTACCCATTCTAATGGTCCTATGGCATTTTGTGCTCTTCCCTTGATGCTTGGAAGGTAGGATTTTACACCTGAAGCTGATAGAAATAATTACCTCTTTGGTATTTGTTTTTTATACTGTAATGCTTTAAGACTATGACTTTCCTTTATCAACCTAACTGATGCACTAGTCTGAACATCTTTGTGAGGTTCACTTATGTACAGATAAAGGAGCCACCGCCATCTGGTGTATTAGAGAAGATATTACAATTAGCTTGTTGCAGTCCCACCAGGCAAGCAGCCAATTTTCCAGACCATGGGAATTTTCTTATAGACAGATGGGAAAGTTCCAGTGGCCACACAAATTTAATAGAATAAAATATTGGCTAACTGGTACTAAAGTAACTAAAATATTTAATTAAATTATCATTTCCTTGATTGAAAAGAAGGCCCAGGTCACCATACTTTGCATTTAGGAAAAATGAAAGCAACTGTCAACAAAAAATGTAATAATTGAGGTTTGGTTAAATAAGAAAATTCTAGAATATGTCCAGATTATCAATAATAGCATATGAAAAATGTAACATTAAGAATAATAATTTCAGGGATGCCTGGGTGGCTCAGTTGGTTAAGCATCTGCCTTCGGCTCAGGTCATGATCCCAGGGTCCTGGGATTGAGTACCGCATCCAGCTCCCTGCTTGGCGGGGAGCCTGCTTCTCCCTCTACCTGTTCTGCCTGCTCCCCCTGCTTGTGCTCTGTCTGTCTCTGACAAATAAATAAATAAAGTATTAAAAAAAAAAAAAGAATAATTTTGATGCCCTGTAAGTTAGGTTCACTGCTTCTTAAGGTAGAATGATTTTCATCAGTTTTTAGTCCATAGGAGGTGAATATTCCCTGAAGTTGTTTGAATCCTGCTGAACACCCTCCATGCCCGATGTCTTGCGCTTACTAAGTTCCTATTTGATGAATAGTACCAATTAACTGAAAAATTGCTAAAAGGATAGCTGATGGAAATCAGTAAGATCTAGTCCCACAGTTGACAACATTGGGCCAGGAATTTAATATATCTGAGCAGGCTGGAGAAATGGTGAAAATAATGTATCTATTTCATAGGTTCGTTAGGAGGGTTATATGCCAAGTTCAATGCATGGTACGTAGTTGATGCTCAAAAAAAAATGTTCCTAGTATACACACACACACACACACACACACACACACGCCCCAAAACTTCAAACAAGTCCTATAAGCAGATGATATTCTCTCTCTAAATTCTCTTATAAACTCACTATAACCTCTCTCTAGCTAAGAGAGAGTACCAAATTGAAATGTATATATGAAAAAATATGTTCTCTGCTCTGCTAATACTTTCAGAATTAGAGATCATTTTGGATGGCTTATTTTTAAAAGCCTTCCTCAGTCTATACCCATAGATACCAATATAGGTTTCTGTGGGTGTACTGGGGGCTAGACTCGAGTGGAATCAGGGAAATGTTGAATTCATTTAAGAAGCTAGCTGTTTTGCAACTAATGATTTGTAAGTAGCAGTTTGGTTGATTTTTCTTTTTAAACATATAGTTTCTGAACCTCATCTAAAAAAGTTGATCTCTGTCAGGCTTTAGGGTAACTTTGTCATGATTTTCTTGCTTTCAGGAAAATCTGTTCATGCAATAGAGTAAGTGGCAAATTTTAAATGAGAAATCAATACTCTTCTCTGAGAGGTTTTGAGAATAAATAGCTATTTTAAAGCTTTCTTAGGAACCCTGCACGTGAAATGACAGGAGCAGATAAAGTTCAAAAGGAAATTTAAGCAAGTTATTTTTAACTCTAGCTATGTTTTCCAGTGTTAACAAACAGCCAGATCATTAAGGTAAAGTGTAATTCATGCACCTTTTTCCTTCTAAATTTGTGTGTGCGTATGTGTGTATTATATGTAATTCAAAGGTTGTGAAATTGGTAGCAAAAGTACTTTTCTGCAAAAGCGGCTGGCTTCTTTCCTCTCTTTTAAAAAGAACCAGAAATGGGGAGCCCTGATAAATATGTTCTTCACCACTAGGGGGTGACAGCTGATAATGAATCAGCTTCCCTTAACACGCAGCAAATCGCTTGGCTTGGTTTGCTAGGTGTTCCAGTGATGTTTCTTCTTTTATTGATGGCGTGGTGATGTTTGGTTTGATACATTTTGTTTGCTGAACATGTTCCACACCCAGGAGGATTCCTGCTGTGATGCACAATATGGGCCTGATGGAAGGACAGATAGTGCTGGACAGCTTTGTAGATGTCAGGTAACTTTCTGGAAAATTAGTTAACAGATAGGAACATTTATTCACTCATGCTTTTATTTAATAAATATTGAGAGTCCATGGGCCTGTGACAGGCACTGGGGATACAGTGGTGAACAATAGTATGTTACCTGTCCTCACAGAGGTTTTATTGTAGGGGGACAAATAATAAAAACCAGGTAAACAAATGTATTAATAAAATAATTGTGAGCTTTAACAAGACAGATAAAAGAAAGATGAGGGTAAGATACAGAATAACTGGAGTTAGAAAAGAGATCAAGAATTACTTTAAGGCTTTGCTGTTCTCCATCTAACAAGCAGATTTCAGAGACACATTTTCTCTACTTGGGTGGTTTTCCACTCATATAGATTCTGGCAGGTTCTCATAATTCAGCATTTTGGAGGCTTCCGAGCTTGGAATATCACTGATAGTTGATATCTGGCACTAGCATATCCCCCCCCCCCCCCCCCCAGTACACCTCTCACAGACACTTGGAAAACTTGATTATGAGCAGCATCAAATGGAAAGAATATGCCTGTCTCTTTCCATTCTGCACTTCAGAATGGAAATTTCTGTGATGTAACCAGCTCACTTGCATCCATTTTGTCTGAATAGTTGGAGCATTTCTTGGGAAATATCTTACACACAGACACACACATTTCAAATAAAAGATATTGTTCACTATGGAATCATGGCTCTCAGAATCCTAAGGTATAAGATTATGAAAGAATCTTAGAAATTATCTAAAATAATCCAAGATAATTGTCTCCTAGTTCTTAAACATGACTTGTTAAAAATTACATATGCCAAATTTACTGAATTAGGCTCTGGGGATGAAACAATCCCAGCTATTTTTAAGCACTTCTCAGGGTGATTTTGATTCAAACAGTGAAAGTCATTGACCCTTCTACAGAGAGATACCTCAGTTCTAGAGATGTTTAACAACCTAGCCGATGTCCCAGGGTTGGTTTGGACAAGCGTGAACTAAAGCCAGAACTTTGGACTCTTGGGTCAGTGAGTGTTCCTCCTAAAACATCAACAAGCTAGACCATTTAAAATATAAATTTGTCATCATTATGAATGTACTAAATTCCACGGACCTTTACACTTTATTTTATTTTACTTTTTTTAAGATTTTATTTATTCATTTGACAGACAGCAAGAGAGGGAACACAAGCAGGGGGAGTGGGAGAGGGAGAAGCAGGCTCTCCACCGAGCAGGAAGCCCGACGTGGGGCTCAATCCCAGGACCCTGAGATCATGACCCGAGCCGAAGGCAGACGCTTAATGATTGAGGCACCCATGCGCCCCCTTTGGTTAGTTTTATGTTATGTGAATTTCACCTAATAAAAACAATATTAAAAGATATTGTTCATTTAAAGTTAGAGTTATCCATCATGGAAAATAAGAAAATGATCCTAATGCTGATATAAATATTGGTAAGAGTATAACCTTGGTGCTGTTGAGATTGCAATGTTTTCTAGTCATTACAGATCACTTAATGCCATTTCCGATTTTCTTGAGTTCTTTTCTTACCCAAAAGACGCTCTGCCTTTGTTCTTCATCAACTCAAATCTACCTCATCTTTCATCTAGTGGGTCTCTGTCCCTCTCTCTTTAAATTTTCCAGCATGCCATGCCTATTCCTTTTTTTCTTTATTCCAGAAACACTCATGTAATTGAGCAATTGGTTAAATACTACAGCCTTAGTATTTTATAATCATTTCATCTCTGTTAAAAGATGTTGACTGGGTACCCAACAGTCCCTTCCTTTCCCAGCCTCCCTTTGCAGCTAAGGATGAGAAAAATGACCCAGTTCTAGCCAATGAGATGTAAGGGGAAACATACTGGTATCTTATGAGAAGATTTATTCTCCATGACAAAGGAAAAAGGGGGTGTGTGGAGACCCTCTCCTGGCCTTGGCTTCTCCCTTGTCCTTCCTTGGGATGAGGTTATGAAGGATGGAGTGCCTGGATCTGTAGAACCATCTTGTGAACAAAATGGGAAACCCAAGAGACTCTTGGAGATGCCAACCCAGTGCTCTTGAGAATGTGGAACTGATGAACCAGCTCTGGAATGACTTTCCTTATTATTTAACTTAATGTCTTTATTATTTGTACCACTATTAATTAGTTCTACTGTTCCTGGGAGCCAAAAAGACCCTAGCCAACACATTCTGAATACTGACATCCCTCAAAACCATCAGCTCCCTTATTCATCTTTGGATCTTCTATATTAGTGTTTCTAAAAGCATAGTCCCATCATTCAGAATCAACTAGAGCTTTGCTAAAATTCCTATTCCTGGACCCCACTCTGGAACTACAGAAAAAAAAAAAAAACCTCTGCAAGCAGGCCTAGGAATCCATTATTTTACTCACTTGTGAATCTCTGTCCCACTTCCTGGCAAAGTGCTCCCTATATGTTAGATTCTCAGTAAATCCCAGGATGAATACATGAATGATACAAAGATAAAACAGTTTCTCAAACTCAGATCCAATCTCTGAAGCCATTCCTTTGAATGAGCTTCCCTGCTCTGCTAATGTAGGGTAGTGTTGCGTGTGATCCACCCTGGCATAACCAGATCAGCTGTAGAGACACCATCTGGATTCTTTCAGCGCAGGAGGGGAGAAAGCTCTTGCTTAAGGAGCTGATGTGGAAGGATCTGTTTTAGTAGTGTGTGGATTCAGGGAACTGAAGAAGCATCTGTTTGGAGGGAGTGAGGCGGTCTTCTTTGGCCAAGTGGTTTGCACGACAAACTGGATAATCTAACCCCGCCTTAGCTATCCAAACTTCTCTCTCCCTCCAACAGAGGCAAGCTGGTTACCTCACTTTCTAGACAGGGATAGAACATACCTATAGCAAACAAAATGGTGAGCACAGATCCCTCTTCCAACTGGTAATCTGGCTATCACCCTGCTCTTCTCACCCCAGTGTGAGGCCAGCCACAGCCCCACTTCCTTGAAAGCTGGTTCCAGAGACTGGTGCTTCCCTGCTCTGCTAACGGAGGGTAGTGTTGCGTGTGATCCACCCTGGCATAACCAGATCAGCTGTAGAAAGAGACACCATCTGGATTCTTTCAGCGCAGGAGGGGAGAAAGCTCTTGCTTAAGGAGCTGATGTGGAAGGATCTGTTTTAGTAGTGTTACCCCCCTTGGGCAACATGCCACGCTCCTTAAAGACTAATATTTATTTGCCCAACATTTTCTCCAACTGGAATTCCTTATTCTCTTCTCTTCACCAGTAGAGAATAATGCTCATAATAACCATCCAACGGTTACTTTGTGCTTTATACACATTGTTTCTTTGAATGCTTGTTACAACTCCAGGAAGTAGTAGTACTATTATCCCCATTTTATAGATAAGAAATGGATCCCTTTGGGGGAGGAGGTGGATAAATTACTTGGCTAAGATCAGCCAGCCAGTATGTGGCAGAGCTAGATTCAAATCCAAGTGCATCCTTTGAGCCACCCTGCACTCATTGGAATCTTTTTTTTTTTTGGCACACCACGTCTCTCATTATCCATGAAGCCCTCTTTGACATTTTACATTGATTATTAAATAAACTATACATATTGGTACTTTAAATCATAACATCGTAGAATGTCAGAGAAAGCAGGAATTCAGAGGTCATCTATATCACCTCACTTCTTTTACAAAGGAGGAAACTGAGGACCAGAGAGGCTGTTCTCGTCAGAAGTCTTAACAACACTCAGTCATGCCCTTAGGGCAGAACCTCACTGATTCTGGGGCTTCCTCCTAGAGTTCCTGATTTGGTAGATTAGGTGCAAGGGCCTGGGAATGTGCATTTTTAAAATATCTTCATGATTGCGTCCAATCATCAAAGTTGGGAATTGCTAGTATTCGGTATCACCTAGTGTTTCAACTGTGTTTGGTGTTTCATTTGGTGTTTCATTTATTTTATCTGTGTTGTTTTCTCTCTCAAATCTTACTGTATTGAGACCTTATTCTATACTTTAGTATCCCCTACCGTGTCCAGCCAGGAGCTAGACATATCTTAAGCGTCTAGTAAATGCTTGTGAATTGAAATGAAGAAAGTTTTAGATATTGAGTACTTGATGAGGAGGTGGCAGGGAAATGGATTATGGCAATTAGTTCCAAGGCCACATAGAGCAAACGCTCCACGTAGGAGGCAAAATAGGTGGTGATTATAAGATTTGGCTTGTCTTATTTGCTTCAGCTCATAATGACTCAGAAGCGTGGTTGGCCAAAGATTTCAGATAGTGGAGTTCTGATTTCTGATTTTTCTTTTGCCTTCTTGACTGGGTAGACATGCTTAATAAATGTGATCCCAAGATGTTCAAGACATGTCATGTTCTGCTCTGAGCACATGGAATCAGGCCCCAGTGACACTCTCGCCTTGGAGTGGTAGAGCCTTATATGGAGACGGAGTGTACTTTTCGCTTTACTGGGGGATCTTTAAATAGCAGGGAACAGCAACTCAAAGCTTTTCAAAGAGCTACTTAAAGTTATTTTTCTCCATGACAACAGCCTGCCAATAAGGATAGAATTTAAAGAACTAGGACCCCAAGTAGAAAGAGAACAGGAAAATTTCCCTGCTAAATTGAATGCTCAGAGATGAACCACAGCCAGAGTGTAAATTCCATACATTGACTCACATCTATTGAACAGATGAGATGAGCAATCAGAGTGCATTCTTTAATTATCTGCGTGCAAAATCAGGAGGATATTTAAAGGTGTTCACTTGGTGGTAGATATGGTGGAGGGAAACACTCACAGTCATGTGCTAGGATTGCTGATGTTGAAATGATGGATTCATTTTCTTCTGTGTTACCCTTAGAGGTTTGGAGGGCTAATTTTGTTTCAGGTGCTTAAAGATCAACTTCTAAATAATCCTCTTGGGTTTCCTGTGCCTACACCTTGCAAACTCACCTTTTGCCCTGCCTCCTGAAATCTGCCTCCCAGGACAGCCTGTAGTGAACTCAACTCTTGATTTCCTCTTTTCCACCGAATGAAAATATTCAGATGCCTTCTTAGGGAGCCCCCACATAGTTTTGTTGTTTTAACTAAGACGTTATTTTTTTTTAGAGTAGTTTTAAGGTCACAAGTTGGTGAAGGTACAGAGAATTCCCATATATCCCCCTTCCCCTATATCCGCATAGTCCCCCTCATTATAAAAATCCCCCGCCAGAGTGGTACATTTACTAGAATTGATGTACTTATGTTGACACATCATCATCAACTAAAGTCCATTGTTTACATTGTGGTTCACACTTGGTGTTGTACATTCTGTGGGTTTGGACAACTGTATAACGACATATTTCCATCATTATGGTATCGTACCGGGTATTTTTACTGCCCTGAAAATCGTCTATGCTCCATCTATTCATTCCTCCCCTAACCCCCCAACCCTGGCAGCCGCTGATCTTTTTACTGTCTCCGTCGTCTTGCCTTTTCCAGAATGTCATATGGTTGGAATCATAAAGCATTAGCTTTCTTGGATAGGCTTCTGTCATTTTGAATGTACGTGTCCTCCATTTCTTTTCATGGCTTGATCGCTCCTTTCATTTTAGTGCTGAATAACAAACAGTACATTGTCTGGATGGACCACGGTTTATTGACCCATTCATCTATGGAAGGACATCTTGGTGGCTTCCAAGTTTTGGCAGCTGTGAACCCTAACTGCCACCATGAACATCTGTGAGGAGGTTTTAGTGGAGACATAGATTTTCATCTCCTTTGGGTAAATACCAAGACGTGCAATTGCCAGCTCTGCTGAATTGTATGGTATGAGTAGGTTTAGTTTCACAAGAAACCGCCAAACTGTCTTCCAAAGTGGCTGTCCCTTTTCTGCGTTACCACCAGCCATGAAGGAGAGTTTCTGTTGCTCTGCATCCCTGCAAGCGTTTGGTGCTGTCAGTGCTCTGGATTGGGGCCATTCTAATAGGAGTGTAGCGATAGCCATTGTTGCACTAATTTGCATTTCCCCGATGACGACGTATGATGTGGAGCATCTTCTCATAGGCTTGTTTGCCATTTGTATATCCTCTTTGGTGTGGTGTCTATTAAGGTGTTTGGCCCATTTTTTTAATTGACATAAAATTGGTATATATGCATTTCAGGTGTACATTATAATCATCTGTATGTAGTATTTTCAATTGGGTTATTTGTTTTATTATTGTTGAATTACATTGGATTTTTATTTCTCTGCCACTTTTATCCCCCACATTGGAGGGATTTATGTGATTTATCTTCTACTCCTAATTGGCCCCAAGAATAAGGCTGGACTTGCCTGACAACCTTCTTACCCTTCACCTCCAGCCAAATCCTTGTCAAACATTAGAAGTGATCGATTCCAGAAATGGAATAAATTCAATTTGCCATTACAGGAATACCCTCTACAGCGTTCCTTACAAATGCTTATCCAGACTTTAACCCGTGACAGACAGCTCTCTAGCTTGACAGTGGCAAGTTTCACCACTGACCAGTATCGGATTACCAACCGTCCAACAAATATTACCGGGTACCCTTTATATGTCAAGCTCTGAGCCAGGCACTGGAGCAGTGAATCAATCAGGCAATTATCAACTTCTTCTTGATGGGGTAAAAGTGGTTTTTCTATAATGACCGGCTCTAGTCCTGCCCATTGAAACCACATAATTGGCCATCCCATTTCTCCAGAAACTTGAAGATGGCAATCAGACCCTCTCAAAGTCCATTGTCATTCTGGTCACCCCTTCCTTTGGACACGTTCCACTTGGTCAATGACCCTTTCAAAGGAGACTGCTCAGAATTTCTACTTCCTGGGTTCTTCTGCCTCTATTGGGATACTCAGGTCTTAATACAGTCACCTAAGTCTGTAGAGTTACATTGCTTGACATGTTTCCGACTCTAGAGGTTCAAGCATGCATAGTATATGTCCCTTGGGGAGAAGGAGTTGAAAAGATTAACTTCGACCTAGGGAGTTGTTTTTCTTCAGCTTTTTAACCAGAAACATAAATGCAATTGTAGCTTTGAAAACTGAAATGCTAGCTTTTAAACAACTTGCAAATAATAGACTTCAAGATTTCAAGGGGAAAATGGGCTCCATAAAAATTCTGTGATAGGAACCCCTACATTGTCCTTTTAGTTGGTAAATTGAGAGTAAGTGGTAAACAGAAAGTAATCGCCTCTAACTACATTTCACTGGGAACTAATTTACTGGTCCCTCTGACCAGTCAGTAATGTTAACTTACAAAAAAAAGTGAGCCAGGTTTCTCCACGGTAACAACTTAAATCGGGAATGATTATAGTCCTTGAACTTTGCAGGAGGAGGGGAAGGAGCTTGGGGCCAGGCTGTTACACTAAAGCACACTCAGTGCCACCCATGACAAGGGTTTGTGGTTGATATTACCAAGGATCAGATAATCCCTTTGCTCATCGACTTGGCTTCTTCCAGGGCTGAGAAACATTCAACTCAGTCTGGGAAGAAGAGCCGACTATTTTCTCCTACTTCAGAATTCGGAAGGAATGATTGTTCTGACAGATTATTCTCTACTCCCATTTCCCACCTTGCTCTGCTCCCTGGATGTGTTCTCTGCCTTCCTCTGCCATGCTCCTGGCCCCAGGAGGCTGGCCCCCCCTGCTGCTGCATCTCCTGCCTTGCCCCCTGATTTGCAGTTCCCTTTGGCCAGTGACAGGACTGGGTAAGAGGATGGGAAGAGAGCGAGATCAGCGTAGATCTTCCAAACCCTGTGCTTCTGTAGCGTGTCTTTAGGTGTAGCTGTGCCTAATTGCTCCAAATTACAGCTCCTGCCAAGGAGCACCTAATCGAGGATTCCAGCTCTCACTAGACTCTCAGGACTCTGGGTCCTCCACTGGGCCCTGTGCTCTAGGACTGACAATGGCCTCCTATCATTGTTGGTCTCTGAGCCCCATTGCCTCCTTAATTTTTTTTTATCCCTGCTCTCACCTCTGTCCTATCATTACAGCTTCTTCATTCAAATCATCTGGAATGAATTCTTTCCTGCCTGGGCCATGACAGATAAACCTCTGCTGTTTGAGTCTCTAAGTCATGGAGCACCACACCATCGGCACTGGGGAAGCCTTCTTACCTCCTTTAGGCAGGTGCAGTCCCCAGTCCCATGACCAGAGTTTTGGCTATTCCAACCTGGCAGCTCCTTGAATCACCTGGAGAGTTTTGAAGAAAGATACATTCCAGAATGCCACCTATTCAATAAGACCCTCTTGGGGTGGAGTCTTAGAATTTCTACTTTTAAAGAAATCCATGAAGCAAGAATGGCAAAATAGTGATAATTGTTCAAGTTGGGTGATGGGTACGTAGGGTTCGTTATACCAATTTCTCTACTTTTGTGTATGTTGGAAATTTTTCCTTACAAAAAAGAATCAGACATGTTAAGTTCTTAGTTGAGAACCACTGAGTCAAAGTAGAGGGCTGCAGTCTGTTTTGCTAATCTCATTATTCCATCTCCATTGGCTCCCATGACACCATGGTAGGGTCTCCATCTGGGTAAATAATGAGATGGAACAAAGAGACCCAGCATCTTGCAGTCCCTACCTCATACCTTATAGATTGGGGTTGAGCAGATTTGGCCAAATCTCTTGGTCCTTTTTAGACAGTTCCCACTCACATAGACACTGTTTGTGACCTTTAGCCAAATTCTGTCTGTGCAGAATTGAAAACTCAAAGTAATACACTCTGGTATGGCTCTCTCCTCTGTCCCTTCTTTATGAGAAATTCCTCACAAGTCCCACCATTCTGTGTGTTCCATACAAGAAAAGGACCCAGAATTTTGAGCAACAAATTCAGGTTTCCAGTCTCTACCTCTGTGTGATCTTGGGCAAGACACTCACCTTTTCAATTTCTTGGATTGCTTTAATTTCATAGCATCGTAGTTAAAAACATATCCCTGGCTTTGAATCATAGTTCTACCACTTCCTTAGCCATGTGACTTGGGTCAAGCTGCATAACTTTTACATGCCTCCATTTTTCATCTGTAGAATAGAAATACTAATAGAAACCACATCACTGGGTTGCTGGGGAGATTAAATGAGCTACTCTATGAAAAGGGAGTAGCATAGTACCCAGTGTCTAGGTTCTATGTAAGTGGTAGCTGATGCTGTTACCATTACTGCTACTTAAATTTATAATTATAACTTTGGAGGACTCGGCAGAAGGAAACATAGCAACAATTTCAGATATAGAGTTTCCAGGGATTTTCAAAATCATAGTAAAATTTGAAGACTGCTGCTGTAGATCTTGCAGAAATTAAAGGCTGTAAAGTTGGGGGAGGGGGAGATCCATTCAAACAAGCCAGCGCAGCTGACTCCCTCATTGCTGGTCATTTTGTATAGTTCTGGGTTTCTGCACCAGCCTGGGTGGAAGGCCTGGCTGGATCTGGAACTCCTCTTCCCCGGCTCTGGCCTGGACTGACACAAGCAGCCTAAGTTACTAGTTTGATGTGTGGGAGGTGATAGTGAAGGGAAGAGCAGAGGAGCATGGAGGGTGCTCCTAAATCACACAGAAAAGACAAAATGCCGAGACGGCCTTGGCTTACGTGTATCCATTCTCAGCCAATTTGAGGACACACGGCTTCATTTAACAAACTTGACCTCATGTTCCTGTCAATTAAAAACTATGCGAATGTGTTTTGAATTTTCTAGGCAAGGGTGTATTACCTCCTAATGCTGACTGTTAAAATTCCTGATAAAATCCAATCTCCGAAAGTTGGATAGCAGGAGAGAGAGGGTCAAGAGAAATTTAGGCCTTTTAATAACTTAGCACTAAAACATACATTAATGAATAATTTTACCCTAAAGAGCACCTTCTTAAGTCCTCCTTCAGTTGGGAGGAAAAGGCTAACTTTTCTTTTCCTCACACCTAACCTAACCTAGCCAAAATACCTGTAGACTCCAGATTGAGAACCCCTTGTTTAAATGTTGTTGTTATTGTTTTTTTAATGTAGATCTGGGCTTTACAGGAGTGACATGCTGAATGACATAAACTGATTCAGCCTGAAGCTAATGTCTAGCAAATGGTTGAAAGCTCGCTTTTCCTTAGACAAGTATGTCTTTGCTCTGAAATGCTGGGCACTTATACCTTGGTATCTTCTGTTATTTTTCCCTACTCCTTTGGCATGTATTTTAAAGTCACCAGCTAAGAAAAGTCAGGTCTTCTGTGATTAGTTTTGACTTGTGAATGGCAAGGAGATGTGCAGTCATAGTGCAAAGACTATCATCTGTCCTGTTGTTCTGAAGACCACCAGCATGTCAAATTGGGGCGGCTGCCTGCCTCACGATGTGCCCCAGTGGCCATGGCTCTGCCATAGTCCTTTCTTTGGGGGGAATGACTTTTCTTTGCAAGTTCTCATCCTTCCGCTCCCTACTCTGTCATGTGTCCTGGACAGAGCTGCGTGACACTGCCTTGCTGGCCACAGTGGAGGGTTTAATGAATGGTAGATAAGTTGACCCAGTGTCTCACACCTCACTTTGGGTCAGGGCTGGGAGGGACACCCAAGTCGGTCTAACCAGAGTCCTTCCTCAGGATTTGTCTCCTTGTAACCAACACTTTATTATGAAAATTCTCAAACAAATTCTAAAAGAATTTTATAGTGAACACCCATCACCTAAACTCTATCATTTAGCATCTTACTACATTTGATTTATCATCTATCTATCTATCCGTCCTTCTGTCCAGCTATTAATTCAGATTGGTTTTGGTGCATTTCAAAGTAGATCACAGACATTCATACACTTCTCCGTAAGAATTTTAGAATGCATTCAAATAGGTTTCAATATTTGTTTACAGTGGGTTTTCCTTTTGACATAAAAATCACATACAATAAAATGCACATATCTTAATTGTACATTTGCAGAGGTTTCTTTTTGACAAATACATACATTCAGGATTTATTTTCATCAGGAGTGGAGGAGTGGAGAGAAAGCTTCTTTCCCTTTTGGAAGGTGAGGCTCAAAGACTGAGCCCAGAGTGGGGCAATTATGACTCTAGCTTCAGATTCTGAAAGCCAGCTGGAGATAAGAAAGCTGACATATCAATGTGGAGGCAGAGCTAAGAGACAAAAATAATTTGAAAGTATTGTAGTCATTTGTACCCTTTTTTTTTGGCAGTTTGGTTACATGAGCCCATAAATTCTCATATTAGTCTAAACTATTTTAAGTTGTTTTTCTTTTACTTGGATCTAGTCTTGACTAATATATACATATATGTGTGGATATATATATATACTGTCCTCTTTAATTTTAAGGAAGGCATTATGTGTCTATTGCAGGTATCAGCACCCCAACTTGGGAGAGGTTAAGAAGGTCTAAGGGACTGTGGATCTAGTAAATTGAAAGCATGGCCTCACCTAGGTTCTGGCTGTGGATCCATCCAGTGTGGGGATAAGGGACAATTTTGCATAAGCACCAGCAACTTTATTCAACACAGACTCTTTAACATAAAAATAGAAGCAAAACATGACATGTGTTAACCTTGACATTGAAAATACAGTTACTGATAGAAGTAAGGACCCTCAGAAGCAGGACCCTAACTTATTTGCTAATTATTTTTTCTAACTTTGAACATTACCCAGTTTTTGTGGCTTTGGCTAAATAATTACAGAAACAGAGGCAGTATGTTTTCACTGTTAGAGGTAGAATAGGTTGCAAAATGCCAAAATGGGTCCAATCTGGAAAATGTTGAGTCCATATGTGAGAGAAGACCAGGGAGAAGGCTCTCAATCATCCGAGGGGGAGTAAAGGAAATATTTTATTGCCCAAGAGAAATTTCTACTTTTTTTGGATTTTGGTTCATACATATGATACTATTTATCAGTTGTGTTATCTCGGTATTCTATGGTCAGATTTCTTTCTCTTTCTCTCTTTGTCTCAAATCAAAATAAAAAGTTTCTCTTTGGTGAGTTCTATAAAAGTCAGAAAAGTGGTTGCTTTGGGGGGAAGGGAAGGGCTTGTGGATAGGAAAGGGTCCATGGAGGGCTTCCAAGGGTAGGTGCCAAAGTTCTGTTTCTTTACCTGAACAGTGGTTGCAAGTGTGTTCCTCTTATATTGAAGTATGCATTCATTTGGTGTTTTATAATTTACAATAGAAATCTTAAAATCTGAAGCAAATATATTAAGATAAGATTTGATCAAACTATGAGGTGAGTACATTATTAGTGCTTTAATTCATCACACACTTTTATGTATCATTGGGATATTTTATAATGTAAAAGTCTAATTAAAACAGTTTCCCCCTTGACCTCCAACTTTTCTTTAAAAGGACAGAATTTTTATGTAGGCTTTTATTTCTGAGGTCTGTCTAAAGTGACAGTAAATGATGGTCATCCCTAAATTGTCACTAGCACCTTCTTCCTTTGCACTGTCCCCTGAAATTAGTTCTTCAAATCTCCAGATTTTCTAGCTCCTCAACTCTTTTGTGTGAGTCTTAGCATGATTCATTTTATGTAGAACATCTGACCTTTACTATATATATATTTTTACAACTTCATATTAAATTTTATCTGACCAGATCAGCTCATTGCCAAAGTGAATGGGCATAATAAAAGTAATTATTTGGGTGATTTATGTTAAAGCTTTCTTGTTCAGATAATTTGAAGAAAAGCAGAGAAAAGAGTGTAGTGGCGATTGCCTTCCATTACCTGATGATTGCCCTGATTCCTCATTTTGTTTGAAGTTCTTTATTTTTTTCCAAGACTTTATTTTTTTTTTAGAGCAGTTTTAGGTTCACACCAAATTGAAAGGAAGGTACAGAGATTTCCCATAGACTATCTGCCCCCAAACATGCATACCCCACCCCATTATCAACATCCCCTATTAGACTGATACATTTGTTACGATTGATGACCCTACACTGACAAGTCATTATCATCCAGAGTCCACAGTTTACCTTAGGGTTCACTCTTAGTCTTGTACATGCTATGGATTTGGATAAATGTATAATGAATGTATCCATCATTATGGTATCATACAGAGTATTTCCACTGCCCTAAAAATCCTGTGTTCCACCTATTCATTCTTCCCTCTATCCTGTAACCCCTGGCAGCCACTGATCTTTTCACTGTCTCCATAGTTTTGGCTTTTCCAAAATGTCATATTGTTGCAATCATGCAATATACAGTCTTTCAGACTGGTTTCTTTCACTTTGTAATATGCATTTAAGTTTCCACCATTTTTTTTTTTTTTTTTTTGGCTGAGAGCTCCTTTCTTTTTAGCATGGAGTAATATTCCATTGTTTGGATGTAGCGCAGTTTATTTACCCATTCACCTACTGAAGGACATCTTGGCTACTTCCAAATTTTGACAACTATGAATAAAGCTGCTGTAAACATCCATGTGCAGGTTTTTGGGTAAACATAAATTTTCAGCTCTTTTGGGTAAATACTGAGGAGTGTGATTGCTGGCTCTGCTGGGTTGTATGGTAAGAGTATGTTTAGTTTTGCAAGAAACCACCAAACTGTCTTCCAAAGTGTCTGTACCTTTCTGCGTTGCCACCAGCAATGAATAAGTGTTCCTGTTGCTCCACATTCTTGCAAGTATTTGATGTTGTCAGTGTTCCAGAATTTGGCCATTGTAATAGGCATGTAGTGGTATCTCATTGTTTTAATGGAGGTTCTGAAGCATATTATGGTACTAGCAGGTCATTGGTGATAGCAATAGCTGATAATATTTAAACACTTGCTATGTGCTGGGCACTGTACAAAGCACCTTACAAATATCATCTGATTTAATCATTCCACAGCTCTTGTGAAGAAGACTGAAGCTTGTGAGGGTGACATTCCCAAGTCTCACGGTTAGCATGGGATAGCAGATCTGGCTTCATGGACATGTGACCTGGGATTCACACTGGCCCTGTGGTCATACTGTGGTCATAAGAGCTCCGTATTTGGTTTAATGCTTGGAGGTCACTGTCTTGAAATTCTTTTTTTTTTTTTTTTTTTTTAGAGGGGGGAGAGAGAGAGGCCAGGGGAGGGGCAGAGAGAGAATCTTAAGCAGGCTCCACACAGAGCATGGAGCCTGACACAGGGCTCGATCTCCCAACCCTGAGATCGTGATCTGAGCTGAAATCAAGAGTCAGACGCTTAACTGACTGAGCCACCCAGGTGCCCCACTGTCTTGAAATTCTTAATCATTTGTGCAGAAAGACACCTGCACATTTTATACCGAGCTTGGCAAATTATGCCCTGCAGGGTAGAGCTGGGTTTTTGACTATGCTGTTAGCCTCTCAATAGAGGCTATGCTGCTCTTAACCGCTATTTGATTCTGCCATTTTGCACCTCTCTAAATGAAGCTAGGAGAAGGAAAAACAGAACAACAAAACCAAAAACACCTCAATGAAGAAATAAATGAACCAACAGAAAATACATAACAGAGGACATAGCATATGCAGGTAACTATAGACAGTAAGAAGCCAATCTGGGGAAACTAATTTTAATATGTGTGGCTTAGATATTGTTCTTGGTAAATAAGATGAATATGTGCGACTTGTTCTACCTTAGGAAACACACACTGTCCCATGATAGAAAGTTCATTTTCCTCCATTCAGCATGTAGTTGAGCCAAGGGTCTTTTCTAAAACAAACCACTGTTTCGGGAACCAGGGAGAACTCATCACATCTGGACATTTGCTCATTGTTTTCTCTGACCAAGGAGAGCTTCTCACTGCCCAACTTTTAGACCTACCAACTCATCCATCCTTGTGCCAAGTGAAGCTTCGACACAGAAAGTGCCAGAAAAGCAGTGGCTGCAGATTGGGAAGGCGACATGGTGAGCATCCCCATACATGGGAGATAGAGGGAGGGAGCAGCTATTTCTTTTTCCCGGGCTCTTTTTCTTTCCCACTTGTTCTGATGTGGATCTTCATGCCCCCTTTCGGCCAACTGCTGTTGGCCTTGTTTTGCCTGTGGTCCCCATCTGTGCTTGCCTCCTCCCTCGAGTTGCTCAATTTGAGCTGCTAGTTACTAGTCTGTCTCATTTAGCCTCCAGGGTCCTCATGGCTTGGCGGTGAGATGAAGCTTGGCTTCTACTCCTCCCTGACACGACTGGCTAGGTGGAGGGCGAGGGTGAGGGCTGGTGGCCGCAGAAACAGGGAAGCTGGTGCAGGGGCTCTGGCCTTGGTCCCCCATGGCTGGCTGAAGCCTCTGCTGCCTGCCCCTGGACAGCTTGGAGGCTTCGATGCCTCAGGAGTTTTAAATCTTACAGCTTAGCATGACTTCTTAATCGGAAACTGGAATCACAAGGAGAAACAGCTTTGCTTGCCGCATGGGGGCTTGGCTAAGGTTCACTGGTGGTTACCGATGTTCCCCATCTCGCCCCACCCAGCTCAACAATGCCCATCATTGTTTCTGAGAGCGTTTCACCTGTGTCTGGTGAGAACCTGTCCAGGCAGGTCGGCAGCAGCACCCAGCGGAGCCTTTGGTCTTCTTAGAGCTGGAACACAATTCCCAATGACCCACATTCCAAACTGAAGGATTGTCATGCTTAAGTAATCTGTTCTTCATTATGGATTAAGGATGGATATTTAAAAATAAAAATCCTGCCTACCCCTCACCCCAAGATTTATCTGTTCCTCAACACACACCTGTCAGGTCTACTTTGTCAATGCAGAAACTAAGTTTCAGGGAAGTTGTGATTTTCCCAAGATCTAAGATGTCAGCCTAGATTTTTCTACGCCAAGAACAGTGTTTCTCCATTACTGCACCACATTACTTCTATCATGAAACAGATTCGGAGTAGAAAGAAGGAAGTTTTATGAGAAAGCTGTGTGTTACTTTTGGATGAAGGTGGGAATATTAGTAGTAGTTGTGATTTTAGCATGTGGACCTAACTTGCCAGCCTATTCACTGGCGGTCAGTTATGGTCCATGCTGACTGGAAAGATCATCTCTGTGTCAGGGACCAAGAAACTTCATGGCAAGGAAAAATGCTGACCCCTCTAGGAAAATTAACCATCCCTCAGAATAATGAACTCGCATTTCACTGTTAACTACAAAGCAGATCTTGTTCTCTAGACCTTATACTAACGTTGAAGGAATCTTGGAGAGACTTCTCAAAGTGCAGTACATGGCAGTGTATGGGGTCCTCAAAGCTACATATTAAATTATGGCACATCTCCCCAGACTGTGAGAAAAAAACCACAGACAAAGAGAACAAATAAGCAAAGCATGTTTATCTATTAAAAACACTGACATCTTATGTAGGAGAAGGCAGTTTGGGCCCGAATTTTTTGGGGGGGGGGTGCAGAGGTGGAGGGAGAGAATCAGTCTTAAGCAGGCTCCACCCCCAACGTGGAGCCTGCCGCAGGGCTCAGTCTCACAACCCTGAGATCATGACCTGAGCCAAAATCAAGAGTTGGACGCTTAACCGACTGAGCCACCCAGGCACCCTGGGCCTAAATTTTAAAGAAGATAGAAACTGAACATCTACAATGGGTATTTTTGGGTCAATACATCCCAGGTACTAACTCTGGGAATGAATTTTCACATTCTGGTATCTTTGGACTATTTTTGTGAAAAGTTTGAAAGTACTGGTCATTTTAGTAGGCAGTTGAAATTAACAGATGATAAATGATTCTCCTGTGGTCACAGCAGGACTGGGCCCAAGATCCCCTAAATCTTTGTCTACCATTCTCTTTACCATTCCATAAACCCATTCTTTGTTGTGGCAGTGTTTCTAAGAGGAGAGTATATTTTTCTGCCTCAGGCAAACTAGAATGCAGAAATAATGCCGCCTTGGATAATGTAGACCATGTGTTACAGTGAGCATCACTTCTCATTGCCAGAGCAACATGGGACATGGGTTGTGGAGTAGTTTGAAGCAAATGTGAATGGAACCTACACAGGTCCAATAAGGGGCTTTCCCAACCATGTTTCAGCTGCCATCTTGCTTCTAAGGCTTTGCCTCTTCTAAAGTAAAAAATAAATCTGGTTATTAAGATAAAAATATTCAGTCTCCTTAAACATCAAGCAGTGCAAATTAACATAACAATATGCTACTTTTCCCCTTAATTTATTGGTAATGCTTTTTTTTTTTCTTTTTAAATAATGAAAATACTCAGTGAAGGTGAGAAAAAAGAAAATGGAATAGATATTTATCCAACTTCTCTGGTAGAATAATTTTGTAATATATACCAAAAACCTTGGTGTTTGCATATGTTACCCTTTGACAAAGCAATGCTTCTTCTAGAAATTTTTCCCCAAGGAAATAAACATAAAAGCATGCAGGGATTGATTAAGTTACAAAGATGTTCATTTCGAGGTTCTTGAGAACAGTAAAAAATTGGAAACAATGTAAATGTCAAATATTTGGGATTTGGTAAAATAAATTATAAATATATAAATTATAAAATATAGAATACCATTGCATCTTGAGTCCTCCATTGAAATGATGCTGTGAATGTTAGAAGGCATTAGAGGAAGGTAGGTGAGAGTAGGGATTCTAGAACCCAATATCTTGGGTTGACAACCTAGTTGGCCTACTTGCTAGCTGTGGGACATGGGACAAATTTCTTAAATTCTCAGTGCCTCAGTTGCTTCATGAAGATAATTCTATGTGTTATACCTCCCTAATAAGGAACAAATTAAGTATTCATCAAATATTAGATATTGTTAGATAAGCGACTATCAAGAGGGAAATTAATAATAATATAATAATAATAATAAATAAAATAATAATATAACAATGTATTTTGCTTTAAAAGATCCTTTCGGTGGGGCACCTGGGTGGCTCAGTCATTAAGCGTCTGCCTTCAGCTCAGGTCATGATCCCAGGGTCCTGAGATCGAGCCCCGCATTGGGCTCCCTGCTCGATGGAAAGCCTGCTTCTCCCCCTCCCACTCTCTCTGCTTGTGTTCCCTCTCTAGCTGTCTCTCTCTCTGTCAAATAAATAAAATCTTTAAAAAATATATATATATCCTTTCGGAAAGTGTAGACCAGTGGTTCTTAAACTGCGTGCCAAGGCACCCTAGGCCACTGTAGGGAAAATTCACATGGGCCCCACAGGGTATCTTAAAATTTCAAGAGAAACACAAGCGACACTTCTGGACGTGGTGTGAACTACTACTATTAGGTTGTTTGGACCTAACAGCATAATAAACATAATTTATATGGGTTTAAAGTACCAGAAAAAAAATGACTGGAACACGAAGAGTGCCACTGAGAACCTCTAGAGTAGCCTGTGGAATTTACCAAGGCGTTAAATGTTACTGAGAGGCGGCATTATGCATGCTTTACGTGCTCTGCATTTGATGTATCTGAATATCTGAATTTTCTACCGCAGACCCTTATTGTTTTGGTAAGACAATAGAAGTTATCTTAAAACGGTTTCTCCCTGAATATATCTGTGCAACAGCTGTTTGCTGAGTACAGGTTGGAGCCACTTTCTGGGCTGCGCACTGGAGGGCAAAGATGCTACGCCCTCGAGGAGCCCGTAATTGAGGGCGAGTCGAGAACGTAAACTGATGGTTGCTGCTCAGCGGACCAGGCTGTGAGTCAGAGGTGCCAGTTGATGTGGGAGCCCTGACTCTGCTGTGGGCGCCTAGAAGACCTTCCCATAAGGCTGGCGTTAGGTGGGTCTTGCAGAATAAATGGAACTTTCCTAGATGGGGAAGATGCAGAAGAGTGTTCCCCCTCCTAGTCCATGGGGAGGCGCTTGGATGCCATTGGGGGGTGGAAGGAGACTGGAAAGGCAGGCCCGATCAGAATGGCAAGGCTCCTGTGGGTCGGGTCCTGGACCGGGCATTTATAAAGGACGGGTGAGTGCTGACACGTTTGAAGCAGGGGAGTGTTGTCAGTGTGGTGCTGTGGAAGGGTCACTCTGGCAGCAGTGGAGAGAGACAGGGAAGTTGGCGCAGAGCTGGCCAGGGGGAGGGGACCAGCCAGGAGGGTTTTGTAATCGTCCAGGAAAGAGGTCACCAAGCCCTGATTGACTAATGACGGAGATTATATAATGGGCCCCTGTGGACTAAATCAGCAAAAGCAAATGATCCAGATGTGGCACGTTATTCATCTCAAAATATGTCGGTATCTTTAAAACTAAAACCTTTGTTTTTTTCTGATGATAAAGACAGTATGTGATTGGTGTAAATATTTGGAAAATAAGAGAAATGTATAAAGAAGAAAATGAAAGCATTTATATCCCATGAACTGGAGCTGAGGTAGGTATATGTATATATGTCACATACAAAATACAAAATATTACATACTATATGTAAATACTGATATCTAAATCTCATATATATACATGTAGCTTATTTAAAATACGCACATTTGGGAAAATAAAATCTAACTTACAGGAGGATAACAAATAAAAAATAATTACTGAGTGCTTACCAACTGCTAGGCACTCTTAGAAGCACAACATATGGGCGCCTGGGTGGCTCAGTCGGTTAATCATCTGCCTTTGGCTCTCAGGTCATGATCCCAGAGTCCTGGGATCGAGCCCCTAAGTCGGGCTCCCTACTCAGTGGGGAGCCTGCCTCTCCCTCTCCCTATACCTCTCCCCCCTGCTTGTGCTCTCTCTCTCTCAAATAAAATCTTTAAAAAAAGCACAACATATATAATAGCTTATTATATATTTAGCTTATCTAATGCTCACAACAATGCTTTAAGGTCGGTCTGTGTGTATTTTGCCATTTACAAGTAAGGGAGTTAACATATAGAAAGGTCAGTAACTTGCTCATGTTTCTATAATTTGTAAGTGTCAGAGCTGGGATTTGAACCCAGCAGTTTATATCCAGGAACTGTACCCTTAAAGGCCTATGGTACAATTATGAGTCATATAGTTAAACTTCGGTTGTTTGATTGATTGACTTTACATAGTGACATGTGATGCTCTACCCTGGCGTTGTCCAGCTGAACTTTCTTTGATGATGGAAATACTCTACACCTGCCCTGTCCGATAGGAAGCCACCAGATAGACACATGTGGTGTTAAGCCCTAGAAATGCCACTACTGTGAATGAGGAACTGGATTTAACATTTCACTTCATTTTAAGTAATTTAAGTTTGAATAGCCACCGTGGCTAATAGCAGTTCATTGGGCTGCACAGATCCATAGAAGATAAAAAAAAAAAAAATGGGCACCTCATCCTTTTGTCATACTCTTTGACCAGCAATGATGGTAAACTACCTTTGTTTCTGATGTTAGTCCCTTCCCTTGCTCATCTCTTTTAAGTCCAGAAAATATGCCTCTATTTGTATTTCTTGATTTAAACATTGGATTGACTGCACCATGCAAGATGAGCAATCCGTTTGTGGGCCCCTCCCCCACATCTTTCTCCCCTTCTAACTAGTGTTAGTTATTTTAGTTTTCATATCAGTTAGAATTCTTCTGATTGCAAGTGGGAAAAAAGAGCCAAGTAAACCTGATTTGAGTGATAAAAGGGGATTTTATGGGCTCATATGAACTCTTAAGATTAGAGGCAGCGCTGACATTCAGAAAGCTCAAACACTGTGAGCTCAGCTCTCCTCAGTCTGAAAGCTTCATTCTTGAATCCTTTGTGGTGGCCACAGTTGCAAGAGCTGTAGCTTCATATCCTCGTAGATTCTAGACTAGTAGGAAAAAATGCATATGCCTTTACTATTGTGCTGTTTAACTGTGGACACACACACAGAGTCTCCGTGTTGTACAACAATAATGTATCTGTGGGTTGGCTGAGGTCAGCTCATCTAGGTTGGGCTTGGCTGAGTGGCTCTGCTGATCTTGGTTGGGACTTCTTACAACTCAGGGCTGGGATAGCTCAGGGATGCTCCATGTGTCTCTCAAGTTCCTCCTGGGACTGGTGATGACAGAGGCCCAGGAGCACAAGACCAGCTACATAAACACATTCCATTAGCTAAACAAAGTCCCATGACTGCACCCCAAATCAACAGAATGGGGAAGTATACCCTTCCCATAGAAGTGAGGAGGAAGGAGGGAATATTTATAAGCAGGTGAGCTTGGCTTGCTCATTTCAAAACCAGTGACTGTGGCCAAGGGCCTGGATCATACAATTTGGCCTAGGCCATAGGTCCACAGTCCATCCTGGGGATAGAGGCTGCATTCAGATTCACCCAAAACATTTGGACTAAGAGTGGAAGAGGCATGGCTACCCCCAACCAAGATCAGAGTTCTACTGGCCACATGAAGCGGAGACAGATGGGAGATGGCAGACCACAATGATTATGACTTTAAACAGTATTTTAAACTCTGTTTCTTGAGCCTTTGGTTCTAGATATTATCCCCTGACCTCATACTCATGAGCTCTCCTATCCCTGACCTCATACTCATGAGTTCTCCTTCAGCCCACATCTCCCACTTCTATCACCTTGATCATACAAGATATTTGTGTCTATTTATGAAAGAAAGACTAGGTGATTAATAAAGCTGGGGGTGGGTAGTGAAGTTCTCTGCCACTGGCTAGGCATGTTTCCTCAATCGGCATATCTCTCTAAAGGTGGAGACTGTGTACAGGGGTAGTCATGTTAACGATGAACTTCCCTTTAGGGTATTAGCATAGGGAATCATGTAGATGGTATTCTTTCCCCCCTCAAAACATCAAAAACAGAGGGCTTCCCTGTGGAACACCAAATCCCATACAAAGCGCCTTAGTTCTGCCCAGGTAGCAATCTTATTTTCTTCCTAGGGGAGGTCCTGGGGAGCCGGTGAAGTTGCCGAATCTTCTCTTGCCGGCCTATTTGCATGCATGGAAAGGCGAAGGATGAGAAAGGCCAGATGGTACAGCTGCTCTCTGAACAACCTTTTGGGCTCCTTTTCCAATTCAGAGCTCTGAATGTGTTAATGCCCAGTGTGGAGATTTCCCAAGGCTTCTTTTGAAAGAATATCTCTGTCTTTTCTACAGCCTTCTCCTGAGTAAATCTGGGATGCTGCTGCTTCTGTTATACTTCGTCCATCAGTACTGTTCACTTCCTTTCCATCTTATGGAAAATTTTCAAATCTCAGCAGACTGTCCTCTTTTTATCTCCAGCATGGTTATCAATTTGTTCCCTTTGCTGACTCTTCAGCAGAATTTTGAGAGTGTAGATAAATGCATGTGTTCAGTCTTGAACACACATACACACACACATATACATAATATTGTAGATAGATAGAATTTTTAAAACAAAATTAGATCTTGCCAGTTTTGCCACTGGCTTGATTGGATACTGTTCTAGAAGAGTCTCAAAAGTTGTTTGTTAGAGTCACCCTGGGAAAATGGGAATTTCCTTTTGCTCCTTTTTTTTTTCTTCTTTTAAATAAAATTAACAGGGTTTTGGCTTGTTTGTTTTGCTACCCAAACGAATAAATAATTCAGATTTCAACTTCAGGGATGATATGATCTATTACACAGAAATCGGATTGAGTTGGCATTGAAAAGCAGGAAAAGGTACACATGAAAATCAATTGATTCTAGGGACGCCTGGGTGGCTCAGTTGGTTAAGCGGCTGCCTTCGGCCCAGGTCATGATCCCAGGGTCCTGGGATCGAGTCCCACATCGGGCTCCTTGCTCAGCAGGGAACCTGCTTCTCCCTCTCTCTCCCTCTGCTTGTGCTCTCTCTGTCAAATAAATAAAATCTTAAAAAAAAAAAAAATCAATTGATTCTAACCTCTGGAGGTTAAAGGGTTGTTGTTATTGTTTGCTTGCTTGCTTGTTTTAATCCTGAGCAATTCTAAGCCATGCCTTATCAAACTAGAGCTTTCACTTCAAGTCCTGAGGGTAGTTGGTGAGGAACCTGGAATTAGAGTGGGTAAATGACCCAGGAAGGAAATGACTGTCTTATGTTGGATCTAAAATCCAGCCAATATCTATTATTAGGACTATGTATACATTTACTATATGCCAATAATATTCAGAATATATAGGTCTACTGAGGATGGCTAAAACACACAGAGAGTAAGAGGAAGTGTTCCTGTCTGGTGGGCTTCAGATTGAAGAGATGCACATCATTCAGATAGACACTTTCCAGGAGAGAATGATGACTCACACGGGGATGACTTACATGGCATCTGGTTTCCATTTTCTTTGTTTCTTCTCTTGGACTCCATTCAGAGGCACTTCCTTCCAGCTGGAGCTTTTAATGGCATAATGTGAAGGCAAGATCCACAGAAGTGGGTTTAGAGGAGGGACTTGAAGGAGAAAATGCAGATCGTCAGGGGAGACTATGGAAAATTACACCCAGATGGGAGGTAACAGAGAATGTACACACATCCAGACTAAAATATACCAATTAAAATACTTAGGGAAATGTAAAGAAGCATGTAATTTTTAATATGAGATAAGAAAAATTTGAACTGAATAAAAAGTCAAAGTGATAAAGTCCTGATTGTAATTAACAGCACATTAATGTAATTTCTGTTTCCAGCCTGGGAAAATATGTTGGCTCCTTTATTTAAATGAATGTAGCATAACACTGCTTGTGGTTTTGCTATGATCTATTCGTTCTACACACTAACTCCATTCATCATGGTGATATCCTTCTTCCTACTTCATAGATGGAGAAGCACTGACCTTGCCTGGTGTTCCAAAATGGTCTGGAATGGAAGTAGAGCCATCATCTGGGTAGAGGGATTGGACCATGTTGTTATAACAACCAGCAACCCACCAGAGCCCATACAAGACTGGAGGGGTGGAGCAAGCAATTGGTTTCCCTACATAAGCACTCATTCTCATGTTTTCCTCCTCTCAATCCATCAGCAGTAAGGAGGAAGTCCACTTCTCTTTTAAAAATGAGAATTCATCATATTCCGCACCTTTCTTTTTTTACATTATGTTCCTTTCAAGGAAATATCACCTCATATGAGTGATCTGCCCCTGGTCTTGTCCTCTTCCCTATACCCCAAAAGCCCTTGGGAGAGGCCATATCCATAGAGGTAGGCAGTAATGGCTTTAGAAGCTATGACAATGGTTCTGTTCTAGACACCGTGGTGGGTAGAGCTGATTCACACTGAGAACAAGTCAAAGAATAATTATTGGACACTTTATGAAGACATGACATTGTCCAAGTGTCTGTGGAGATAGGGTTTAATGGAGTAATAGATACATATATACAAAATGGTAATATGATACAGAATGTATTGTGCTCTAAGAGAGGTATAAATAGGGATAATAGAGATTACTTTTGATGGTGGGGACCAAATTAGAGAATACTGGCCAAAGGAGAATATGGAATGTGTGGGGAGGATTCTTGCCTCACTGATTTAGGTAAATCCAGAGGGAGTGCTGTCTTTCCATGTGGGCCTGGGGTCCACGAACTCAGATGCCAAACAGACCAGGCAGGTACCATAAATATGTGAATCCAGCCACGTGTAAGGCAGTTGGGAATGGTAGAACTTGTGATGAACTGAGGGCATGCCCACCAAAAGTCTTTCTATTTCATATTAAAATTCAAAGTCAAGCAATTCAAGTCATTGCCTGCAAATTTTCTGTCATCCAAAGGTCTCCCTGTGCCTCTAAGCTTAGACCCAACTACCTCCTCCACCCCAGAGAGAGACCCAAGCTTTCCCTCCAGTGACACAATCACATCTGCATAATGAATAGATTCTTCTAGAATTGACCCTCCAGACCTATGATAGAGGTAGGCCTCAAAGGCAAACTTTTGCACTGTGAAGATCAGATTCTTTAAAAGTCAGTTTCATTAGCCTCCACAGGGCATTCTATCACATGCGGGCCACAAAACCAGCAGTGGACAAGCTGATTGGCCAAGTCTGTCACTGCTCCAGGGGTATTTCTGGAATCTGAGGGCTGCTGAGGGCTGAGGAGAAAAAGGAATGCCACTGCTTCACATGTTGGACTCCTGAGTAAGATCTTGTCTGAAGAAAGAAGACCTTTGAATATTTTTACAATGCAGATGAGCAAACCACATCCACCTCTTCAGAGGACTTGGCTGTGATGCCCCGCCCTGGTCTTCCTTCCAGTGTTCCTGTGAGGGAAAACTCTCTGCTCTCCTTTGCTCATGACACTCAAGTCAGAACCCTTCACTCCTGCTCACCATATATGTAGGCATTTTTCACACACCAACCAATTCTCTAATTCTTGGCAGAGACTTACTGGGTGGCTTACAAATTTAACTCAGTTCTGACCTGAGGTGAAGGGCTCAGTCCCACAAGACTGCCCTCACCTCAGATGATAATCTCAAGTGCAGGTTGTCACCTGTACTCCTGACGGACCAGCTATAAATCAGGTTCCTATGACCCCCCTCCTCAGGTTTGATAATTTGCTGTAATTGAGAGAAACATTACTTACGTTTACTGGTTTATTCTAAAAGGTATAGCAAGATGGAAGAGATGCATAGCACAAGGTATGGGGGGAGAGGCATGGAGCTTCCAGGCCCTCTCCAGGTAGGCTAACCCTCCCAGGCCCTCTGTGTATTCCCCACCTGGAAGCTCATCAAATCCTGTTCAAGAGTTATTGTAGTTTAGTTTCCAGCCCTCTAATCATTTGGTCTTTCTGGTGAGCAGCCTCATCTTGAGGCTATCCAGGGGCCCCACCTTGGGTCACACTCAGGTGTGCTGAAAAGGGCTTATATGAATAACTAAAGACACTCATATCACTTACGAAATCCCAAGGGTTTTAGGAACTCTGTGCCAGGAACCAGGGACAAAGACCAAATACATTATTATACCACAGTTCCACTCAGGGATCTTCCCCTTTGGCATGCAAAGACTCATCCACGCCTACCCTATCCCATTCCAGTAAATGGGATGTAGCTATTCAATAAGGATAACTTACTGAAATAAAGTCACATCAGTCCTGATTAACAGCTGACTGTAAAGTTTTCCAGAGTTGAAGAAAGGCAATCTGGGATTGAATGGTCTCTACAAGTACTCTTTAATAGTATTAGGAGAAAATAATAAACCCGTACCCAGTGAAACTACAGAACACAAAGAAAGGGGGGAGGACTTACAAAAAATTAAATTAGAATTTAATCCCTGCAAAAAATATCTATGTTCTCTCCTTTAATAAGCAAACCAATCAACATGTATTAAGGCTATATTAATTCAGAATGGTGTAAGTCTTGCATTTTGAAATCTTTAGTATTCTCCACCATCTTCTTTTTATTGCTAAGGATTTTAGTTAGACATTTGAAAATAGACTTTCTTCTTGTTCCTTCTGTTACTGGTGGGAGAGAGAGTCTATGTTAGGTGAATGGAGGTCTCAGTCCTTGGATTCCCCATGGGAAGATTTATGAGGGATCTGTGCTCAAATAAAGACAGCTAGAAGGAAAGTAGCAAGCTCAAAGCAGCTTATTAAAGCAAAGGTACACTCTGCAGGTGGGAGAGCTGACAGGTTTCCCCGAGGTGGATCCAACCCCATGGTGGTTTTGGGATTGGATACTATTGGGACTCTCTGGGCTACGAGGAGCTGTGACTGTATTGTGGGATGGTCTCTAATGGAGGCTGCTTCCAAGCATTTGGGGAGCTTCTTCCACAGGTTGGGAGGGAGAGGTTTTGCCCCTACAAGATTTGTACCAGAACCATCATGGCTGCCTTTCTCCATGGAGGGGGGTGGCTATACCCGCAGTGCAAATACATTATAATGAGTCTAGGGGTTATCTTGGGGCAGATGTGGAAGAGGAGAGCACATGCTCCACACCTGTGGCTCTTGATCTATCAACCCCAAAGTCTTGGAAGGCACAAGGTCAGAGTGTTGTGCCCCTGAGCTTTTAATGTGTGGCTTATTTATCATGGTCCTTGCGTCCAACTCATGTCTCTATCATTCCCCTTCAAGGACTTGAGACTCTGCCTCTGGGTGTTCCTTCCACTATTCAGGTCTGGCTTCTACCTAATACTTCTTTTGCTTTACCTCAGTGATTCCCAAACTCCAGTGTACATAGGGATATTTTGTACAGCGTTGGACTGTCACCACCAATCAATATAGAAAAGGGATTTTGAATCTGAGACCCTCACCTGATAGCCAGGTAGCTGTCACAGCCCCCACCTCCCCTCCTACACACACACACCCACAGGACACCCACACCTGCCCACCCACACCTAGCCATCACAGCCCCCACCACACACACACACACACACACACACAACTGACTGGTGAATTCCATTTTATTTGCTTTCCCTATGTTTTTCACTTTCTCTTCATTTCAAACATGTAGTAGGGCTTGCTATTTCTTGCTGAAGGCAAGAAAGGAGAAAGCCTGCTTTTGAAAAGATGAGTTAAGAAGGCCAGGGAGGGAGGACAGCCTCATGGCTACGGTGCGCTGTGGGGCTCTGAATGCTGTGTAGTTAGTTATACAGCACCGCTCAGAGGGGAGGGTTGTGGGTGGCCAGAAGTGGGCTAGACCCCCGGAGCAGGTCTGTTCATTGCCCCAGAGAACCTCACCCTCCATGTGGCCTGGAAGCAGCAGAGGTGGAATCTGGCTGGGCCACGTATACTGGCGACAATTGCGATCTCAACACTAGCCAGTGTAGACAGATGACAAATACTGGAGGAGTCTTCCCAATGCTTCTGTTCTGCGTAAGACCAGACTTTTGTAGAATCTCGGTGTGTGGGGTGTGGGAGCAGTCCCAGCATGGCTGGGTTAAATTTCCTGCCAGCTTGGTGGGCTGGTTACTCAGAATCCAAATTTAATTTGATGTAAGGAAATCTAAAATATTCCCGTTTCTTGAACACATGAATTTATAGACTGAGATTTACACCTATTTTAAGTATTTGTTGAATGCCTTGCTGATGGGAAGGATTCCCTGAGAGTTACCAGAGCTCTGTCTGTGCCAGCTTGAGGAGGATATGCAGGAGGCCATAAGAGATGAGCCACACCAGTTTCTGTCTTTCCAAGGCCTTGTTGTAGATTGTTCAACTAGAGCTAGTACCCTTTT
This sequence comes from Mirounga leonina, assembly GCF_011800145.1. NCBI lineage: Eukaryota > Metazoa > Chordata > Mammalia > Carnivora > Phocidae > Mirounga > Mirounga leonina. The sequence continues at coordinate 4,284,673 of NW_023270244.1, forward strand.
CCATCTCTGCCAATATTTGTGGGGCAGGGAGGGGAGTAAAAATGCACATATTCAAAAACAAATCAACAAACAACTTCACTCTAGCAAATCATTTTATTAGGCTCAAGATGAGTTCCTGCCTGCAAAGCTCTCAAATGCAAGAAACTGTGGGCCGGGCATCCGCCTACTTCCCATCCCAGTCACGCTGCTTAGGGTTCGCCTTGAATGGCTAATTACTGGTCACCTCACCTTCTTGTCAAAGCTGAAAGATTATACTTAATGCACAACTTAAGCCGTCCCCTGGACCTCACTTGTTTGGACTGGCACTCACGTCTTCTGTTTGCTTCCCCACTTACCTTAAGTTTTAGTAATTGCCCTTTGGGCTCAAAAGAGCATCCCACTAGGCCATTGAAATGTTGAACAACCCCCTGACATGGGGAAATGTTTATCTGCACTCAGAGAAAGAACTGGGACAAATATGTGCAGCTTTGGTTCATGACAGGATGCAGGTTTCTTATGAGCAATTTCCTAACCTTCAGCTTAATAATAACTATAATCAACTTGGCACGTTGAGAGTTGGTTAGAAGTGTCGTTAGGCAGTAACTAAAACTTCCAAGATGGTAAATAAGTCAGAAAGGAGATCTTTTGCACAATGTAAACATAATGCCCAGTGTTCCTTCAGGCTTTGCAAGATGCAGGAATACTTTCTCAGTCTATCTTTGTAGGTACAAGGAAGATAAAGCTCTTTGTCTAGCGCTTTACCAATTCTTCCTGCTGTGGGATTCCCAGCAGACGACCTTGCTCAGCCTTGGACAAACCTTTCCAGGATGCATTTGGATGATCTACTACCGACAGCTCTTCTTCCAACTGGTGGGAGACTCAAACTGTGTGCCTTTTGGGGCCACTTCAAAACCCTGACTCCAACAAGATGTAGATGGAGTCTTCAAAGAGAAACCAGGCACACTTTATCAGGAAAAATAAAAGTCTCTGAATTCAAATAGCCCTCATATTAAACCTCACCCCCAACTTCTAGCCATGAGACAAGTGACTTCAGAGACAAATAGACATCTAGGCCTCTCCTGTAGGATAAGGATTACAATATCCTTTGGACTTACTGTGTTCTTTTCTGCTTTGGGTCCTTACACATATCATTTCATCTGCCTGCCTAGGCAATTCTTACTTGTGCTGAATGTCTCATTGCAAATATGATTGTCTAAAAAAACCCCAACTTTCCTGACATGATCCCTATATTCTGTAAGGCCTCATTACATGATCTCCCACTCCAAGCACTCTGTCCTACTTCTTCACAACACACAAGAGGATCATAAGGAAATCACTTTGTGTGTAATCAGTCTCCACTGCTGGAATATAAACTCCATGGGGGTAAGAGGTGTTTATCTGGCTCACAGTGGCATCCCAAGCTCCTGGTACACAGCCTAACTCACAGCAGCTGGTCAAGAAACAGTTGGTGACTGAATGGATGTCGATCTGTCTCCTGGGGTTGGTGACACGACATTGTGGTAATGCCGCCAACAGAGTCTGAACTTAGAAGCAGTGAAATCGATTCACTTTAGCTTTCTTTCTCCCTCCTCTGTTTTGCTGGTGTTTGACAGATGCATTAATTTTTTCTGCTTTCTTCTGCAAACTCCAAATTGGTCATATCCTGATGAAGAACCATAATTTTAGAGCTGGCGAGGAGCAGGATCACTACCTTATGGCCCCTCCTGTTAGAGACCTGACAGCTGAAGTCAGAAGAGCAGTTGTTAATTGTCAGGTCACATAATCTACTTGGTGACATGTTCAGCACAGTGTCAATCTTCTGCTCCAGCCTCTTTCTCACACTCAGTATATATTCTATTTTACTTTCTTAATCTTCAACCTTTTCTCAAGCTCTTGCCCAACCAGCCCGAGGCATTCAATACCTTACCCAAGTGGCAAACTGACAGAGGTCTGGCCTGGCTGAGGCTTTTCACAAGAAAAAAAATTCTTTATTAAATTGAGCATATATTAACCATTTGCTGCAAGTAAAATAATCAAAGAAATTTGCTTTAAATCTAAAAAAAAAATGGAATTCATTGGCCAAAGGTAGGGCACCTGTGATGAAAAAAGTACGTTTTTATGTTTTATTTTCCAAATCCAATGAAAAGTTTCATATTTTCTTCTTTTATGATTCATCAGAATTTATTTATTTATTTATTTAAATATTTTATTTATTTATTTGACAGAGAGAGAGATAGTGAGAGCAGGAACACAAGCAGGGGGAGTGGGAGAAGGAGAAGCAGGCTTCCCGCTGAGCAGGGAGCCCGATGTGGGGCTCCATCCCAGGACCCTGGGACCATGACCTGAGCTGAAGGCAGATGATTAACGACTGAGCCACCCAGGCACCCCTGATTCATCAGAATTTAGATGGTAACACTTGCAAATTAATCCATTGCATGAGTCAATGCAAAAAGTAATCAAAATTATGGATTTTCTTTGACCTTTGACAACTTACGGGTTATTTGGAAAGAGTGGAAGTTGACCATGAAGGTTTAACTATTTTAACCAGTTAGATGACTGAGTAGCAGAAAGTTGTTGAAGATACTTACCAAGCTCCGATTTAAGACCCCTGGGAATTCATGAACATCCTGAGAGAATCAATCCATTAGGCCTCAAAGAGAAGCTGGACTTATTTTCCACTGTGACCTGGCCTGAACTTCATGGGATCAGAAATTCTGGAGAAGTGCAGAACTATTTGAGAAAATGAAATCACTCTTTAGGAAGCAATTCACTCATTTTGGTGCTATGAATCATACTGTAAGCTTCTTTGCTTGCTTTCGGTGCTTAAACACGTAGATTCCTGAATGATCAAGTATCTGTCCTAGCATTGTCACTCAGTTTCTGGAGTATTCGTGTTCAGTCTTGGGGCAATGTCTGTGTTTGCATGGCTCCATGACAGTACACTTTGTTTTGTTGACACGGAGACCCATCACCCACAATATAAACCTAGTATCAGAATTGCAATGGTCCCTGACAGAATGCACCCTCAGTTCTCAAAAAGATTGAGTTGGCCAAAAAGTGGTATTCTCCCTGATCTCATCATTAAGGACTGACTAACCGTAGGCTAAAAACTATGTTTTTATGTGATGAAATTTGGCTAACTTACCTTCTTGACTTTAAAATTATTCATAAAATTCATTGTAACTCTCGCCATTTGAATACAAAAATAATAATCATAAAATAAGAAACATATAGAAAAGCACATAGAAAAAATCCATTATCTTAGCACACAACAGACATGCACAGCCAATATTTTTTTGCATATATTTCCCATTTTTTCTATGTCTATAAAGATATATGGGTATGAAGATTTTTTATGCATGTGTGTGTCTGTGTGTTAAAATGATAGAACATATTGTTTTATAAACTCGTATTTTAAACTTTTGAAGATTGATTTTAGATAGAGTATCTGCGAACAGGGGGAGGTGCAAGGGGGGAGGGGCAGTGGGGAGGAAGAGGAACAAGCCAACTCTCTGCTGAGCGCAGAGCCTGACATGGGGCTTGATCTCAGGACCCTGAGATCATGACCTGAGTTGAAATCAAGTCGGACACTTAACCGACTGAACCACCCAGGCACCCCCCATATTTTAAACTTTGGAATATATTAATATATACTCGTACCAATATTGATGGTGATGATTATTATTACTGTGTGCCAGGCATAGTGCTAAGATGTCATCTTCATAGTAACTGTAGGAGAGACTCGTGTCACTCATTTTGCATGTAAGGGAACAGACACTGAGGGGGGCTAAGTGCTGCTTGAAGTCATGAAGCAAGTAGTTGTTGGAATCAGAACCTGAAGTGAGGTCTTATCCAGAACCTGTGATTTAACATTGCATGATACCACTTTCCTTCTCCAGAAAGTAAATATTCTTATATTATGTTTTTATTAACACTATATTTTTTAGAGCAATTTAAAGTTCATAGCAAAATTGAGGGGAAGTTACAGATATTTCCCATGTACCTACTGCCCCCACACAAATAAACCTCCCCAGTTATTCACATCCCCCACCATAGTGGTACGTTTGTTACACTTGATGACCCTATGTTGGCACATCATCACTCAAAGTTCATAGTTGACCTTAGGGGTTCACTCTTGGTGTTGCATATTCTGTGGTTTTAGACAAAAATATAATGACATTATCCATCATTATGGTATCATGTAGAGTATTTTCACTATCCTAAAAATCCTCTGCACTCTGCCTATTTGCCCCTTCCCATCCCCCTTCCATCATATTTTAGTGGGTATATACTATATCATCATATGTATTATTATTATATGATGCTTCCAGTTTTACAGTAGTGTAAATGACACTGTGATGAATATCCTTTTCAATAAATGTTTGCATATATCTTTGCTGACCTGGAAATAAGGATTTGAGCATCAGTAGCTTATTTGGGAGTGATCCAGGAAGGATGGCAAAATCAGTAAGAGGAGTAAGAAGGGAAGGGAAGAAAGTCAATACGGAGTGTTAATGAGCAGGTTACCACCAGGGGCAGCTGAGGCTCATTTCCACCATGACCTTTGGGGGTCTGTATTGAACTCACCTCACAGTTGTCCCCACTGAGGCTGAGGAATCCTTAACTTCTGTGTGTCATTAGTTGAGGACAGCTTCCAGGGGTGTTAACTCCTTGGAACTTCTTGCCAGCCTCCAATGTGATCTGGCACACTTCCTTACCCAGAAGAGATCCCAGGCAGAGTATGGCCAGTGCTGGCCACTGGAAACCAGCTTGTGTGCACAGAAGGGATATGGATGGGTGCTGACAACATCTTCTACAGCAGATATCTGTGATCTTTTCCTTCTGGATAAACTTAGGATATCTTAAGATATCTTTGCCAAATTGGCCCACAGAAATGTACCAATCTATACATACCTTCTGTGCTACAACCAATGTTGGGTCCACCATGCTTAGGTCGTTATGTATAAAAATTTACCTTGTTTGCATTTTCTTGATCAGTGTGGCAGTTAAATTTTTTTCATTTACTAATTAGTATAATTATTTTTTTTTTGGTACATTGCCCTTCATTTACTTTGACCATTTTTCTGTTAGAGTGTTCACCTTTTAAAATGTGCTATTTTCTTATGTGTTGTAAATGTTTTTTCCTAGTTCTCTGGATTTTAATTTTTATAATTCATTAATGTGGAAAGTTTTAAATGTTTGTGTACTTCATCTGTAGCTTGATTTTATTAATGGACTCATGTTTTTGATGTGTAATTTCTTTAATTTTTAAACATTTTACATTACTATATTACGTTAATATATACTAAGGTAGGGATCAAATAGCCTATTTTTCCCATGCTGATTTGAAATTCCACTTTACTAAGTTCTTAAGTGACAGATCAATTTATTGAAAAACACATTAATGGATTTTTGATTGATCTGTATTTTCTTATTTTTACTGGTATCCGTGTTCAGAATACTTATTAATTTTAATGTATATAATATATATTAATTTTAATGTGTAATTAATTTTAATTCACTTATTTTAGTGCTACTCACAATACTTATTAACTTTAAAAATTCATATTTCCTTTATTCATATTAATTTCTGACCATATGGTTTACTATTGCAATGTCCTGGCTACCCATTGTATACTCACCCTTGCCTGTAGTCTGGCATGGATGTACAGCAATCTTCATGATTATTCTCTAACTTCTTGCATTCTTTATCATTCCAACCTGTAAGTCACACTCTTAATGTCAACCAGAAAGAAAACATTACTTTATCTTGAATTTTTATTATAAACGTAACTTGAACACAATTTTGAAATTATCTTGTCTCTGCACAAGGCAACACTCTCTTCAGTGGGATACGTTATTTGATTATGAAATAAAATTCTAGAAATTGGTACATGTTGAATCAGCCACCAGGGACTCCTTATGTTTCCACAACTGCAATATCAGTAGCATCAGAATGGAAATTGCCTGTAAGTGTTCAAGCTTCAACAATATGCCTTTTCTGATTTTGTAGCTACATGGGGGAAGTGAGCCAGAACTGGGGCGCATGGCATTATAAGCTGCCTGTTGCTTAGATACCAGGCTCCCTGATTCAATATGTGCCTCTCATGTATTACACTTACCACTTTCCAAGCTGTGCCCCTCAAAGCCGAGTCCATGTGGTCTCATCCCACTGTATCAAAATGTCAAGGGGTTGCTTATTATCAGGACTTGAGAAAATTGAGTATTCTAAGATAAGAAGCCTCAAAATGGTCTCCTGACTATACTGTATTGAAGGAATATATCTTCTCCAGAAAGCCTTCCTATACATTCTGTGAGGGGTTGAACTGTGTTCCACCAACCCTCCAAATTCACATGTTGATGTCCTAATCCCCAGGACTTCAGAATGTGACCTTCTTGGGAGACAGGGTCTTTATAGAGGTAATCAAGTTAAAATGAGATCGTAAGAGTCGGCCCCAATACAGTATGACTGGTGTCCTTCCAAGAAGGGGGACTTTGGACACAGAGACAGACATGCACAGAGAAGATGTCTGTGTATGAGCCACGGAATGTCTGAGGCCACCAGAAGCTAGGAGAAAGGTCTAGAATGTCTCCTTCCCTAGCTCTTTCAGAGTGAGCGTAGACCTCTGGACATATTGAGTTTTAAACTTTTCTAAGTGTTTTTGAATAAGGTAGTACGTGCATATGGGAAAAAATTCAAAGAGTGCCGAACAGCATAAAACAGACTTAAGAGTAGAAACAGTCCTCCTCAGCTGCTTCCCTACAGCACTCCACCCTAACTCCCCCAAGTGCCTTTCCAAGAGGCAACCACCATTATCTGTAACTTACATCCTTGGTTTCATGATCATTCCTAGTTTCATTTCCTGTTTCTTCTCACTGACCATAGGCCCTTGGGGGAAGGGATATTGCTTCCTTCTGTGTAATCTCAGCTCTCAATAAATCTGAGTTTAATGAACTGTTTACCAGCTAAGTTCAGGCAAGCTGATGCATAACATTCAAGCTGGGTTGAAGGCTTTGATTGTGGTTAATATCTAAACACTCCTGTTATTTAATCATTTACACCATTAGGATGAAGCAAAGGACCTGAGCGAAGATTTTGCTTGGGGGGCAGAGCCAGGAGATAGTGAGGAACCTGGTGATGTTGTGGAGAGCGAGTGGAAAGAATTTCACCAAAGAGGAAGTGAAAACTCTGTTGGTTTGACTTCTCCTTTGCTATTCATAATGATTCCCAGTAATGGGCTTTGAATAGGAGTAACCCAACTCCTATTGGTTAATCTGAGAAGCATTCTAACTTCCTGGTTATTGGAGCTTAGATTTGGGGGCCAAACTGTGCCTATCTTTGTATTAGTTCTACCACTAGTTAGGTCTGTGACATTGAACAAGTGATTTAACCTCACTGTAACAGAGTTCTTCACCTGGGAAGTGAAAACAATAGTATCTCCTTCTTATGGTTGTTATGAGGATTAAATTGGCTAAAACTCTTAGAACCATGCCTGACAAATAGTAAGAACTGTTAAGTGTTGGATTTATTATTAAGTCACTCATCAGTTGTCCCAGTATGTGCTTATTAGTATATCATTTAGGATGCTTTCTGGCTACAAGTAGCAGAAAACCAAGCAAAAAGAAGCTTACAAAATAAGGACATTTATCATCTCTTGTAATGGGAAGTCCTGAAGGAGGTTGGTAATTCAGTGGCTCACTGGCAGCATCAAAAATCAAGGTTCATTCTATCTCTGGAACACCAGCATTTGAGGGAGAAGCACGTTGACTTTTGTCCTCAGTCTTGTCTCCTCAGGGTCACAAAATGTATATCACTGTTCAAGGAGTCACACACAGACACGACAAAATTTAGAGAATCAGACATGACAAAATTTAGAGAATCAGACAAGGGAGTACCCCTCCCCCACCACATATCCCTTTTAAAGAACAAGCAAAAAACTTTTCTAGAAGTGACCAGAAGTTTTCTCATGTCTCATTGGCCAGAATTATATCATGTGTACATGCTTAACCAATCATTAGTGTGTAGAATGAGAATCCCATGGTCATGGGCTGGAGTCCTTTTTTCTTGAAGGACATGACCACTTGGATTGGAGTTCACAAAATTAAGGTTCTGTTAGCCTGGAAAAGGGGCAGTAGGTTGGCAACAAATATCTCTACTGTAATTAGTTTGCCTTTCAATTTTTGATGGAACTGTTGAAATTTTAGTTTGTTTATTTAGTTAGTCACATAAATTTTTTACCTTAATGTGTTTCTACAGACTCAGTTAATTTGTCATGGAAAATTGTACTATTTGCCATGTGTATACATGTGTGTACGTGTGTGTGTGTGTGTGTGTGTGTGTGTGGTGGGGGAGAAGGGGGGAGACGGGTGGAATATATTCTTCATGATAGTCTTTATTTGCTATCCTATGGGAATCTCAGACAAGTTCAAAATGGAACATATTTCCCCCTAATTGACATAACCGTCAAGGAATAAGAGGACACAGCTCTGTCCTGTAGAGTTCATAGCACCATAGCACTGGTTCACCTGGTCTTGCCACCCTTAATTTCTTTGGGTCCTGCTCTGCCAATTTAACTAGCTTTTTTATTAGCTATTTCCATTGCCTTATCTGCTTTCTCATCTTCAAGTATGCAGTGTCCCTTTAGACAATGCCTGTTAGTCTATATCCTGATGAGGATGCACCTCAGCACAGAGCTCCACCACTGGCCCTCTTCCCTTCATGAAGCCCTCAGGGCCACTCTGGCAAGATGTGGTCTTGCTCCATGACCAGTTCCTTTTCCCTGTCTCAGTCATAAAGGGCTAAACGTTTGCTATTATCTCTTCCCTCTTCACAAAGGGGTCAATCAAACGGGTTTGGGGCCAGAGGCCTTGCTATTGGGATGACTTGAATCCAATAAATAGAAACTTAGAATGGTATATAATTGGGACTTCCACTAATTCAGACTTCCCTGTCATTAACTGATATTAAAGAAAACCACTCTCACCTCATGCAACCTTAAAAAGCAAATCATACAAAACTAGAGAGACACTAGAAGACTCAGGGGCCTTGCATTCTTCTCTCAAGCCCACCAAGCTGAGACCAGATTCCTGGCCTGGAGCTCCATCTAGGAAATGCCCCAAGTTCTTTAGCTGGAGAAGTGGGAGTCACATTTCCTCCCAGTGAGTTCACTGGCCCCGAGGGCACTGTGCAGGATGGAACCTTGTGTCTAAAAGGAGCTGGCCTTCCTGTGACAGGCCCAATTAAGCCACCAGCTGTGATCAATTACCCAAAAGACCAATCAGGTGCAGGCAGCTGGGTAGTGTGGGGGCTGGACTGGAATCTTCCAGAAAGCTAGCAGATTCTTGGCTGCCTAAAACTCCTATTCAATTTGTATTTATGGAGCCCCTCTTAAAACTCACATGGATCTTATTGAAGCTCCTGCATCTGAGGGGTATTAGGATACTATAAGGAGGTAGCCAAGATCAGGGTTTGCCCTCTGAGAAGTTGTGAAGAGGCACATTGAAGAACATTTGGTTACCTGTCCCATGTCTATTTTCTGTGAGGTGAGGAAAGGGTCCCTATGCTCCAAAGACCAGTGTCTATTGTACTTTCTCTGCACTGAGGAGAAAAATCTTCTCTTAGGAAATAACCTCAAATTCCTCTACCTTTGAAGTATAACTGACTGGTGACACGTTTTAGTTGTTTTATGCAAGTATCTCTAGGTAGATTTAGCCTTGAACTTTGTAGTGGTTTTCAAACCATGTTCCTCATAACCATCTAAATTCCATAGTTTCCACAGAGTGGTTTGAGAGGTAAGGTATGCCACAATTGGACATTTATGTAACATTTCCTTCCAGGTATTAGAAAAGTTTTTGTTTTTTTTTTAATTTCTATGCTGAAGATCAAAGACTTAATTTGGGGAACCAGCCAACAATTGGATAGATATTTTGGAGGGATGAGAAGTTTTCTTGAAACTTTGAAATTCCACCATACACTTTTCACTCACTCCATCAAGCCCTAACTAAAGTTAGATCTAGAGAAAGATAATTGGTCTGACAGATGTCAAAGAAGCCAGTAAAATCAACTAAGATCCTGTGCTAGGAATTCCAGTTACAGACTTCTCTAATTTCTCCTCCATGGAAGCTCTGGAGAAAGGCTGCAATGTTTAAGTCAGATAGTTCAGGAAGTAAAATTAGGTGCTGAACTGTACTAAGAACTTAAATTGTCTCTTTAGTTGAAGCAGCCCTGGTACAACAGATGAATACTGTTTCAGCATGGTTTGGATTTTAGAAAGCAGAGAAACACGATATACTGTTTCATGCTATTAGAGCATCTATACATTGGAATCCATTCATGTTCCCTATACTGCTTTGTGGGTATTAGTGGACAGTGTTCATCATTACTGAAAGCTGAAGATAGTTGTCTCTTAAAATCTAGTTTACCATTTTGTGATTAAGTATTTTTGTCACCAGAAGCATATAGGAAGTAAAGAAATGCAGCATCTTGCTATTAAGTTTATTCTCTGCACTAGTTACTATGCTATGTGAGGCATAGAAAATGGAACAAGACTCAGTCCCTGTACTCAGGTGCTTCATAGTCTAGTGAAAGATACAGATCCTAATGTAATTTTAAGAAAACTGCAAGTGGGAACATAGGGTGGAGAGCTAAATAATGAATGCAAGTCTGGGGTAGGTTTTTGAGATGAGGTAGTGGAGAGAAGGAAACTGTAGTCAGAAAGACAATGTTAGGCAGAATAAATGAAAAGAGTTCCCCATTTAAACCCATCCTGATGAAATTACAGAACACCAAGGATAAAACAAAGATCCCAAAATTTTCCAGGGCAAAAAATAAAGACAACTAGAAAGTCCAGGAAAAACTAAATGCTGTATAAGAAAGTCATAGTTCAAACATGAAGCAACATGAAGTTCAAACAAATGTAGCAAGATTGTGTGTCACTGACTGCTTGGAGCTTTCTCTCTTAGGTATGTGGAATTATATGTCCTTCTTTATAGGTGCAATCACATTACTTGGGATGATGGTGAATAATCTATATAATCTTAATATTGTTAACATTGTTTATGGCCATGACAGAATAAGCTAGGTTATGCTGCCAGTGACCCCAAGTCTCAGTTGCTTCCAACAATAAAAGTTTATTTCTTGCTCACCTTAAATGTCTATTACAGGTCAGCTGAGGCTCAGATGTATGTTACCTCCATTTTGGTATGTCTGGAATATTGTCAGTCTCATGGCAGAGAGGAAAGAGATTTGTGACCCATGTTTCTTGACACTCTGCCTAGGAATTCATCACTTTAACCCACATCTTATTGGCCAGAATCATTCCTTAGTTTAACACAAGGGATGTGTATAATCTTCCCACAGGGATGAGACAAAATATTTGGTGAACAGCAATACAAACTCCTATAGTCCACCTTTCTAGTATTCACTTATTCAGTAACCTCCTTTTTCCACATGCTGAACATACTCACCCCATCTCCAAGAGAGACAACCAGAAGTCCCAAACAGGAACTTGGTCTTAACCTGTACTTCTAAGGTAAAGACCAGTATCTCCAGGTGATACGAGGTAGTCTCTGTATCAGGTCTGGATGTAGCTCTTTTTGATCCAAAGCTGCAGAAACAAAGGGAGAGACTATCTGTCTCTCATATAACCAATATGCAACAGTGGAATAGGAACAGAGAAACCATAATAAACACTCCCATTTGGAAGGGTGAAGAATGGGGGACACACATATGTCACCAGTCACTACAAATTCTAAAATCCCCTTGGACATATGTTGTCTGGGAGAGGGAAGTATTCTTGATTAGATCTTGATTCCACTTCCTGGAAATAGCTGCTAGACATTTTTCTCATTAGTCCTTGGCCCTATTATTTGAGAAGTCTTTTCTTTCCACTGTTCTCCTCGGCTGTGTCTCACAGAGAATTGTAAAACATGGTCTTCTGGAGGCTGAAGAGCATTAGTCCCCTGCCTCAAGCTCAAGCAGGAAGGATGGGGGAAAGGCAAGGGTTGTTTCAAATCCTGAACAATCTCTTTCAATCTAGACTAGTGGTTCTCCTGGTGGCACAGTGCTTTCAACTTTCAACTTACCTATTTGATTCTTGTCAAAGAGTTCCTATTCTATTTTGAAATATGTGTCTGTGGTTGTTTAATTGCTTGTACCTTGTCTCTATCTGATTTCTCTAGAAGATGTACGTTGTTAATCTCTTCTTGAGCCATCTTGCCTGATTAAAAGGATTTACTAAATGCCATCTTAATAAGTTAAGAAGTTTCAGCGAATGACATACAGCAACCCCTTAATTTGGTCCTTGACATAAGGCTAAGTTTTAGTAGAAATTTTTTATTCAAAGATATTCTTTTTCTATGCTTTATTGAGTGAAAATTAGAATCAGTTGTATCTTCCAAACTATAAAAATCCCCAAGTTTCTGGATGTTCTCTCTTTTTTCCCCTCTTTCCAGACTGACCAATTCTTTTTGAGCTCATCTCTTTTTTGTCAAATGCATCTAATAACAACCAACTAAAGCTTCTAAAATATTGTTTGCTCACATCTTCTTCTAAAGCTACAAGTTTATTAAGGATATCGTTTTTTATCCTTTCACCTCCAATAGCAGTTTCCTTTCTTGCCATTAATGAGTCCTAGAGTCAATGCAACTTACTTTAGTTTTTGTTGTTGCTGCTGTTGTTTACAACAGCACCTCATGTCCATTAATAACTTTTCTACCAGTCAGGATGGGTGAGGTAACAAATGGCTCCAAAATATCATGGCTTACAACAACGAAGGTCTTTTTCTTGTTTTCATTACATGTCCATTGTGGGGTGGCTGTCTCTCTGCTTTATGTCACTTTCACTCTGGGATCAAGACTGATGGACAGCCACTAGCTGGAACATTCATGATCTCAGGGAAGAAGGAGAAGAGACAGTGATGCATGTGTTATTACTCTAAACTTCTGCCTGGAAATGGCACCTATCACTTCTACCCACACTGGCCAAAGCGAGTAATGTGACTTACTTCTGACTTCAATAGACAGGAGTATATATTCCTCCCACAGAGAGGAAAATGAGAATATTTAATAATTGGTAATATTACTTACCACAAGTACTCTTAATTTTAGAGTCAACAAGTAGACAAAGCACAGAAGATAATTATAGTTATATCCTTTAAAATGGAAGTACTAAACCTTAACCACATGCAAAGAACATATCTGACAAAAGTGAGGTAAAAGTGGGTGCCATCTACCTCCTTAACCAGAAGCTCTGCCTCAAGTTTCTGGTTGTGCAGGCTCTAGCCTGTACTTGTGGTGATTTTACAATTTATTGAGTGGATCGGCACACTCTTGAGAGTGAAAGCTGGTGCTATTAATAACGACATCAGGAAAATGGGTAAACACAGAGAGCGTCCCATGCAAACCAGGTGTATGAGTCCCTTCCTGAGCTTCCTGCTCAGCTCAAGTGCCCAGGTACAGACTTTGCTGGAACAGTATGAATTCTCAGTTGTGAAAAAATAAGCTGTATGCATCAATCATCTGGCAGCACATAAGTGAAAGGTTGCCAGCACCATTGTTGGCCAAGACACATGGTTCAATCCACGTTTTTGACTATTGTTGCTGGCACCTAGATCCCATTGTCAACTGTTTCACCTTTGCTTTTGGTTTTTATGACTATGATTCTGCAGTTTGGGAAGAATGCACTTCAAATGGGATGCTTTTGCATGAGGTCTTAGATCAAGAAAATCACATGTTCATCGTGTCAGAAAAGCTTTTATTTGTTCAACAAGTATTTATTATGTTTTGCATGCTGGGCACTTTACAAGACACTTGAGCCAAAGCGGAGTGGGTTCAGACTTCCAATGCATGAGTTTCATTTTCACACAGCTGAAATCACACATGATGCAGATTTCTTGAGGGCACAGCCTGGTCCTCATGCTTTGTATTTCTCATGTATTTTTCCTATAAGATAGGATCATACTCTATTTAGTTTGGGACATAACCGATGCTCAATTATTGTTAAATGAATGAATATTTAATGTGTAATTTATTTCTTCAGTGCTATTCTCTGGGTAGAACAAAATCTAGTTTCCTGCCCAAAGAGAAATAAGCAATTGCTTAAAGAAGTCCAGTTTAGTTTGTTTCAAAAGTACTCTTACCAGAGAAGTTGGGGGACTAAACTGAATTCCTCCCATGAGGTAACACTGTCTTGATCTTCTCAAAATCAGTGACCTTATAACAGAGTTCAAAGGGGAAGTGTTTCCCCCCCTAAGGCATATTTAGCACAGCCTTATTAGAAAAGAAGCATATGATGGAAGTTTTTTCCCATCTCTTTCGAGATGTTGCTCAGGAATCAATCCATCATGACAGAGTTGTGCAGTATTTATGAAATTGTCAAGTTGAGGAACACATCTGCTCATTTTTTTCACTCTGAAATTACTTACCTTAACAGAGGGGCTGGATTTGGCTGTTCTCTCATGATTTAAATTGCCCGCACCTCATTAGTGTTACCAGCATTTATTTAATAAAATCAAATCAGAATAGCATTTAATTTACTTTTAATAGGATAGTTAATATATGTTAACTAAATATCAATTGATTATTAAAGTGGAGAGTGCTGAGGTGTAACAGATATGTGAGATATAAATCTTGTTGCTATGCCATTAATTCAGAATTACATAAGCAATAAATGTCTAATTAGATTCTTAGTAGTGATGAGTTGTAAGCATTTATTGAGATTCCATAAGATCGATGTTATAGACTTGTGCTGAGGGCCACAGCTTAATTAACTCCTTCATTCTTATTTTCACCAGCCTCTGCTGTTGTTTACTGTATAGGGTGCTCAAGTGGAGGAGTGATGGTGGAGGGGGGAGGTGTTCTGAGAACAGCACCCTAGATGATTCCAGACTGACCAATAACGAGAAGACAGGGATGGCCATTCTCTCATACATAGGCTTGGATCCCAGGACGTTTGCTAATGCACTGATTTCTAGGGTCTTTTTCCTGCACATAAGTTTGGAGATTCAGCATGAGGTGGCAATAGAGTTAGACCATTTGCATCAGGTGAAAAGTGGGCCCGGAATTAATCCCATCCTGCATGGGGGAAGAACAGAAAATCTCTTATGCAGTGTGATTTTAGGAGTCCTTGTTACTCCAAAAATATCTATCCTACTTCTCTCTCACACTGTCTAAAAATCATTATGCAATTATTCCTTTGGGTTCAGGTTACCCTTTGATTTCTGGATTGTATAGGATGGGCAAAAAGTCTGGAAACATAGGTAATTATATAAGATAAATGGGTAATTGTCATAAAAAGACATGGTGTGTTCAATGATTTTGCATAATGTACTCATTGCGTTGTTCCTTGTTAAAAATATATATCTCAACGCACTGTGCAAAATTACAAGAAATGAGATTTGTGAATGCAGTGTTTCCATCAATCCCTATACATGCACATGTGATCTGTTGCCTTATTTGTGTCTCTGATTTGCACTGAATAAACTTGTTTCTTTAACATGCCCCAGAAGAAGTAGCCAAGTGGGTTCAATCCGTAAAAAAATAACTTATCTATATCACCAGATTTTATGGCCCCTTTGTATTTTAAGCTAATTCTAGACAGCTTTCTAACACCATTTGGAAAGTTAATCAAACAATTTATTTGGCATAACATCATGGAGACTTTGGCTTTGGAATCAGACACACCTGAATTTGAGGTCTGTGTCCTGTTCCTAGCTGTATTAGCTCCTGCACATTAGTCAACCTCTCTGGGCCAATATTACTGATCCCATAGCATAACTGGGGGGATTAAATGAGATAATGGATTAACAGTGCCCAACATTATTTCCTACATTGTCTGAATAAAATACATGTTGATATCCTTTGTTCTTCCCTGTTCTCCTCCAGCCCTTTCCCGACCTCCCATCCTATCTCCCTGCCTTTAATGCATGAACATTATCCCCTCTCTTTTCTTTTAGAAGTGGGGGAGAGGGTACAATGCTATTTCTTAGATGGGTGTAGGGCTTAGTGCTGTAGAAGCCAGAGATGCGAAGTGGAGAAAGGACCCAGAACCATGGGAAGAGAAGGGGACAGAATACTAGGAATGTGATTCTTTGCTGTTCACATTTTTGCCATGGCCAATCCTGGTCTAGTTCAGACTTCCAAGGGACCCCAGCTGTAGAAGTTGCAGACACCCCATTGCTCTGTTGACAGAGGTTAAGTATATCTCAGAGCAACTGCTTTTGCTGCTGGAGCTCCCATGGGGCAAGCCACTGCCTGCAATTTGCATTCCTGAACTAGGCAGCACTGAGAGTAGACCTCAGAACCTGCATGGGGGTAGACATTGGCTCTGGATTTCTATACTGGTTCAGGCATCACTACTTTATTCATTCATTCACTTATTCATTGGCAACATCCCCTGGAATCTTCCTTTGTTTCAGGCCATCTGCTAATCTCTATGGATAGAGAGGTGATACAGAGAGGCTCACAGTTCCACATGCCCACAATGCCTCTCCTTGTACTTAGGAAACCTATGCCTGCTATAATAGGGACTCTCCAAAGGAAAGAAATCATTCAAATTCTCACCTGCACATTCAAACTTAGTGAATAAGAAATTTAACTGTTTTCCTAGAAAATTTGGTATCAGAAGCTATGGGCAAATATTTGATTTTTTTTTCCTTCCTATTTGTTTATTTCTCTCCTTGTTAGTGAGACTTGGGCATAGGAATTCAGCTACGGAAAAAGGTCTGACTTCTGAAAGAGACAGAATTCACTGGTCTGCAAAGATAGAAACCAACTGTGTACAAAACGTTGTGGTTCTCGCCAGTATGAGCCCAGAGATGGAAATCAGCACAATGCACTGGGTTCTCCAGGTAAAATATTGAAGGAAGGAAAAGGAAGAAATAACTAAGTTCTAGGAGCATCACATTTTTCTTTAACCATCCTTGACCCTCCAAACAAATCTCTGAGACAGGCATTAGCCCCATTTAATCGATGTAAAAAGAGGCACAGAGAGGATATAGTTCTATTTCTTAACCTCTTTGTAGTCCCATAGCAATTAAGTGTGAAGCTTGAATTTGATTCTGAAACAATTTGTCTTCAGAGCTTTCTTACATAGAGCACTCCAGAACACCGAGTGGGGTTTGAACCAAGTCTTGACGGATGGGTAGAGTTTGCTTCATTATGCAGGAGGAGGACAAACATTTCAAGAAGCACTGGCCATTTGGCGGATGAGACCAAAGTGGACTTGGGATAGTGAAAGAAAACATTTCATTTTAAATTAGCTGTATTCCCTGGCATGTTTCAGAAGAATCATTGGTATCAATAAATAGTGTTCCAAATAAACAATAAAAATAAATTTGGAGTTGTACCAATGTTTAATGGTTATAATAGTCAATAAAGATCTAAAAATGTTTATCTTCTTTATATGGTATAGTTTTGCATGTGCTATATAAATCCATTGCTATTGTTACTCCACTTGGAGGATGCTGCGCAGCGTGGCCCAAGTGAGAAGTAGATCAACTGCACACTGACACCAGCAATTTGAAATATTTTGTGATTTATGTGATTCAGGAACAAACAAATGCTTTCTGGGAACTGTGGACCTTTGAAAGTGAGGGGGTAGTTTAGCAATCGACCAGGAAGATATATAAATCATGAGCCTACGTACTCCTAATGAGCCAGCCTTAAACTACATAAAAGAAAATTTAAGAGAACCACGAAGAGAGGCTAATCCAGAATCATAGCGGGAGATTCTAATATATTTCTCTCAGAACTCGATAGATCAAGTAGACAAAGGAAAACTAGTAAACGTGTAGAAGATTTGCACAACAGAACTTAAAAGCTCAATCTAATGGTAGATACAGAACCTTGTACATAATAGGCTAAGAATGAATTCTTTTAAAGTACCCATTGAATGTTTAAAAAATTAATCACATACTAGGTCATGAGAATAGTCTCAACAAATTCCAAAGAATATATTCATATGGTCTATGTTATCTAACCACAAAAAAATAATTAAATTAGAAAAAAAACAATAAAAAGACAGTTATAAACAACAGCAGCTGTCATACCTTTAGGGGGTAAACATACTTCCAAAAAACTCAAGTGTTAAAGAGGACAAGTATGGAAGTTAAAAACTATTTAGTACCGAGTTAAAACAATCGTATTACATTTTAAAATGTAGCTAAAAGCAGTACTCAGTAGAAAACTTGTTGTCTGTAAGTTCAATTCTGTGTCAATAAAACGTGAATTGAATTTTTCAGGAAACTTAAAAAGTTGTATTTTTCACAAGGAAGTCGGAAAATAATAAAACAACAGTCAATAGCTAAAACTATTCTTAAATAAGAACAGAAAATGCAGGCTTGTGCTACCTCATATCCAGATTAGTTATAAAGCTATAGTAATTAAGGTAAGGTAAGGGGATACTGGTACATGGATAGAAAGACAGATCATCAGAACAAAATAGAGAGCCTAGGAATGAAACCAAGCATATATGGGCCCTAGTTTTATAACAGAGGAGGGGGGAAAATGAGATAGAGAGAGGGGAGGCACTAATAAATAACCCTTCATATGAAAAATTGGTTTTCATGTAGAAAAAGTAAAATTAGATCACTGCCTCACATCATACATAAAAACCATCTCCCAATGGATTAAAAAACCATAATATGAAAAAAACTTAAAAAATATTAGAAGATACTAGAGAATATTTTAGGATCTCAGGATAGGAAATGATTTCTCTAGGCAAAATAGCAAAAACTTAAAACAGAAAAAATATTGACTTTGACTAACAACATTTTTTAAAGTCACAGTAAAGTTAAAATATGTGACAAAGTAGAAGGAATAAAGGTACTGTATTTTAATGCATATGACAGATAAAAGATTGTCATCTAGAATGACTTATATTACAGATAAATGAGAAGAAGACCCCCCAAAAAAACCTGAAAGAAAATCATCAAGGATACAAATAGTCAATTCTCAGAAGAGTAAATTTGGATAGTCAAAAGAAAAAAGAAAATGGCATGCACATAAATATAAATGAGTACAAGTAAAACTGGGAAAATCTGAATAAGATCGGTGATGTACCAGTGTCAGTATCCTGGATGTGATGTTATATTATAGCTCTGCAAAATGTTAACCACAGGGAAAATGGCAAAATGTACAAGGAATCCCTTCACATTATTTCTTACAACAGCAAATGAATCTACAGTTATCTCATTAAAATTTTTCCATATAAATATAAAATGATACTGGTAATCAAACAAATTCAATTTTTAAACAAGATGCTATTTTACACATATAAAATTGGTAAAAATCAAAAATTGTGACTATAACCAGGGTTGGCAAGGAAGTGTCTATTTAGAGAAAAGGGAATTCTAGTATTTTGCTGGTGGGAGTGTAATTTGAAGAGCAATTTTGCAATAATTCTTAAAATTGAAAGTGTGCATACTCAACAAATTTACTTGTATATCTGGATGTATTATTTTGCATGTGCCCAAGGGGACATATACAAGGATGTTATAGCAATTGGTAATAAAAATTGAAAACAAATATCCATGAATGGGAGAATGGATAAGTAAATTGTGGTATATAATGGAATATGAGACAGCAATTAAAATGAATGAACTAGATTGTTACGTATCAACATGATAGCTCTTGCAGGTATAACACTGATGGAGAAAATCAAACTGCAGAGTATTGCATACACTAGGAACCCATTCACTGTAAGTTTTAAACACAAAACAATATTCTATATTGTTTTTAAAATTGTATGTAACAAGATGTTAAAGTAAGTTTCTTTCTGTTTCAGTTTAAAACTGGAACCCCAAGTCAAAAAGCAGAAGTGGTCCCACATTTTAAAATAAAGCCCAGCTTTCTGGTGATTGATCACAACTTTAATCTTTAAAAAAGGATGTAGAGGTCAAGAGAGATAATGGGGATTAGAGAAAGGTTTGCTTTGGAATAAGCATCCAGCTTTGGAATAATGAGAGTCCCCCTTCTATCATTTTGAGAAAGGTGAGGTGCACAGTTCTATCTTAAGTCAGATGTGAGGAGCTTTCTTGGGACCACTCAGAGGTTGATGGTCTCCAAGTTGTTTGTTGAACACAGTGGGCTGGCATGAGGTGGAACCTGAGCCATCAGGGGTTCAGAGGACATGGTTGGGGCTCAGTGTTCCAAGGGTCCAATAAGGAGAGAGGCTGTGCTGGGAATGGCCTGGACCAGAGTCAAGAATGCATGAGTATTTCCCATGGACAAAATGAGCCATGAAGAAGAGCCTGCCATTGATTGATCATCTGATTGATTGATTGGTTCATTCATTCATTCAACAAATACATATTAAGTGCCTATTATGTGCCAAGCACTATCTTAAGTATTTAAATCAGTGAACGAGTAGGTACTGATCCTCGTTCTTGTGGAGCTTACATTTCAGTTGGGAGAGACAGATAAGAAATAATATACATAAGAAATAATTGAATGATATAGTATAATACAATGTGATAAGTACTACAGGAAAAATAGAGCAGAGTAAGGTGCATTGGAAGTTCTAGGGAAAGGTGGGTGAATAGGGTGCAGTTGTAAATAAGGGCATCAGAGTAGGCTTTATTGAGAAGATAAGATTTGGGCAGACTTGGAGGAGGTAAAGAGAATCTGCCTGCTATGTTTTGAGCAAAAGCTGTTCTAGGCAGGGAGACTAGCCAGTTAGAATGCCATAGAAGGAAGCATGAACAGCATGTTCACGGTGCAGCGAGGGGCTGGAGGCTGGAGAGGCGTGATCAGAGAGTGAGAAGTAGGAGATCAAGTCTGAGGTCAGAGAGGTAATGGGCCAGCAAGGTGAGGGAATGGGTAGGCAGATTATGAAGGACCCTATAGGACCTTCTGAGTTCTTTGACTTTGACTCTGAGTGAACACTGGACTTCTGCAGGGCTTTGAGCAGAGGAGCTGGTATGATCTGCTTGTGTTTCAATGACCTGCTCATGTGTAACTAGCTGCTGCATTGAGAATAGACTGTCCAGTGGCCAAGGTTGGATGAAGGGCAACCAGCTGGGAAGATTCATTGCAGTGAACCAAGGGAGAGATGATGGAGTTTAGATGAGGGCAGTAGGAGTGAAGGTGGTGAGAAGCAGGTGGAGTCTGGGAAAAGTCCATACACAAACGAGTGTGAACTTATGTGAGAACAACTGGACGGCAGCATCGAAAGACACAAAAGAACACTTTAACAAATAGAAGACATACCATAGTCTAGGAGAGGAAGACCACATTACACAGATGATAATTCTCCATTAATTAATTTGGAAATATTATGCAATCCCAAGAAAGCCACCGATAGTTTGTAAGGTTTTTTAAATTAGACAGACTGATTCTAACATCCACTGGAAAGATTGATAAATTTGACAGTACAATAAGAAGGAATGTCTTCATGGAAAAACACATCATAAATGAAGAGAAGATAAATGACAAATTGGGAACAAAATTTCCAACTGATATAACTGATTTTGTTAATATACGAAGACCTCCTACAAATAAGTAAGTTGACAACTCAATGGAAAAATGGGCCAAGAAAAGGAGTGAGCAATTAAAAGAAAATACAGATAGATTTTAAGCGTATGAAATGCTGCTCAAACTCACTCAGAATTTGTTAAAAAAAACGCAGCTTGATACCGTTTGTCACCTATCATGTGGGCAGAGATCAAAAGAATATGCCGTGGGCCAGATTCCAGGAAACGGGCATGCTAATGGAGATGTCCACTGTTGCTCCCTCTGAAGAGTAACCTGAAAATGAGTATCCACAATCAAAATGCCTCTAATGTCCTTTGATCTAGAAATACCACTATTAGGACTTCCCTGGAGATGTACCTTCATTGGAGCGAAGTAACAGATGTACAAGAGTATTCACTGTGGTATTGTTTTGAATATCAAGAAATTAAAAGCTGCTTAAATACCTATAGAAAAAGGGACTGGTTAAGTACTTTCCATCAGAGCACGCAAAGGACCATGAGAGAGCTGTCCAAACAGTGAGACAGTGATATATATTGATGCGCAAAGCTCTCTGAGATACAGTCCGTGGAAAAAGCAGAACAGATCGGTGTATAAAACACATGTAAGTTTGTTAAAGATATTCATGTGTGCTGTACATTCCTGGAATAAGGTAACGGGTGATCACCTCTTAGAACGGGAACTGGGCAACCAGAAGGGGAGACTTTTTTTCACCATGGGCACCTGTTGAATTTTATACCATGTGCTCAATTTGCTGATTTAAAACTGTAAGTGATTTTAAACGGTCAAAGTCGATGTGTGAAGAACACAGCCCAATGGATTAGAAAAGATCAAGAAAATTGTGGCTTTAGAGGTGTCATCACGATTCTCTGAGGTGAGTCCGGAAATGAAACTAGTCAACATTTAAGTGGAACTGGGTTGGGTTTTTTTGGTTTTTTTTTCTTTTTCTTTCTTTTTTTTTATTCTACTGCAAATTCACTTGAAATCCACCAGATGGCACAAGAAAATACAGTGTGAACAGAACTGGAGTGGTTGGCGCAGGTAATAGATCGGGGTTGGTGTGAAACCAGACTAAGGAGAACGAAGTCGCTCCAGACTGAGTCCTGAAGCATTCAAATATCAGTCTAGCCAGGGGCCTCGGGGCATGCCCGGGTCACATGCCAGACAGGCGATGCTGGGGAATCTTCAGGAGGTGCTGTGCTGGCGTTCACAGACATGGAATTATCTGTATGTCACAGCCTCTGCATGAATGGCTTACTGAGCGTTCACTTCTTCCATGTAGAATCCTCTTTCTTTTTTCCCCTTCATAATCCATACTTAATGCCTTACGAAAAGAGGTATTTGTTTCTTGGTAAGCCACGTTTCTTTAATTAAAGGAGGAGGGTTGGGAGAGGTCTACTGGAAAAGGAGAAAACTCTGGTTTCACAATATGCACTATTTATGAGGGTGCTTTGCTGTTGAAACCTATTAGAAGCCAGCCCAGCCCCGTTTGCCTCTTGCCCTCCCAGGAGGCAATTACTGTCCTGCATAACAATTTGAAGCAAATATCGGATGTGGTCGAAAGAACAGTTGCGGCCCTCTCTCCAGCAACCGTTTCTGCTTAGATTTCTTAATTGTTTCCACCACTTCCTTTCCTTGGCTTGTGGCCTTCTGGGTTCCGTAGGATCCTGAATTTTAATAAAAGCCTCCCGTCCCCTCTGGAATTCACATATGCAAGCAGACACCTCCTGGACCCTGGAGACACAGCACCTTAGAGCGGTGCTTTGGGCCAAATTTGTTCAGCGCCGGGGCACTTGAGAGTCCTTTCAATGCCACACCTTCACCTTCTGGGCCGGTGGGAAGCAGGGGCAACAGGCCCAAGCCGCCCCTCGCCTCCCCTGTCGGCACAGCTCTCCCTCCTTCCAGGCCTAACATTCTGATTTGTTCTTAGCCCCCGAGGAGACAATTGCCAGTTGCTCTCTTCTCTTATCTTCCTTCAGGTCTGTTTGTGGTGTGGCCTTCTGGGAGACTTTGGGAGACCGTAAAACAGGGCATCAAAGAAGGGAACTGGGCAGGACGATGGTTTAGTGATACAGTTTTTAGCACTGAAGTACCCAGGCAGGGAGATGTGTGGGGACACTTAGGGTTACCACACTGGATGATCCACTTTGTTTTTTATTCACTAAAATGAGAGACCAGCCCTGCAACGGCTACTACCTCCGACTTGTGGGTAAGATGCTGGAACTGAAGATTTGGGGGCAGCCTGGACCAGGTGTCAGTGTGCGGGACCAGGAATCAGCCGAGGCTCATCTCAGCCCTCTGACCTCAGTTTGGGAACATCCTTACTACCCTGGGCCTCGGTATCCTCATCTCTGCAATGGGGCTGACCGCATCAGCCAAGCCCACCTCAAAGAACTATTGTGAAGAGGAATACAATCAAATAACTTATTTTAATACTCTCCAGGTTGTAAATGCTCTGCATCCACGGGATGTCAAAACAGCAATTAAAACCATTGTGCAACTGGCTTATGTATTGGGAGGTGCGTTGGTCTAAATCTTAGGGTCGTGGTGGGATCCATGAACCTGACCCGGTGGCTTCAGCTGGATGGGAGGCAAGCAGAGCCCAAAGAGCCCGCCACCATCGAGACCAAGTGCTGGGCGATGGGCGGTCACCGCTGTTCCCTTGGACTGGGCTGAATGTAAGGGAAACTCCTTCTGCTGGAGATAAAGACCTGCCTTTTAGGGAGTTGAGACCTTTTAGTTACAACACCATTCAAAATGATGCTGAAGGTGTCATAACAGTGTTCCTTGCCCAAGAATGACAAACCAAAGTGCAAAACCTGCATTTCCCTAGTTGTATCTTAAACAGTTCTGAGCGTCTGCCATTCTTTGTTTTTCAAAGGGACTTTACAGAGGTAATTGTTAGCAAGTTTGGAACTGCACACACACACACTACTTCTGCAGAATAACCGTCTATGCAAGCCACGTCCGGTACCCTTCCACCATCTGCCCCAGGATTTTATTTCCGTTTATTTTTCAGAGACCACCCTCACCTTCCCGGCAACAGTCATATGCTACCTTACGTGTTTCAGGGGCGCCCTGTAGATGACAAAGAACTTTCGCAGATAAAATCTGCTAGCAGGCATGGAGCACTCTGCAATATAGATGTTAGCTCTCTTTTACAGATGAGGAAACAGGCTCAAAGGGATTTGCTGATGTGTCCAAAGATGCAGCATGTAAATTCAGAGCCAGAATTAGGACTCAGCCCTCTGTTCCATCCCTTCTTCAGTGACACTGTGTAAGGTACCCCGACGGTCCCAGAGCATGGAGCTTCGTCACGCTGAATGGGAGAAACGACATGTGGCATCTGTCATGCGGCATTTCATCATGATTCATTTACTGCTCTGCACTAGCTTTTCTAAAATGTGTTGGGATATGTAGCCCTAAGACTCTGGGGGAAGGGGGTGGGAAGGAAGAGCCTTCCCTGTCCAAATACGTCTGGAAAATGCTACATGCTATACCCCCTGCTTTCCCACAATGTGCACGTTGTCATCTTAAAGGCCTTGAGATGTCTGTTTTACCTTATTTGACCGCATATTTCCCACGCTTATTTGGGCACAGGCTTCTTTATATAACATCTATTAAAATCCTGCAGAATTAGTGTGCTGTGCATGAAATACACTTTTGGGGAAGTGTATAAAAATGATATGAGGGAAGTTGAGAAAGTCAGAGAAAGTAATCAGAGGAGATGTAAACTAGGCAGGAAGAAGTCTATAACGACAAAGGGGCAGCCTGGGTGAAGGATATTCAACTGGGAGTCTGTGGCCTTGGTCCTGCACTTGTGTATCCTCTGCCTTTGACAGATGCTCAGACAGGTTCTTGCCCCACTCTCAGCCCCAATCTCCCCGTCCCTGAATTGAAAAGGCTTGCCGGGGAGATCTCCAAAGTTGTTTCTCACCATAATAGTCCATCATTTTTTCCCATGAGATCCTGAAACTTAGCTCTGTAAAGGTTTTTATGTCAAACGTTTTAGTTGACCTAACTTGAAACTTACAGAAAGTTGTGAAAATGATACACAAGTAATTTCCATATACTCTTTTCCCAGATTCGTTCATTGTTTACATTTTCCCCGTTTGCTTTATTGTTATGTCTCTCATGTTTTTTTTTTTTTTTCTGAGCCCTTTGAGGGTAAGTTGGAGACATCCTGTCACTTTACCCTTAAATACTCCAGGGTTAATTTTCTAAGAATTAAGACATTCTCTTACATATGCATAGAAATTTATCAAAATCAGGTACTTACATTGGTACAGGACTATTAGGTAAGTCACAGTCAATAATCAGATTTCATCAATTTTCCCATAAGGTATTTATAGCTATTCTTTTCTCCCTGATCCCTGCTACCTTCTTAGAGTGGGCAAGGTTTAGGTGGAAATCGTTTATCCACCTAAAATGAAGTCAATGTATCATGCTATTTCCCCTTTCCTCTTGTTTTAGTACTGGATAGAGGGGTGGAAGGGACAGAGTGCAACTGTTTGAAAAGTGTTCAGAAATAAACCTTGGCCTTATATTGACCTGCACAAGAACGAATACCCTCATGTTGATCTGTCTTTACTCAAAACCATGGAGATTTACAATGATAAAACCTGTTTGGCTCATGGTGAAAATGAGCACTTTCTGAAAAAAAAATTTTTAGTCATTCATTCCTTTATTCCTTTTCACTGAGGATATAGATCTCCTTAGATTGCAAATACTTTTGAATTATATCTGGCAATTTCAAAGCATGGTGAGAGACCCAGTTGGCTAGAGAAGGTTTATACAGGAAAAGAATGGGAGATGTGCCTAGAAAGGTAGGTTTGGTACAGGTTTGAATCCTTAAATTCTTTACCTAGGATTTTACTTTCTTCTTTTCCCTAGAGAGAAAGATTACATCATGATCTTCCAGCACTATAGGGCAGTTGAAAGAGCACAGACTTTGAAATCCTAGGAACCAAATCTCAGTTCAGTCATTTATTAGCTGAGTATCTCCTTTGACCTCTCTGAACCTCATTTATAAAATGCAGATGTTAATAATGCAGACTCGGAGGTAGAATTCAATGAGGTCACATATACAGTGTTGGTCTTCCGTTTCCCCACCTCTGCATCTCTCATATCCTCAAATACTCTCCTATATTGAGTGCTGAAAGTCTAATATCAACTCACAAGGGTTTGCTGTTTACCTGACACCTATAACTTGGGGTGCGGGGTGGGGGACTAGTTCTGGAATAAGAATATCATGATGCTGTAAAATACCTCAATTTTAGTGGCAGTTTTGACATATCAGTCTGGAGTTTTATGATTTCCCTCTGATGTGTATTTGGTTGCCATCCTCTTTACCCTTTTCCCCAGATTCCTTCAGTCTGACTGGAAACCTTAAACATGATAATACAGTCTCACAATAAATGGTCCCACTGCAGGTGCTGAGGAGATGGAGTCAAGGCTCTCCCTCCTTGAGGAGATAGGCTGGGTCAGGTGCTAGGAGGAAGTGCGTTGGAAAACGTGTGCGTACAGTTTGGAAACCTCCCTTTTCTTGCTCCATCTTTTGCAGAGATTTGTACTCTCCTCAGAGACCCATTTGGGAAGAATTTGGGCTAGGTCAGGTGTCTGTGGGCACCTGGAGCCATAGCTGAGACTGGGGGGCAAAGGGAAGCACCATTTCAGGGGTAGTCAGGTGTATTGGTCTTTGGCTCTGGAAAATTAATTCCAAAAGGCACATGGAACCACCATTCTCGTCCTTCTTTTAAAAGAGCAAATAGTGGACACATAGCCAGCAATAGCCAACAAATGCCAAATACACCCAAGTCCATCATGTTAGTTGCAGTAGAGAAAAGCCAGCAACCCTTGAGCCTTTCTTTTGGCTTCAGGTGGGTGGTAAAATAGTAAAGAGAGGGGGGTCGGAACAAGATGAAACAAAAATGATAAATGGAAACCATTTTCTTCTAAGGGGCTCTCAAAAGAAGCAGTGTTTCCCCAGTGCCACCCCCAGCCTCCAACCAGTATAGACTTGCTCGACACAATGACTGGTGTTTCCGTTCTCAGGTAGAAATACTCCAAGTAAAAAACTTGCTCTTGCAGTTGCGTTATTATGGACTCGTGTGATATGTCTGATGAATTGAGTTAATTCATTCTTTTAACTTAACTGGCAAGATTTAATGGTTCACATTGAAAGCATGAATAACCATTTTGTTCCTTGAATGACTCCAGTTTAATGCCTCCTGATGTCAGTGTATTTTGCCCAGGGTGAAACTTGCTATATGAATTATTCACTGCTTGATGGAATGAATGGGACCATGTTTGCCCACAGAAAGTTAGCTGTGGTTATCTGACACGACGGGGCACAGCAGATGCCTACAAAGGACAATGGATAATGTAGAATGTGGTTCCAGGGCCTAGCTATTGCAGTTAAGATCTTTATAGGAAGCATAGCACCTTTTTGTCTTGCGCCACACATTAAGATGGCCTCAGTGAGCCAAGAAACTCTTGGCCTTTAAAAAGGAAAAAAAAAAATCTAAGTATGGTTCTGCAATGGGCATTTTTGTCTTTGGTTAAATCTTGGTTAATGGAGGGTAGAAAGTAGTGGGGGAAGGAAAAACATTTAAGAAGAATTTAAAATAAATAAGGAAATTAGTAATTTTCATTATGGTGATTTCACCAATGTGGAAATCAAGTATTTTTGGTGAAGGAGAAATAATGTGTGACTAATAATAAAGAATCTGAACTCTGATTCTTAAACCAGACTCCCCTGGCTTAAGAGCATTGGGGGTGAGTTATCTTCCTGGCTATAGTGCCCAGCCTTGCCACTGAAAGGCTTCTGGCTTAATAAGAACAATTTATAATCTGGAGAGACAGTGCAACTTAGTGGGAGCTGATAAATGAACCACTGAGTTTACTTATACAAATAAGTGGGACATTAATCTTGACTTTGAATTTCCCCATTGGGTTCGCTTTATAACCATTTGTGATATTATGAGCGACAGGAAGGAATGATTGGCAAGTTTTAATGGTGGGCAAAACTTTTCTAAATGTCTTTAAACTCTACAAACAGGACAAATAAGCTGAGATTGAAATACAGATTAAACTGGCTTCCATCCTTTCAGTGTTCATAGCTTACTATAACTGGTGGGCAACTTGTTACGTTAGCACAGCATTCAAAATCCACCTGGAGACAAAGCTGAAATCCCAGCTGGGTTTTGGGGCTCTCTGCAGCTGAACTGGGTAACTCCAGCAGGCTTGCTGGCATCTGTGTCCTCATTGTAAATCTGCTGGAGAGAGAGTGTCAGCCCCTGGTTCAAACAGCTCTGGCCGAGAGGTAGAGGACACGCCTGCAAGGTTCCATACCCATTGTGGATGGAGAGTTAATCCTCAGAGAAAGGAAATCAAGAACTGGAAAGTCACCCATGGGACGCTGAATAATGGCCCCCAAGAGATGTCCATGTCCCAATTCTCAGAAACTGTGAATATTACCTTGTATGGTGAGAGGGACTTGCAGATGTGATTACGTTAAGGATCTTGAGATGGCGAGATTATCTTGCACTATCTGGATGGGCCCTAAATGTAATCACAAGGGTCCTTGTATGAGGGAGCCAAGAAAGTCAAAGGAGGAAGTAGGAGAAGTGATAACAGAAGTAAAAGGCTGGAGTGATGGGAGGAAGGAGCCACGAGCCAAGGAATGCAGGCATCCTCCAAAAGCTGGAAAAGGCAAGGAAACAGATTCTCCCCCAGAGACTCTAGAAGGAACCATCCCTGCCCACACTCTTGACTTAAGCTCAGTGAACTGATTTAGGATGTGTGTCCTCCAGAACTATAACAGAATACATTTGTGCTCTTTTAAGCCGCTGAGTTTGTGGTAATTTGTAACAGCAGTGATAGGAAAGGAATCCAACACCCAAAGGTTCCCTACTTCATTTGTTTGGTTGTTGTCATCCTGCTCCTCACCCCCACATCAGTTTTGAAGCCTAATTTCATAGTGTCATCCTATAGTCTTGTTAGTTCACTGCACAAGAACTATTGAAGATAGACCCTCGTGTCACTTCCTCCAAATCAGAAGACTCCTTGTGTTTGTGGAAATACTGTGCTCAACAGGAAGGTCTATGTTTCCAAAAGGAAGTGAAGCCTTCCACTTTACATGGGGTGAGGCTCAAGTAACTGTTGATGGAAGGAGAAATAAATGAAGGAAGGCAAACAGAAAAAAGCCATTGAAAATCAACACGTAACTCAACTGTATCTGTTTTAATGTTAAATGAATTTCAGTGCTAAATCTCATTGGAAGAAATAATAAATGGGGAAATCCTCCCCTGGATTTTAAATTAGGCTTTGTTTTCATTTGAGTCTAATAAAAATGCTTAAGGAAAACCTGATTTTGTCCTCTGAAATAACTCTTTGAGCATTTCTTGAATATGTCTGCAGAAGATACGTTTTCTTTTTACTTATTTCCCCCTGCATCAGTATCAAATAGAGCGTATGTCCCTACAAAAACTCACTTTATAGGGAGAAGCATGTCAGGTCATTACGATGATCGTGCTAGTCCCATCAGAACAGTCTGAGACCTAGTGTTGGGTTTTTGATTCTCAGCTGTTTTCCCCATTCTTTTTTTTAAAGAGAAGGAGAGAGAGGCCAGGGGGAGGGACAGAGGGGGAAGGAGAGAGAATCTTAAGCAGGCCTTATGCCCAGCGTGGAGCCTGACCTGGGGCTCGATTTCACAACCCTGAGATTGTGACCCGAGCTGAAATCAAGAGTCGGATGCTTAACTTACTGAGCTACCCAGGTGCCCCTATTTTCCCCATTTCTTAATGTGGGGAGGAAGAATTAGCAGCCAATTATTAAAGAGGGGAGACTAAGACAGTTATTAAAAACTCTAAATCTCCTGAGATTTTATTGATCTGATCTTCATTCTCCCTGACCATTTTGAAGCTCTCTTCTTCTAGCCATGTAACTTTGCTCTTCCCTGACTTCCCTCCGACCCGTCCAGTCATCATGCCTAAGCTCCTCTTCCATAGCTTTGTCTTTAATTGTAGGCATCGCTCCCATACAAGTACTCACTTCCTCCTCTCTTTCTTCTCCGTGCTCACTTTCATTTTGATGACAAGGTAAGACTCTTTTTATCCTGATCTCCAACCCAGTATCTAAAACCACCCATCAGGGGTGCCTGGGTGGCTCAGCTGGTTAAGCGTCTGACTTCAGCTCAGGTCATGATCCCGAAGTCCTGGGATCAAGCCCCACATCGGGCTTCCTGCTCAGTGGGGAGCCTGCTTCTCCCTCTCTCTCTCTCTCTGCCTGCCACTCTGCCTGCTTGTGCTCTCTCTCTGTGTCAAATAAATTAAATAAATAAATAAATAAATAAATAAATAAATAAATAAATAAAATCTTTAAAGTAAATAAATAAATAAAACCACCCATCAGACAATGCTACTTGGGTAGGTCATCACCTGTCATATACCAGCAACCTTCAATATGTACAGGGTCTTTTCTGTCCTAGGCTCCTTGCATATGCAGTTCCTTCTCTCTGACAGTCCTTCTTTGAGGATCACAGTTTAAATATCACTTCCTTATGGAAGCATTCTCTGACTTGCCAGACTACATTGGCTCCCCATTGTAGGCTCTCTTAGCACCTGGCAGAAAAAGAGAATTATTTAAAATATATTTTTTGAGGAAAAAAAATTAAAATTAGTCCCCCTTTAAGAAGGAAGTCAGTTTTGATTAAAGGGAAATCATGAAGCACATCAATTGGAACTAAAAATATTTTGTTTTTCAGAAACCATGTTGTAAAATACAGGGAAGCTGAATTTACAACTTAGTGAACTGAACCAAGAGCTTTGGTTAGGTGACTCAGTGACTAAGTAAAGGTCCTAAGAATGATCAAATATGATATGCTCTGCTTGCTAGCATGCAAAGTTGTTATGCTGTTTTAAGACAGAGCTTGTCATTATCCATCTGACATTTAAACCTCAATGTTTAGATAATTGTGTTAAAGCATAAACCATGGCTGGTAGAGAGGACTGTTCATGAATTATATCTGTTGTTAACCATTTTAGATAGAACTAGACTTAAAATGAACTCTCTTAGGTTTTCAAAAAATACAGCTCACCTCTTTATTCTGCCATATAGGTGATTTTAAAAAAATCTCTTTTGGAGCACCTGGGTGGCTCAGTCGGTTAAGCATCTGCCTTCAGCTCAGGTCATGATCTCAGGGTCCTGGGATCGAGTCCCTTATTGGGCTCCCTGCTCAGCGGGGAGTCTGCTTCTCCCCCTCCCTCTGCCTCCCCCCAACCCCGCTCATGCTGTCTCTCTCTCAAATAAATAAATATCTTTAAAATAAAAAATAAATTTAAAAGATCTCTCTTATGATGTAATTTACATACCATACAATTCACCCATTTAAAGTGTACAATTCAATGGATTTGAGTATATTCAGAGTTGTGCGACAGTCACCATGGTCAAGAAATCCTATATGTCTCAGCTGTCACTACCCAATCTTTCTAACCACCCCCAGCTCCCAGACCTAGGCGACCACTAATCAGCTTTCTGTCTTGATGGCTTATCCTATTCTGGACATTTCATATAAATGGAATCATACAATATGCGAAACTTTGTGACCAGCTTCTCTCACTTAGCAAAATGTTTTCAGAGTTCATCCATGTTATGGCATGAATCAGTACTTCATTCCTTTTTATGATTGAATAATACTCTATTATATGGATGTACCACATTTTATGTGCCCATTTATCAGTTGATGGACCTCTCTGTTACCTCTGCTTTTTGGCTTTTGCAAATAATGCTGCTGTGAATGTGGGATGATTTCTGAGCTCTGAGATCTGCTTGCTCCTTTCTCTCCTCCCTGTAGTCATTTAAAAATAAAAGATGGCTTGAATATTTCTAAGTCTGAAACTACAACACAAAATATTGTTTATTCTTTGACAACCCTACAGAATTTATTACACCTATCGTTAAATGATATGTAACTATGTAGTGTCAGTCTTTCCCCTCATCTGTGAGCTCTGTGAGGCCAAGGATCACGTGCCTGTACCCCTGGCACCTGGCCCAGCGATGAGCATGTGTGAAATGTTTCCCACCTAACTAATTTTGCTTTGCCCCTAACCACAGATTGGCCTCTCATCGCCAGTTCCCCATTTCTATAAATGGCATTACTGTCATCTCAGTAACTTGAAATCCAGATCAGAGTTGGATTTGACTCTTCCCTTTTGCACTTCTTCCTCTACATCTGATCAGTCAGCAATTTTCTTGAAATTGTTTTTCAGAGATTTGGAGAATGAGTTCTGATGGGAAAGGTCTCTACAAAAGCCCGTGGGAGAAAACAGAAAGGTCCAGAGAGGAGTTCCCTGAGGTTGATTCTCAACACTTGGGTGCATTCCTTTTTTACCACACTCCCCAATCTAGACCCTCACACTTGGCCTCCCTGCTTTCCTTCTCTCCACGTGTAAGCTACTTTGTAGAGTTTTCAAAATAATCTTCACAAAAAAGGATTATATCACTCCACTTCCCTCTTCATGAATCACCGTGGTTTCCCACTGGCCACAGACTAGAAGCCCTCAACCCAGAGTTGGAAGATTTCCACAACATAATTCCTTATATTGTGTGGCAAGTAGCCACCTCAGTTTTTGTCTAGCACTCCCTGCTCCTAGTTATCAGAGGATAGATCCTGCCTACCTAACTTATTGGCCTGTTGGACCTGGATTGTTGGCTCAATCGCTTACCATTGCATAGGAAGGCAAATACTAGTAATTTGGAACACTTTTCTGTCCAGGTTTCATTGACCAATACACAGATATATTTGATTCAATAATGTATATGTTATATTCCAACCCAAAATAGCCACCTTGATTTTTCCATCTTCTTTCCCAAAAGTGAGTTACTCATAACATTCTATAGGAAATTCCCTGTATACGGGAACTCCCTACTTTCCTGTCACAGAGAGGATCATAGTAAATCTCCCACAGACTGTGTCTTAGACAAATTTGTATCTTCCACGGCACCTGCTGTGGTGCCTTGTATATGGTAAAAGCAAAGGCATGGAGAAAGTCCTGCTATTTTTTTCCTTAGCAAAGAATTTCTCTCCCCACTCTCCAAAGCCAGAAATGTTTGGTTTTGATAAGTGGATAATTAGATAAGCCATTCGGGTTTGGAGATGACATCCTTACCCCAAGGGGACTGTTGGGATGACCACAGACAGTTGCTTAACTGACTTCCAGAGAACTTTGGCCTGGTTAATTATACCAGCTTTTGCTTCGTTTTGTAGTACACACCACTTTGAATTGTTTGGGACAGTAGCAGAGATTTGGAGAATGGGTTCTAAGGGGAAAGGGAAGTCCGCGAGGCCAAGGATCACGTGCCTGTACCCCTGGCACCTGGCCCAGCGATGAGCATGTATGAAGTGTTTCTGACTGGTATCAAAAAAGGGCTGTGGGAGAAAATACAAAGGTTCAAAGAGGAGTTTATTGAGGCTGATTTCTATGTGGTCTGCAGTTCTAACCCTCTCCCCTGTCCGTTCACAAAACTTCAGTAAAATCTGCATTGCTTACCAGTGCTTAATGGAATGGATTTGCTTTTTGGGACTAAGCCTATGCTGAGTTAGACCTCGAAGTTTGTAGAAGGCAACAGCGCCTGCCTATGGGAGGACAGCCATATAGGGTTTGCGTATGTATTAAGTAAATATGTATGAAGTTAATGTGTTTGTCTTGTCTTCCTAAAAAGATGTAATACTCCCCTTTACCTCTAGGTGATTCATAGAGAAAGTATTCAGCGAGGAATGTGCTGTAATCTAGTTTGTCTTTAAAGGAGGAAGGAAAGATGGGGCACCTGGGTGGTTCAGTTGGTTAAGCAACTGCCTTCGCCTCAGGTCATGATCCCGGGGTCCTCAGATCGAGTCCCACATCGGGCTCACCCTGCTCTGCAGGGAGCCTACTTCTTCCTCTGCCTCTGCCTGCCACTCCCCCTGCTTGTGCTCTCTGTCTGTCAAATAAGTAAATAAAATCTTTAAAAAAAAAAAAAAGGAAGAAGGAAAGAAAGTTTCATAAGCCCCTGCTAGGTATCTTTTTGTAACAGATGTTCACATGTAATCTCATTTGATCCTTGCAACCTTGTGAAGTAAATACCTTTAGTACTATTCTAATGATAATTACCTTCATTTTCTAGGTGAGAAAACCAAGGCTCAGTGGACTTAGATAACTTGTCCAAATACGTATCACTAGAGGTCTGTTTGACACCAAAGGCTTCTTTGAATTACTCTGTGAACTTCAATGAGGGAGAGAGAGGGAGACGGAGAGAGAAGGGGCGGGGGGGGGGGGGAGATTATATTGTATAAAGACAAGATCCTTGATGTTCTTATATCATTCATTTTCCCATTGAATATTAATTATGTAACAATGATTGGCGAGTCCTGGACTTCCTGGATTTAATTTTTTTTGTAGTATATTATGAATTATAGTTGTGAAATATATCCTTTAGTTTGAAGAACCACCCCCAAGCCCTCTATAATTTGTATGCCATGGGTAGGTTAATAGCCTAGCTTTTCTTTGCTGCCACGAAGATAGAATCTTTTACCCATTCCTGATTATTTCATTTCCATAAGTAGAGAGTTGAGGATGAAACTGTTGTCCAGTTTCTTTAACAATGAACTGTCTTTGGATTTACTGCCTACCTCAAAAGTTAGAGCTTGCAAGAATTGTGCATACTGAATATGTTATAGCCTGGGTAGCAAATTACTGAGCTATCTTTAACAGTGCCCTCTCTTGAAATAGCAACATGAAAAACTGAGTTTTTATTTCAACTCCAATGATGACAATGACTTGCTTCTTGTAAGATGAATTATTGGTAAATAAGTTACAAGCATGTGAAATTGGGTACTTCTGGTTATAGGAGAAAGTCACTGTCTATTGGTGAC
The DNA here is from genome assembly GCF_011800145.1 of Mirounga leonina. NCBI lineage: Eukaryota > Metazoa > Chordata > Mammalia > Carnivora > Phocidae > Mirounga > Mirounga leonina. The sequence continues at coordinate 4,320,032 of NW_023270244.1, forward strand.
CATTCAAGAATGCAACCACAAGGCAAGGTTGTCATAAGACCAAGTTGCCATCATTCCTTAATGATACCTAGTCCAGTGAAAATGCCATTTTCAGAAGTCAATTACCAACAAAGTAGTGGTGGATTTTGTGGTTGGTTTATTTGGAAATTGTTCTTGGGGGTCTTGAGAAAAGAATCTAACTTCTTCAGTAATTTGTGTGTTACTACTGATTTGAGTCAGATTTAGTTTTCTTTAGAAGGTACAGTGTATTGGAGTATGTATAAATATGAAAAAAAAATTAGTTACCTTCCAAGATAAGTTGGCTAAGAAAAGTAAGACAAATCACTTTGCGCAGATCTGACTTGTCTAGGTGAAGATCTTTGTGTTCCTGATTTTGACTGGCCCGTGTTCGCTGAGTTAGTGTTTAACAGTTCTTGTCTGGGCCTAAATGTGAGCACAGTCTCACTTCTACAATTGTGCCAACCTGCCTTAGCTTTGCTCAGTTGGTTTTTCAATTGCATTTAACAGGCACCTATTATATGGTGAGCACTGCTTGGGTAAAATTTGAATGCACTATTGTTCCAGGAATATAAGGTTTAGAGAGAGTTTTCTTGTAGCTAAAAATGGAAGGCCTTCTCTTTTCAGGCACAGCCACACTTAGACTTGGGAATCAGTCACCTTCAGGTGGGCAAGGATTCTCGTTAGAACTCTGCATTCCAGAAGTCAGCTTGAGCCCCTCCAGCCACAGGCCTCTCAACTAATAATACACTATATGTTAATTAATTGAATTTAAATAAAAAATACAAAAACTGTCCAGATGTAAAATGTGGCCCCCTTTCTTTGAGTTTCCCAAAAATCTACTCACTCAAGGCATATGTGTGTTTACTATTAACTACAACTGCCAGATAAGTGGTGATTGACTATCTGAGATATTGAGAGTCAAAGTAGCACCTTCTAACAAATAATTCCAAGCTGTGTAAGGATATTTGAATCTTTTTTTTTTTTTTTTAAGATTTTTTATTTATTTATTTGAGAGAGAATGAGAGAGAGCACATGAGAGGGGGGAGGGTCAGAGGGAGAAGCAGACTCCCTGCCGAGCAGGGAGCCCGATGCGGGGACTCGATCCAGGGACTCCAGGATCATGACCTGAGCCAAAGGCAGTCGCTTAACCAACTGAGCCACCCAGGCGCCCTGGGATATTTGAATCTTTTATTCCTTTTGTTCTCAGACAAATTTGTTTTGTTTTTTTTTTAATAAGAAACATTTTATGACAAAGAGGTTCCATAATTGTGTAACAACTTCGTTAGCCAGACTATAAGTTTCATGCAGAGGTCAACGCATGGTTAACCTGCATCTCATAGAGGTACTCACGTTTTCTCAGTTGACAAACAAAATCCTAACGGAATAATTGCATGGCAAATTAAAAAAATTTCTCAGTGCAAGTTTGACTTCTGGACCATCTGTGATCAAGGCTAATGACACACTATGTTAATAAATAGTATGCAGTGGAAAAATACATCTAATGAAGTTGTGGATAGCACTTTATCCACTTTAAAAAGAGTTTGTTTTTATACCTTTCTGTTTTTTGTACATTCCAAAAAGAGCCATTTGATCTAATTGAAAGCAACTGTGAAAATCAAATCGATTTAACATCAGTTATAAAAATAATCTTTTAGAATGAACTGAGTGACTTAAGGAATATGCAGCTTATTTCCTTTGTATTTGTTTGTTTTTGATCACCAGAACAAATTCACTGTAATTTGCATAGATTAAATTATAACTGAAGATTTAGCAGGGAATTGAGATTACTAGGGAGTGAAAAGAACACTCTTCTGTGGGCAAAGGATTTTTTCCGGAGCTGTTTAGCTGAAATGTTGTATACATAAAGGCTTAATGTATTTTGGCAACTCTAACCCTGAGATTTACATCTTCTGCTATTTCACTTTAAAAAATATTCAAAAATGCCTTTTATCTGCCTTTTCATCCATTTAGTTTCATTCTCTACAATATACCCTAGACATGGTGAACTTGATTGCCTGCAGAATGAATTAATGAACCTTTTGTGTCAATGGGAGTTTATTAACAACATTCATGACATTTTCAAATCAATCCTTCTATGTTCTCCAATTATGGCCTCATTGTGGTCAGGCACCATCCCAGGGGAAAAACAAAGGGAGAAGGGGGGATCAACATACTTACAACTGACTTCAGAAAAGCAAATTAATAAGGGCAAGTATATCTAAATTATGTTTTTTGTTTTTTGTTACGTTAAATGCAGAATGCAAATGCATGTTCTTTAAGTGTTTTGGCAATTGTTCAGAAATGTGAATTATTCTGCCAGAAGGCAAAAACGCTTTCCTTTGACCTTATATCCATAGTTAATTTACTTGTTTTTTTCAGCATGGGGCCATTTCTTAACTTTAAAGTAAATATTATTTACACAGCACATGTACTAACAATCAACAGTCTTAAAACATCTCGATGAAAATATAAAATGATTTGGGATGAAGGTTATTTAATGCTCTTGCCAGTTTTCATACTATGTAAATTAGTCTTAAAATGTGTAGAGTCATACATACATGTTACATATATTACACATATCTGTAATTTCCTGGTCCTTTAACTCTCCTGATCACTAAACCCTCACATGTTCCATTAGATGTCAAATCCTGGCGGGGCACCTGGGTGGCTCAGTCAGTTGAGTGTCAGACTCAGTTTCGGCTCAGATCATGATCTCAGGGTGGGGGGATCGAGCCCTGAGTCGGGCTGCATGCTCAGTGGGGAGTCTGCTTGGGATTATCTCCCTCCCTCTCCCTCTGCTCCTCCCCCCATTCATGCACCTGCACGCGTGCTCTCTCTCTCAAATAAATAAAATCCTTAAAAAAAAAAAAATTCACATCCTGGCATGCCTTTCAGGGTGACACTGTGTCCTTCACTATACCAGTGGTTCCTAACAGGTAAATCAGGATACACTGACATATTGTCTCTTTCATCGGAGTGCCACCAAATTTTCATTGTTGCATAAAATTTATTTTTGCTTCAGCTGAGGGTACATATTATGTTCTGTGATAGGTTGGATGTAACATTGCCGGCAGTTCTTACAATAAGGTTTAAGGTACAGTGTTCCAAAAATAAGGGGTAAAAGGAAAATAATTATGTCAACCCAGTGACAGTTTAGACCTATACTGTCCAATATGGTAGCCATTTGTCACATGTGGCTATTGTCTTGAAATATGGCTAGTCCAAATCGAGATGTGCTGTAAGTGAACAATACACATCAAATTTTGAAGACTTAGTGCAAAAGAAAATTGTGAAATATCCCATTAATACTTTTTATGTTGATTACATATTAAAATGTTAATTTTGGATACATCACATTAAATACATTGTTCAAATTAATTTTATCTGTTTCTTTTTACCTTTTAAAAAATGTGGCTACTGTAAAGCTTTAAATTCCATATGCGGCTCTCATTATGTATCTTTCGGATACTGCTGGTATGGAATCAGATGTTTATTAGAACGTGAAAGAACTGCCTTATTAATATATAAGAAAACATGGTCAGGTCAATAAAGTTTTCCAATAGCTGCCTAGAGCTAAACGATGCTTGAATAGATATACTATTATACTGTAGCCATGATATGTAAAAGTCATTTAGAACTGGTTTAGTCCTGTTCTGAATTTTATTTTTTTTTAAGGTTTTATTTATTTGAGAGAGAGTGAAAGCGAGAGAGATCACAGAAGGAGAGGGAGAAGCAGACTCCCCACGGAGCAGGGAGCCTGATGCAGGTCTCGTTCCCAGGACCCTGGGATCATGACCTGAGCCGAAGGCAGACACTTAACCAACTGAGCCACCCAGGTGCCCTGTTCTGGACTTTTAAAACCCTTCAGTGTGTACACATCCACAGAAGGCCAAGAACAGGCAATGTCTCCTTCCGCTGTAGGTTAATGTGGAAGCTCTGCACGTTCTTTATTTTATCTTCAGTGACACTTTGGTCTGTGACTTTCATAAAGTTCACTCTAATTCAGATGCATACCAGGTTAGATAACAGAAAGGTGCAGGAAAAAACAATCCCTTTTTCTGCCATTGGATCTCTAACTTGGACCATCAGTTGTGTTCCAGGGAGCACCACTGGTCCACTGCGCCGTTCTCCCCCTTCCCCCCCCCACCCTGCCCCGAATCACTCTCCTGTCCAAGGAGATTTGCCCTTGGCTTAGTGTTTTCCATAGGTGTGCCTTTTTTGGGGAATTCGCTACTAAGCACGCCAAACCTTGCACTTGGAGTGTTGTAAGACAAATAAGCATATTTTGAAGGGATTGGGTTTCGAAGTAAAAGATGAGGGCTTGATGGTTCTCCAAATGCTCATTAACTCTTTGAGGGCCAGTGGCTCTTGTAGGATGTCCTCACTCACCATGCTCTGGTTCTCTGGCTGCTTCTCCCCTCTCATTTGTTCCATTCTGGAAAATTTCAAGCCAAAACATCTGTTCTGAAGTGCTATGCTCCTTTCTGGACAACAGTTGTTTTTTTTTTTTTAATTCTTGAGTTTGCTTATTTCCTCCTTATCATCCCCAGATGTTTTGTAACCCCCCACCTTATTTTTTCTCATTTTAGTACTTGTGCAAGCCCCAGGAGGACTGCTGGCTGATTTCCCCCACTCCTTTGGATCACCCTGCACAGCTCTCACCAAGAATTCTACCTTTGCTCTTTGCGCATCTTTCAGCGGACTTGGGCCAAAGTCTGTGAAGGATTTGGGGATTAGGGGAAGATGGTAGGCAATAATTTCTGTCTTTAAGTTGATATGAGTCTCCTTGGAACCATAGTATCTGCACACAGGTGGAGCTATATAGGATGGAAACATGCTTCACAACCTAAAAGTTTCTGTTGTCATTTAAAAAAAAAATAAAGCAGAGGAAGCATAAAAATGTGGGGTTTTTTAAGCAATAAAATTTTGTCATTTCTGTTTTTAAAGAACTAAGGTAAGAGCACATAAACCAGCCATAATGTTATAGGACAAGAACGCACAACAATCTTTATATTGATTATAAACATAATAATAATGCATCCGACCTAGTGTCTTATCAGTTTCTAAGTGTTTTTACTCGCACTCTGGAGCAGTGGGAGCAGCTGGGAGTCTGGGGCCCTCCGAGTACAACAGCTGAAGCTTGGACTTTAGGTTGGACGAGGCTCTGGAAAATGCTGTGTAGACCTGGGCAAACCATTTTCCTTCTATAGACTTCTGGTTCTTTATGCACACCAGGCTCTGATTTTGTCATTTAGATTTCCCAGAAAACGTAGATGAGGAAACATAAACATCTATGTCACTGTAGGAAAATTAAATTTATGCCCATTTCAGAGAAGAAGAAATAGACTCAGAGAGGTTAAATTCTTTATCAAAGGTTACACTGCTGGTTGGTGTTAGATGAAGGGTCAGAGTTCAGGTCATCTGCTGAGGTCTGGCGGGAACCTTGGCGGGCGGTCAGACTCCAGTGCTGCTGATCTCTGAGGATGACCCCCAGGCAGTGGCCATCCTCTGCCCTTCAACTTCGGGCCGTGGGTCACGAGAAACTCCATCTTGAATTGTTACCTATTTTGATTGCCTGCTTCTTGTGACCTTCCCCCGAGCTCTGGGCTGTGATGTGCTGAGGAAGACAGAAATGTGTGAATGAGGAGGTTAAAGCCAGGTCTCTGGAGGGTGAGAACTGAGACCACCAAACTGACCTGACTCCCTCTTGGAGAGAGAGACACACTCTGGGCCTCTGGAGGCTGGGCGAGGCTCCGTTCCCTGGAGGTGATCCCTGGAGGCGAACAGAGTTGAGGAAAGGGAGGGCCTGTCATCTTCCAGAGTGAGTTTTCTGAATGTCGAGTTGGAAAAAGAGAAAAAAGGTAGGGAAGGAAAGAAGTGGAAAATCGCTATTATATCTACAGAGATTTAGAACACAAGCCCTCCCTGTAAGAGAGGAGGGATGGAGTTGACCCTGGCTGGGAAAGTAGAAGGCGGTGTTGATATAACTGAGGGTATTAGTAGGACATTCGCTTATTCATTCAGAAAGTGTCTGTGAAATGCCCACTATGGGCAAGGCACTTGCAGGGGGCAATCTATGGGGCAGAGGAAGAAGTTACAGTTAAGTGGGAGAAAAACATTTAAATACATATAAAGAGAGAGGGGGATGGGGGAAAAGTGGAATGATTTGCACTTTTTAAACACAAAAGTGAGGGTAGTCAGGAACTGAGTTGGACAATGACCAAATAGGACAAAGATCTGGGTCAGGGTGCTGTGCAGACTCCGTTCCTGGTTTCCCTGCAGAGGCTCCATCCTATGGGAAGAGCAGTGAGGTCAGAAAAGTCACATGCAAATTCGGGAAGCAGAAATGCGTGCAAGGGCTCCGTGGGGCCTGGTTCTCTCCCCTGAGGAGGGAGTCCTGGGGACAAGTTTCTGAGGGTTTGTGCCACAAAGAATGACACCATGAGGGGAAGTATAAATGGTTAATTAGAGCCTGCCCGCTTGAGAGGGTCTCCATTTACCCGCCAGGGACCCATCCAATTGCTTATGAGCCTCATCTGTGGCCCCGTCGTGCCCGCGGCCCTCATTAGAGCACAGGATAATCTGAATTCCTCCTTTGGTCCTTCCTGCTCTGCTCCTCTTGTGTGTGCTTGCTTGTGAGCTCACCTGTTTAAGGGACTCACTAGATGCCCGGATTTAGGATTCACACTGCCCTCAGGGTGGTTTCCTCCCTGGTCCTCTGTGCGAAGTTAGAGCTTCCTTAGAACAGGCCCACAAGAACGTATTCATTCTTTGTTTAATCAGGGGGAGACCCAGAGCGCCCAGCTTGGCTTGTTAGTTCTGAAACAGATCCCTCGGACGTGCGGCCAAGACACTTTTGAATATCTCTGCAGGCGATTTAAGCCTGTTGCTTTGAGTTCTGAGAGTCTATAATTGTTTAATTGATGGAATGAGTTACCAAGGCAGGATGTGTAAAGTCCATTCTTGGAGATCTTTACAAGGAGGATCGTCTACTCTAGGTTTGGATGAGTTTCTTTTGCCTCCAGATCTCTTTTCAATTCTGTTCTACGGCTTCTGCTTGTGCTAAGAGGTAATTCCTAACAGATTCCAGTCTTTTCAGGTTCGTTGCTAAACTCTAATTTTGTTGCAGGATGACAAGTTCTGACCCGTCATACGAGATCTTCATCAAAGAAGAGAAAACCATCTCAAATGTGTTGTTTGAAAGGAAGGAGCCCCGAAATTTTCATCTGCAGAAATCCTGGTGGAACCTCGAGGGACAATCTAAGGAGGCCATGGAAATTACAGAATAGGGTAAAAGACAGTGGCTCTTTCGAAACCATCAAGAGGGAAAGGAATGAAGACATCAGCAATACATGAAGGGGTGTCCTGGTTGGTCATTATACAGTCGGCATAAAATATGAACTGTTCTTTCCTTCTCCATCTGATTCACGTTTACACTTTATATTCCCTGTTCATTTTTATTTATTTATTTTTTTACATTCAGTGGGCTATGAGCAGTGAGTCACCATTTTAAGTGATTGTTCTTGCAGGCAGAATGAAACCTGCATTGATCTTTGAGGTGTTTAATGCACAGTCAGTGAGACCCTACCATGTGAAATGAGCGTTCTCCTGGCTTCACTCTGCCACATGTGGAGCCCCGGACCGAGTTGGAGATGCAGGTGGAGGTGTCATTGGGGGCTCAGACTAGAAATAGAGATGCAGAGGGAGGTCATCATTGAAGTTGCGGGTGTGGGGTGTGGATGCAGTCCAGGGAAGTGGGCGCAGAAACAGGAGGGGGGGCAAGGGGACCAGGAGGGCCAGCTTAGCATAGGAGGAAGTGAGGAGCACCAGGAGACAGGGGAGCATGAGCAAGAAGAGCTGGGACTTTGAAGGAAGGTGTGATCCACGGAGTCAAATGCAGCACAGACACTGGGCAGAAAAGACCCGTGGGAAAGCCACCAAATGGTGGTGCCTGCAAGGTCTGATGTGGCTTCTGAGAAGGTGGGTGCAACAGAACCTTGCAACAGAAACCTGACTGCCAGGTGCTCAGGCGTCCAGGACGAATGATTCTGATGGCTATTCCGAGATTGGTGGTGACATGAGGGAAGAGTGAGGATGAGAGACCAAGCTCACCTACGTGGTTTTGCTCTTTAAGAAGGGAGGTCATCTGAACATCTGTGCCGGGGAAGGAGCTTCTGGGAAGGGGGACTGAGGAAGCAGGTGAGGTGGTTACTGAAGGAGCTGGAAAGAACCAGATTAATAACAAATGAGGAGACTCTCACCTTGAAAGGAAATAGCTATGGGTGGAGATGAGGGGACCCCCAAATACATACCCCTTCTCATTGTATAAAATCTAAACAGTATCGTGGCACGGTGGCCAAGGCCATGGACCCTGGAGTCAGACTAGCAGGGTTCCAATGACCACTTCGACCCTAACTCGTCTGTGTGAACTTGGACATGTTACTCGAGCCTCTGTGCCTCAGTTTCCCCATTTTCAAAATGTGGAAAAGAATAGTATACCCTGTAAGATTATATAGGTATTTATATATCTATAGATAGATGGATGGGTGTATAGGTAGATATCAAATGCTTAGAGCAGTATCTGGCATATGTAAGTACTATATAAATTAACATAAAATGAAGAGAAATCCTGGGGGTGTGAGGGAAGTATCAAGCGCTTCATTGAGTCAGTCTCTAACAGAACATGTCTCATCTAAGTTTTCTTCTTGGAGCCGGTCCACCTTGTGTGTTTTTGTTTTGCTGTTTGCTCATTCCCCCCTGCCCCCCATTTAACCCTTTGTCTAATGTAGGAAACCAAACCACAGCATCTGGTGCCCTTGCAGTGACTAAATGTTTCTGGTCCCATTTGGTGGCGAACCCCAGCTGAGATCCTGTCAGACCCTGTCTGATGCTTGCATTCAGCCCTGGAAAAAAATGTGCTGGACAAACTCTGCGACTCCTAAGAGAATTGAGTTTTAAAACTGAAAACTCAAGAGATTTGAACTATGAGTAATATAAAGTATTTGAGTCAGTAGGAATATAGTTTTATTTATAGAAGTAATAACAGGAATATTCCACACAAGCGTTTTATACCAAAGCACTTCAGACACAAAGAGATGGAAGTGAATTTTTATAGATTATTCACATGGAGTCTAGGATACTTGGTTACCTATTGTCATCTTTCAAAAAACAGAATCTTGTCTCATCTCTCAAATGCAAATTAAGTGTCGCAGGCTTAGTTGGTCCAGGTCACACAGAATCTGGAGCTCACTCTAGTCTGTGCTTTGACCTCGACTCTTACACCTGCTACACTCATGGCAAACCGAACAGTGGGTGATGAGTCAGGCCAGAAAACACCACAGACCTTCCTTCAGGGTGTGGCAAGTGTAAGGGAAAGATAAACTTTAAACAAAGCTGTATTTATCGTACAACAATGTCCCCATGAGAGCACTTTGTTTCTATAGGCAAATATTCCAAATACATTCTTTCCACTGCTCAAGAACCTTCAGTGGCTCCCCAGTGCCTGTGGATTCACAATGACACCATGTGGAGACTGGGCTTTTCTTGCTTATAACTACCCCTGATGGCTTAGCAGAAATTGTCTAAGATCTGATTGGAATTCAGGATTAATCATGCAGAGGGAGAGAGACTGAAGGCTTTATGACGGTGCTGGAGTGTGCTTTAATTGGGCACTAAAAAATCCAAATATTTTAGCCTCACACTCAACCCCCTCATTACTTGGCATCAATTTAGTATCCCACGCCTATCTCCTCCTCTGTATCTACTCAAATGGTCTGTTTTGGGTACCCTGCTGTCTTCATTGTCAATGAAACTCATCCGTGCTGTCTCACCTCTCTGTTCTCTGTCCAGCTGCTGTCCCAGCCAGCGGTGCCCTTGGCATTGGCCAAAGGAACCCCTCATTTCTTTATGCTGCTACATTTATCACTAGTTATTCTTTTTTTTCTGGCCCTCTCATTTTATTTAACTCTTAAATCCATTGTCATCGTGTAAAATTCAGACTGTACAATCAACTCTACCGATCCATAGTTTACTCGGAAATAATCACTGTTACCAATTTGAAGTGTGTCAGCCCATGTATTTTTCTATACATTCACATGCTTATGAATACATAGTTAATATTGTTATTTTTTATATATTTAATATATTTTATATTAATACATTAATTTGTTAATTTTTTTTAAAGATTTTATTTGACAGAGAGAGAGACAACGAGAGAGGGAACACAAGCAGGGGGAGTAGGAGAGGGAGAAACAGGCTTCCTGCAGAACAGGTAGCCCCATGTGGGGCTCGATCCCAGGATCCTGGGAACATGACCTGAGCCAAAGGCAGACTGCTTAATGACTGAGCCATCCAGGCACCCCTGTTAATTATTTTTTAATGTTCTGTATTTTATCTTTTAATTGATTATAAATCCCTGGAGGGGAAGGATGGGGGTTTGTGGATGTTTAATCTCCCACGGTTTATAATAGTCTCTGAAAAACCAGCGGTTTCCTAAAAACAGCATTGGAGCAGAATGGGATTGATACATGAGGAAGTAGTGGTGAGAGGGTCGGCTCCTGGGACTGGAACATTGGCTCTGAAGATGATTTGATTTGAGTTCAAATATTACCGGGAATACTCTCTTAATATGAGGTAACTCACTTGGTACAACAACCAGGGGAGGTAGGTTTCCTCATTTTACTGATGGGAACATGGAGACTTGAAGTGATTACATAATTTTCCCAAGGCCACTCTGCGAATATGTAGCACAGCCTAAGTCTGAACCCAGATCCTTATTCTACCCATTAGATTCTACCTCCTGGGAGATTGGAAAGAATGAGCATAATCATGGTGAGAAGGACACTGAAGATGCCAAGTTCATTTACTCTTTCAACTATGTGGCTGCTGGAGGAAAGACAAGTGAATGGGGATCCCTTTCAACCTTCGGCGGGTCCTGTTGAGGAATCTGATTAAAAGGACTTCTCCTCAGGCATCCCGACTTCACAAAGCTTGCCACCTTTCTTACGTGTGCTGGCGTCTTCCTCTTATCTGCTCTTGACCTTCGAATTTTGTTGCCTTCTTGACTCTTTGCTATTGCCTTTAAGGGCGCCTTTCATTTTGTTGTTGTTGTTTGTCTCTGGTTTTCACCCGTCTCCACCTCTAGAGCTGTGGTACCGAGCTCGTGGTTCATAAACGAGGAGACTACAGGCAAAATCAAGCTGATATAAAGTAAACAGGGGGACCTCTGAAGCAATTTCCCAGAACTGGTTTGGTCTGTAGAGTTTTCTGTTTATGCAAAATAGAGCCTAGCAAGGGCTTTGGGTAAACTATCTTTTCCTTTATCTGCTTTATGCTGCTTTCATGTTGGATTTCTCCAGATTTCATTAGCAGCCCTTCCTCTTTCATTCACTGCACCGGATAGTCTCCTGCTGGACAGGCCCCACCATGCCCACAGCAGCTGCTACTCCTCCTACAGCGCATGAGTGGCCCTCCAGGCTCCAGCTGCTGCGCTGATTCTCTTCTGATGTCAGGCCCCAGTTTCTAACACCAACTTTGTACACCCGTCTGTATTTCTCACGGCATCCCAATGCCAACCTGCTTCCTCTTCCTCCCTGTGGCCATGTCCTTCTCTTCATATCACCCATCCTGATGACTGGCTTCATCCCTCAATCTCTCCAGATCAGAAACCTGGGAGTCAGCCTAAATCCCTTACTCACATGCTCTCTGGTGCGTCGGCCGCAGGTCCTGACTGAGTCAGCCTTGTCAATAGCTCTTCTCTGTGGCCACCCCTGATCCCTTAGATCAGGCCACTTACTTCTTCCAGGACAGTTTATGTCATTAGCTTTCTAATTGTCCCTCTGCCTCAGACATGGTCCGGCACACAAATCTGCTTAAAACCTCTCAAAGGAGCCCAGTTCTTACAGGACAAAGGGCAAAGCCCTTCTAGTTATGAGCCCTGCTGCTTTTCCGATCTCCTCCTTTGTGCCATGTCTTTGTGCTCGAGCTAAAATGAACAGCCTTATTTCACCAAATCTAATGCACCATTGGTTGTAACACATCAAATTATTTTATGTTGCACTAAGAAAGAGGGGGGAAAAGAACACCATCAAGTAAACTATAACTTGTCATCAATTGTAAGCTAAATCCCAACCTCTGAGATACTAAAATAGGAAAAATTGTGTGGCCTACAGGCAGTGAAATACAGTCTTTGATGTTTCCCTTCTGCTCCACTGTACTCTCATACAGCTCATCCCCTCTGCCCATGTTCTTACCTCTCACTAGAAACGCTTGAGCATCAGACGAACTCCTACTCATCCTTCAGGATCCTACTTAAATGTCCTCCTCTCCAGGAAGGCTTCCCTGGGCTCTCTTGACAGTTATGAGCTCCCCTCTTGAGTTCTCTCTGTTATGGCAGTTAGCACATGGCCATGATTACTTGTTCTAAGCCTCCACACCCTTGGGAAGCAGATACTATGTTCTACTCATCTTTGTTTCCCTGTTGGGGAAGTGTTGGGAGTGTTGGGAGATGGTAGGCATTTAATTAGTGTCTTAGTCAGCTTGGGCTGCCATAGCAAAATACCATAGACTGAGTGACTTAAACAGCAAACTTATTTCTCACAGTTGTATGAGCTGGGAAGTTCAAGATCAAGGTGCCAACGAGATAGGTTTCATTCTGAAGCCTCTTCTCTTGGTTTGTATGCAGCTGCCATCTCTCTGTGTGCTCAAGTGACTCCTCCTTATGTGCTCTGACTCATACTCTCCGTTTACCCTGACCTTACTTTCTAGTTGCACCTTGACTTGGATTGACCTATCTGGTGGCCCTTGACCTGTCCTTGGCCAATGATTTTGTTTTGTCCCTGTACTCATGTAGCACAGATGACATGTTAAGGTTCATTCCTGATCCAGCCAACTAGGTGTCTTAATCTCCTTGAAATATAAATTTCTTGGATTCCCTATAGCATTTAGCACAGGGCCTATCTCAAATTGAAAACCCAGTCACTCTTTTTTGATAGCTCTACCTGCCCTTTACAATTGGGGCAGAATGTGAAAGCTGCTGAGAAATTGCCTTAATCTTAGATTTAGGATTTTAGTTGCAATGGGATCTGTTTTGCACAGAAATGCTTTTGATAACATTGAAACATTATTTGTTCAAATTACAGAACTGATTACTCTTAGCTCTCTTTCTCCAGTGCTTAATTTTATTCTTTGTCCTGGTGAATAATTGGTGGTTAGAATATCTAGTTAAGCTATTGAGAGCATCACATGTGGCAAATTGTCAGGCTCATTTTAATAATTGTTCATTTTTTTGGCCAATGACTTGAAAATGTTTCACTCTGAGGCCTCAGATGCCTTTTTCCCACCACAAGTAAACCCTATTGACCCTATTTCAGTCAAGTTTAGTCTGTTCATTTCATTTCACTGTGAATGTTCTTGTAGAGGTAATTTATGATATTTCTAGATTTGTGGACTGTTATAAGCATAATGGGCTTTTAAAATAATTTTCACCATAGCTGTTGATTTTGCTAATCACAAATTATTACTGTAGTCTGTATAATGGGTGAGGAACCAATCTGATCAAAAAGCTGGTTAGGTAGTTTTCTCTTCACTTGATTCAAAGGAAGGAAAAGTCTGATCAAGGATATTGAGTCTATGGTACAAGTCCATTTTATGACTATTAACTTCTTGATACAAGCTCATTAGTCAGAATTTGGGTGCTTCCAATGAATATGATTGCATTGTGTTCATAATCAAAAGTAAATCCAATTTGTGACTTTACCTAAAAGATTTGATTCACTGAACATTGTCAAGTGGTCATACTAAGTGTGGTAGAAGATGGTATTTCATGATTAATAATGCCTAGTAGGAAGATTAACTAAAGAATATTTGAGACGGTCATGTACTGTCTCAAGTATGATTGGAGTGTGATTGGAGTCAATGACTGTGTTCAAGTGCATATTGAGTTCTAATGGGAAAAGAGTTCTAATGGTTATCAAAAGAAGGGGCAGCCAGACCAATGAGAACAATATGTAACAGATAGTTCAAGTTGTGAGCCAAGTTCTTTTAAATTGGCTTTAGACAAGTGAAAACCTATGAAAGTACATGTTCCCATTGCAAGGTTCAACTCTCCTCTTTGTTGCCAGTAAATTTTGTAACAGCTTTGTTGCTTTGATACCTCCAGTTGAAATGTCCATATATGCCTAAGTTATATGTCAAGGACAAGATTATGAAGCAAGTGAAATTTGTCTTTGAATCCCCACAACTTACTCATTCTGGACCTTTCGCACCATTTGGATCTTCTTATTTACTCTCCCCTCCTGATGCAAATCACAACTGCCTTCCTCTTGCTATAGGCAGTCCTAAGCCCCCTGAGTCCCGCTACCATAGTCCACGCAGGCCTATTTGACTATTTAATATCTTCCAGTCTACTCACTCCACTGTGGCTGGTCTTACCCTAGTTAGGTACTAAGAAAGCACACAAAACAAGATATTTCACGATGAGGTCTAGACTCATACTTTGAGGGTTATTGTCAAACTGGAGCATATTTAAAGGATAGGAAGGTGGAGTACTTGACACAATTTCACATACATGGGCATTCGAAGACACTGGGATCTGGGGAGGGGGATTTAGTCTGGTGCTTAAAAAACTACAAAAGATGAGAAAGCTGCCTTCAGATTTGTGAAACTGTGTCATCATCATCATCACCTTTTATGAAGATCCTTGGCATGCTGAAATTTTTATGAACATTAGCTCTAATCCTCACAGCAACCTTACAAGACTGGTATTCATGGCCTGAATAAGGATCGGACTTGAATCTTGAGAGTTAAAAGCCTGCTTAGAGGCCATCCACTTTAACATTCCCCAATACAGAACCAATAACAACAAATTCCATGTGCCAGTAAACAATAATAATAGTAATGGCAGTTGCAAGGAAGAGTTTTTGGTCAATCTGAAATAGAAATTTCTAACAGAGTTGCTTTAAGATGGCATGGCTTTCCACGGGGGATGTGCAGTTCCAGTCACTGGAGGTGTGCAGGCAGGGCTGGACAACCTTTGACAAGGACACTGTGGAGGGAGGTCAAGCCTCAGAAGCAGAGATGAGATGAAAGAACTTTGATGGTCCCATTACAATTCTAATTCTGAATCTAAGTCATGAGTGACATATTACTGTTAACAGTGCATTCCTCCTCCTGCTCACGGCCTCCATGATTATGAAATTTCCAGAAAGAACACCATCTGTAATATGTGGACAGTCTGTGTGGTTTAGATCTGTCTGTGTGTACAGGACACTAAAACCATAATCAGCATTAAAGCAAACACTCCATGATGCACATGCTGTAGAGCACACGTTTTCCACTTAGTTCAAATCATGGCTCCAAAACAGGTCCAATGGTGGTGAAATAAAGACGTTAGCAGGTCTGATTCCTTCTGGACATTCTAAGGAAGTATCTGTTTTCTTGCCTTTTCCAACTTCTCGAGACCACCTCTATTATTTGGGTCATGGCCTCTCCCTCAATCTTCAAAGCCAGCAAAGTAGTGTCTTTAAATCTCTCTCTGATTCTGCTTCTGTAGTTACATTTTCTCTGACCCTGACCTTCTATTTTAAGGACACATGTGATTATACTGGGCCCTGGATTATCTGGATAATCCAGGATGATCTTCCCATCTCAAGATCTTTAACTTCATTACACCTGCAAGTTCCCTTTGTTATGTAAGGTAACATATTCACAGTTTCCAGGAGTTGGGACGTGGATATCTTTGGGGGATGATCATTCTGCCTACATCGTCATGTGAACTCAAGTAGATTATTACATCTCCAAGCCTTGTTTTTTTTTGTTTTTTTTTTTGACTGGGTACAGTATACTTTATTGATGGTACATGACAAGGTAGGGCTCCCCAAGCCCCTCCCCTTCTTCAGAGGGTCTGGGATGCAAACGGTGGAGGTTGGGAGATTCTCAGTGTTTGGGGGGACAAGTTGGGGCAGGGACTCCCCAGCAGCTGAGGGCCTCTCTCTTCCTCTTGCTCTCGCTCGGGCTGGTGGTCCAGGGGGCTCTTACTCCTTGGAGGCCATGTGGACCATAAGGTGCACCACCTGGTTGCTGTAGCCAAATTCATTGTCATACCAGGAAAGGAGCTTGACAAAGTGGTCGTTGAGAGCAATGCCAGCCCCGGCATTGAAGTTGGAGGAGTGGGTGTCACTGTTAAAGTTGCAGGAGACAACCTGGTCCTCAGTGTACCCCAGGATGCTCTTGAGGGGGCCGTCTGACACCTGCTTCACCACAGGTGATGTCGTCGTATTTGGCAGCTTTCTCCAGATGGCAGGTCAGATTCACGACGGACACTTTGGGGGTGGGGACACGGAAGGCCATGCCAGTGAGCTTCCCGTTCAGCTCAGGGATGACCTTGCCCACAGCCTTGGCAGCGCCAGTGGAAGCAGGGGTGATGTTCTGGGTAGCCCCTCAGCCGTGGCAACCACAGCTTCCCAGAGGGGCCATCCACAGTCTTCTGGGTGGCAGTGATGGCATGGATGGTGGTCATTAGTCTCTCCATGATGCCAAAGTTGTCATGGATGACCTTGGCCAGAGGAGCCAAGCAGTTGGTGGTACAGGAGGCATTGCTGACAATCTTGAGGGAGTTGTCATACTTCTCATGGTTCACACCCATCACGAACATGGGGGCATTGGCAGAGGGAGCAGAGATGATGACCCTCTTGGCCCCGCCCTTCAAGTGAGCCCCAGCCTTCTCCATGGTGGTGAAGACCCCAGTGGACTCCACAACATACTCAGCACCAGCATCACCCCATTTGATGTTGGCGGGATCTCGCTCCTGGAAGATGGAGATGGACTTTCCATTGATGACAAGCTTCCCGTTCTCAGCCTTGACTGTGCCATGGAATTTGTCATGGGTGGAGTCATACTGGAACATGTAGACCATGTAGTTGAGGTCAATGAAGGGGTCATTGATGGTGACAATATCCACTTTGCCAGAGTTAAAAGCAGCACTGGTGACCAGGCGCCCAATACAGCCAAATCCATTCACTCCGACCTTCACCATTGGGTCTCAGGGATGCGGCTGGCACTGCACCAGAAGATGCGGCTGTCTGTTGAACAGGGAGGAGCAGAGAGCCAAGCCTTGTTTTTTCATGTGCACAATGATGATAATGATATTAGGTTTCTCAAAATATTGTGAAAATACAATAAGATAATGCATCTAGAGTACTTAGCACAGGGCCTGGTACTTTGTGTAAGCACTTAAGAAATTATGCTTTAAGAAACAAGGGTGGAAAGACAGAGTAGAATCAATTCTCATGCAAAATGGCTGTCACTGACTTAAGCTGCTTCCACAAATCTGTTTGAACAAAATGAAGAAGAAGCTAGTGTAAGAGGGAAAAATACCAAAATTTATATATTGTCAAAAGCATTATCATCCTACAACCAATATTTTCCCATGCCCAAAACTGCTCATTCCAGTTTTAATAATTATAAAGTTCATCCTGGTATTAAGCTAAACTAACTCCTAATAATGTCTTTCCTGTAGTTCTATTTGTGCCCACCTGCTTGTTTATCATATATTTGGTGTTTCTTCTCATAGACAGTGTTTCCTTAGCCTTTTGAAGACACTATCCTATCTCCAGCCCCTTCTGCCCCACCCTTGAGCTTTCTGTAGAGCAAACCAACCCAGTTCCTCATACTAAAACTTAACATAAATCAAGGTTGTTTTTGAGGCAGCTGAAAAAAAGAACTGAAACACTAGGTTTTTTTCCCCCCCTTTTTTTTTTGGACCACATCCTCTTATTCATCTTGAACATTAGGATGAATAGACTATGAATATAGGATGGAGGAAAGCCAAAGAGGCTCTCCATGTTACCACCACTAATACCCTGGTTCAAACCACCGTTATTTTTTTTCCAGGACTACTGCAATAGCCTTCTGATTACTCCTTCCTCTTTCCCCTCCCCCCTTCCCCTGCCCCTCCTCCCATCCTCCTCCTCCTTTTCCTCCTCCTCCTCTTCCAGCCTGTGTCCCTATCTTATAGATAAGTTTACTGATACAGAGTTTAAATAAGTAATTTACTTAAGGTCATGGAACAGTAAGTGGAAAAATTGACACCAAGACTGTTTTCATTTACAGCCTATTAGAAAATGAAGGACAGCCAACAAAATCAACAATTAGGCCATAAAATCACTCCAGATGAAATGAAAATAATGCACACTTGAAGATAACTTTAAAAGACTTAGGGTTCCAGTCTAAGAAAGATGGAATAAACACACTGCACCCCATCTCTTCTGCTGAATGCAACTAAAAGTCCTGGACTGATTGCATGAGACAGCTATGTGAAACCTTTAAAAAATAAATGGCAGGGATGCCTGGGTGGCTTAACTGGTTAAGCATCTGCCTCCTGCTTGGGTCATGAGCTCAGGGTCCTGGGATCGAGCTCAGCAGGGAGCCTGCTTCTCCCTCTGCCTGCCGCTCCCCCTGCTTGTGTGCTCGCTCTCTCTGATAAATAAATAAATAAATAAATAAATAAATAAATAAATAAATAAATAAATAAATAAAACAACATGAAGATTGAGGAATAAGACCTGAATTTGAACTTTAACCCAAACTGGTGAATTTACCAGTTTTTTCCTCCAGTATCACAGAGCCTGGACTCAAATGCAGCCCCAAATCTGAAAGGCATCCTGGCTGTTGTCAGGAAGAGATCTAAGAGAAGCTTTAGATTTCTGTTTCAAAGGCAAGGAAAAGGAGATTCTATGAAACTGAGAGTGGAGAACAATCCAGGTTTTGCCCCTATTTTCTCCTTTTCCAAACCCCAAGCAATAAAGGAGTAGCAGTGATTTTTGTTTTTGTTCCTGTTTTTTGTTTTGTTTTGTTTTCTTTCTCTGTCCTACTACTGCTTAGCGCTAGTCATAAGAAGTACCCTACAGAGTAGAAAAAGTAAAGATTCAATTTTCTGGCTGGAAGTCCCAGTGAGTTGAAACATAATGGTGAGATTGCAGAGAGAAGGGAAATCAAGAGTAATTCCCTAACATTATATATGAATACTGGGCTTACCTTCGATATGCACATACATGGATCTGAGCATTCCATAGGATTAGAAGACTCCCTGACAGGTTAGACCACACCCCAGGTGCCAGACTGGCCACTGGAAGGTACACATGTGGGACTGAATAACATTGAAAACATTTTGAAATTGAACTGATACTGGAAACATCGCCCTTAGAAGGCAAGTTAAAACATGTGGCTTGAACGGAACCTGGACAATTGCCTGCTAAAACAAAAAAGTCCTTTCCCTCAGGACTTAAACAAGATTTAGAATCTCATAACATAACATTCTAAATGCCTAGGACTCAATCCAGAGTTATTTAGGAGAGGGGAGCAGAGAGAGAGAGAAAAAACCCAGGGAAATCTTAACTCTCAAGAAAACACAACGAACAGGTGTTAACTCTGAGATGACACAGATTATCTGTAAGAAAGAAGGCTAAATGCTCTTGAAACAGAAAGGTAGACTATCTCAGTGAAGAAATAAAAGATACTAAGGAGAACCAAATGGATACTTCAGAAGTGAAAAATAAGATGTCCAAACTGAGAAATTCACTGGATGGGCTCAATAGTAGAACAGAAATGATAGAGGAAAAATAGATCAATGTAAAACATGCACTATTAACAGCACAGAAAAAAAGATTTTAAAAATGAACAGAGCTTCCGGGAACCGTGGGAAATACCAAAAGCTCTAACATCAATGTTGTATCATCAGACTCTCTGAAAAGGAGAAGAAAGAGCATGGAGTAGAAAAATTATTTGATGGAATAATAGCTGAAAACCTTCTAAATCTGACAAAAGACACATTTTTTTTTAATTCAAGAAGCTCAGTAAATTCCAAAAGGAATAAACTCAAAGAAGTCCATCTCCAAACACGGCATAATCAAATGGCTGAAAGCAAAAGACAAAGAACAATCCTGAAATCAGTCAGAGGAAACCAGTATATCTCATATAGATGGACAGGATATGAATGGTGGCAGATTTCTCATCAGAAACCAGGGAGGCCAGAAGAGAGTGATATAACATTTTAAAGGGCTGAAATAAAATAAGAGTCAACTCCAAGTTAATAACCAGTGAAAATATTCTATCCAGTGACTGTTCTACTGTCAAGAATGAGAGTGAAGTAACATTTCTCAATGTAGAAAAACCAAAAGGATGTGTCATAAGCAGACCTGCTCTAAAGGAAATGCTAAAGGAAATTATCCAGTGGAAGGGAAATGATATCAGAGGTCTGAGGGAGAGGAAAGGTTGGTAAAGTGTGAGTATAAAAATAAATGAATTGCGAACATGAAAAACATTCTTGAGATTGATGGTGGTATTGGTTGCACAATAAGGTACTTAATGACACTGAGCTACACACTTAAAAATGGCTAAAATAGTAAATGTTGTGTTATGGGTATTTTAACACAATTTTTAAAAATTTTAATAGAATAAAATAAAAGCAATTACTGGGTGCCTGGGTGGCTCAGTTGGTTAAGCGACTGCCTTCGGCTCGGGTCATGATCCTGGAGTCCCGGGATCGAGTCCCACATCAGGCTCCCTGCTCAGCGGGGAGTCTGCTTCTCCCTCTGACCCTCCTCCCTCTCATGCTCTCTGTCTCTCATTCTCTCTCTCGCAAATAAATAAAAAATTTAAAAAATAAAATAAAATAAAAGCAATTACTGTATGTAAGCCACCATATTAATAGACCAAGAAAGAAAAAAGCCGCATAATCATTTAAGTTGATGCAGAAAAAACCCAAAAAACAAAAAAACACTTCACGAAACTCAACATCCATTCATGATAAAAACAACCAGCAAGCTAGGAATAGAAGGAAACTTTTTAAACCAAATAGAGGGTAGCTGCGAGGATCCTAAAGCTAATTTCATACTTAACTGGTGAAAGACTGAATCCTAGCCCTCCAAACTGGGAACAAAACAAGGATTCTACTCTCACCAGTCCTATTTGTTATTATACTGGAGGTTCTAGGCAACGCAAAACAGGAAAGAAAAATAAATGAAAGACATACAGATCGGAAAGGGGAAGAAGTAAAACATCCTATTCACAGATGATATTGCCTATATAGAAATGACAAAACTACATAAAAGTTTCTACAGCTGAGTTTAGCAAGATTGCAGGCTAGAAAGTCAACCCACAAAAATCTATCATATTTATATATGCCAACAAGGCAAAAATTGAAACAAATAAAATAATTTCAATTTCCATAGATCCCCCAAAATGAACTATTTAGGTATAAATCTAAAAGTCATGTGTAGGCTTAGATCTACAAAATGCCAATGAGAGAAATCAAAGAAGACATAAATAAAAGAAACATACTGTGTTCTTTTAAATCTCTTGGATTATTCTCAGTGGATTGGAAGATTCCGGAAGAGTTAAGATGTCAGTTCTCCTCAAATTGATCTACAATTTTAATGCAATCACAGCTGATTTTTTTTTGTAAATACAGAAACACTGATTCTAACATTTATATGGAAAGGGAAAGGAACTAGATTAGCCAAAACAATTTTGAAAAAAAGAAGAACAAAATTGGAGGACTGAAACTTCCCTTTTTAAAGACTTACTATAAAACTACAGTAATCAAGATGTGTAGCATTGGTGAAGGGATAGACACATAGGTCAATGAACAGAACAAGAGTTCATAAAAAGATGCACACAAATACGGTCAATGGGCATTTGACCAAGATGGAAATGCAATTCAGTAAAGAAAATATAGTCTTTTCAACAAATGGTAATGAAACAATTGGATATCCCTAAGCAAAATAATGAAATTTAACATAAGCCTCACGGTCCGTACCAATGTTCAAAATCCATAATAAATTTAAGTGTAAAATGTACAACTATAAAACTTTTTTTTAAGATTTTGTTTATTTATTTGAGAGGGAGAGAGAATGAGAGAGAGAGAGAATGAGAGAGAGAGAGCACATGAGAGGGAGAGGATCAGAGGGAGAAGCAGACTCCCCACTGAGCAGGGAGCCTGATGTGGGACTTGATCCAGGGACTCCAGGATCATGACCTGAGCCCAAGGCAGTCGCTTAACCAACTGAGCCACCCAGTTGCCCCAACTATAAAACTTTTTAAAGGAAGCATAGGAAAAAAGTCTTCGTGACTTGGAGTTAGGGAAAGCATTTTTAAATTTAACACAAAAAGCATGATCCATAAAAAGAAAAAATAAGGATAAACTGGATTTCATCAGCATTAAAAACTTTCGCTCTGTGAAAGATACCATTAAGAGAATGAAAAACCAAGCTATATGCTTGGAGAAATATTTACAAGTCACATATACGACAAAGGACTTATATCCAGAATATAGAAAGAATTCTCAAAACTCAACAGTAAGAAAATAGACTACCTAATTAAAAAATGGGCAAAGGACTTGAACTGTACTTCACCAAAGATGATATACAGATGGCATATAAGGACAAGGAAGGATGCTCAACACCATTAAGAGTTAGAGAAAGGGAAATGAAAAGCATGATGAGATACCACTACACCTATTAGAATAATTAAAATAAAAAATATTGACACACACATCAATAAGAGGTGATGTGGAGTAGACCTTGTACGAATTACTGCTGAGATGACTACATATAAATCCAAGGGCTTCCATACTGACATATTTCACATGTTGTTTCAAAGCAATGTTTCACTTTGTGAACTATTCTATTCGAAAGATTACTCTTTGTTGTGATTGTTTCCCAGTATAATTCCACCATCAAGAAATGTTATAATCGAAAAAAAAATATATTGACCATGCCAAGTGCCGAGAAGGACGCAGAGCACTTGAACTGTCATATGTTGCTGGTGGGAATGAATTTAATTGCCCCAAACTGGAAACAACCCAAATGTCCTGCAACAGATCAATGGATGAACAAATTGTGTTATGATGAAATACAACTCAGGAATAAAAAGGAGTAAGTTAGGGGAGCCTGGGCGGTTCAGTCAGTTGAGCATCCAACTCTTGGTTTCAGCTCAGGTCATGATCTCAGGGTCATGAGATTAGCCCCGAGTCATCAGGCTCCGTGCTCAGTGGGGAATCTGCTTAGGATTCTCTGTCTTCCTCTGCCCCTCCCTGCCATGCACTTTCTCTCTCTCACAAATAATTTTTTTTTTTTAAAGGAACTAGTTAATGATACATGCAACAACATGGGTGTATATCAAATGTTTCAGCTGAGTCAAAGAGTCTTAAGAGGCTGCATACTGTATGATTTCGATTAATGACATTCTAGAAAAGACAAAACTAAGATGATGGAGAAAAGATCGATGGTGCCAGGGGAATGGCATAGGAGGAGGGTGTGACTAGAGGGGGCAGCACCGGGAATTTTCACGGCACTGGGCTTTTCTGTAACCTGTTTGTGGAGAAGTTTAACATGAATCTGTATGTGTGTTAAAATGCATAGAGCTGTACATCAAAGAAGTCAGTTTTCTTGGATGTTAATTAAAAAAAATAGAACAAAACTTTGTACTTAGCATTTTAGATACAGATGAAATCATACTCATAAAAAGAATAAGATTGTGAAACATAATAGCAGGCAGAACTGAAATGGTATCACATGGGTGTGAAAAAGTTTTTTGGACGAGAGTAAGTAACTTGACAAAAGTCACAATTTAATAAGAGACCACGGAGTTCGAAGGCAGGCTGGCTGACCTGGACTTGGAAGGGGGGTTAGAGCACCACGCTATGAAGTGTCTATGGTCAGTGGTCAGTCTATGGTGAGAACACTGGACAAGGACTCCAAATGCCTGCTGGTGAATCCTGGCTCCACGCTGCCTTCCAGCATGGGATGTTACCTCGTCCGGAAAATGAGATTAATAGCAGGACCTGCTTAATCAAGCTTTGTCACGTGTATAGAAAATGCTTGGTATATCATCTGGCATGTAATAAGAGCTGAAGAAATGACAGTTCTTAACCACTTGGGAGACCTAGTTTCTCCACTGGTAACTAAAGTAGCACCTGCACTGTCAAGAGTTTTAAAACAGTACCCTGTAAACGTGCTCCATAGCTGGTATGTTAGTGTTTCCACAAAGAACACAAGCCCTTAGGGTTCATATTTGGTTATAGACATGGTGGAAAAAAATTGATTTTAGGTCTGTTTGATAAAAAAACAAACAAACAAAACACAGTCTTCCTTCTACTCTTCACTCCACTCCCCCCACTTTCCTCATTGCAGTTGCCTGATAATCACTTCCTGAGTAGATGTCCAAGAATATTTTAAATTCCTAGTCAGATGTTCTTTATGGAGTACCAGTGAAGGTTACATGAATCTGTGTTTGTCAAAATGCATAAAACCCTACATCAAAAAGTCCCTTTTACTGGATGTTAATTTAAATAATAGAGAAAACAGAACACAAATGTATGCTTAGCATTTCTGATATAAATGAAGAAATAGTACTCATAAAAAGAATAATCAATTGTGAAACAGAGAAGCAGGCAGAACCGAAACAGTATCACATGCGGTAAAAAAATTTCTTGGAAGAGCGTGATTAAGGAACTTGACAAAAAGTCACACATTCAATAAGCGACAATAGTGGAATTTGAAGGCAGGTCAGTATATGTACACTAGGTCTCAGAGACAAGAAAAGAGTAGTCAAGATTAGGACTAACAAGCAGGGAGGGAGAGGAGCAGAGAAAAAGTAGTAACTTTTCTGAGCAGAACACCTCTAGTTAGCTTGCCGCACTCATGTCCTTGTGAAGCCGGAACAGAAATGACAAGCACCCTGGCTATTATTATACATATAGATCACCTTGATTGCTTTAAGTGATGTGGCTTAATACAATCAATGGGCAGCAGCTTTTTAAAACAGGCAAAGCTCTTTTCCAAGAATTGACGTCAGCAGAGCCTTGTAATTGTTCCTCTCGATGGCTCAACGGCCACTACAGTCCACAGACTGATGTTCCCCGCATGACGGGGACTGTCGCTTTCCACACTGTAGCACAGGCCCACGGAAGCTGCCCTCTCCCTTGGGGTTGGCGGGGGTTTGGTAGCGACCTTTGCTTCTAGCTTATTAGCTGTCTACATCATTTCCAGTCGGAGGTGAAGGATAGTTGTGGGCTGTCCCTTTTGCTCACTTGCGTTTATGAGATTCAGTGTTAGAGATAGCTTGGAAAACCTCAGTCCACCTCAACTCAGCATGGGTCCTGCCCCTATTCATAATCAGAGGGCTGCCTGCCTAAATAGTTTGATTTTTAAGTGAGCATCAGAAAGCCCTTTCCTCCTACTCAAATTCATATTCCCATGAGCCCAGACATGCTGCTAGAAATATCAAGATTATTAAATCTGGACTAATATTTTGGCCAGACTTAATCTATCAATCTTTTAGTAAAGGACAGGACCAAAGGGTAAGGGACTCAGGGAAGACAACTTTTTTTTTTTTAAGATTGATTGATTGATTGATTGATTGATTTCAGAGAGAGAGTGCACAAACCAGAGGGGCAGAGGGAGAGAGAATCTCCAGCAGACTCCCCACTGAGCATGGAACCTGATGTGGGACTGGATCTCAAGACCCTGAGATCACAACCTGAGCCCAAACCAAGAGTCAGAGACGCTTAACCGAGTGAGCCACCCAGGTGCCCCAGGGAAGACAACTTTTGATGGGAACTTTAAAGCAGAAAGAGCAAAAAGGATTAGGAGCAGAAAGAATACACAGGGGAGTTTGAGTGTGCAGGATGGAGATGGGGAAAGGCGAGCACAAATAAGAACAGAAGTTAATAAAAACAATTTCGCCCACTCCATCAGAAGAAATGTACCTACTCCTTCTAAGACTCATAAATAAGAGAATGATTCAATAATTGATTATTCTCTGTGTCCTATCTTGTTATCACCCTTTCAGTAATCTTTGTTGACTAGCAGGAAATTTGAAGATGTTGGGATTTAGTGATAAAGCGGGATGTATCATCACTTTGAAGTTGGTTGCCTTAATTTTGCCTTTATTCACCACAAGCAAGACTTGGAAAGCTGTAAACCTTTGTGTGTGTTTTTCCCCTGGCTGTGTTCCCATGTCCATAAATGATACTTCTGGAAAGACAAAACTCAAGTCGTGTCCCGGATGTGAACAAGACTGGACTATTATCTAGTATCTGAATAAAATTCTCATTTTCTAAGAGAATACTTACCAAAATAGCTCTTGAAAGCCCAGAAAGTCTGACTGGTTTTCCCACTGTGTTTGAAGATGTTTTGCCTGAAATCAGCACATGCTCCGTCTTTGCGATAATTGGCCAAGCCCTAGGGTTGGGGTCAGGGCGGGGGGCAGAAGGGGGGGAAGGATGACTGTACATGTGAAGTAGAGAGATGACATCTTCATTTCCTACAAAAATCTTTTTGTGTAAACTGTGAGAACTTCGCTGAATACTTTGAAGTCTGAGATGACTGGATTTCGCTCTGTGCTGTCTCGAGTAACCTCCAACTTCAGCAAGTGTCACTTCTCAGGAGGTAGACAGACCTACCAGCTTCCCCCCAAAGAAGGAAGGGCAGAATTCCTTCTCCAATTAATAGAGGCTCTGATATGGATGCAGATAATTAACCATGTTATAAAGCCTCTGTACCTCAAGTTCTATTCATTGCGTGGTTAATAGTGTGGGCTCTGGAGTCAGAGAACTGGGTTTAAATCTGTGAGTCTGGACAAGTTATTAACTTATGTTCAGTGTTCTCCTCTGTAAAATGGAGGTCGTAAGAGTATGCAAAGTACTTCTTCCTGTTCCCTGGAACATTGTAAAGGCTAACTAAATGGCAGGTATTATTATTATCATTATTGTTGCTCTTGATTTTTTTTTATCGTTGACATAATTATTATTCCTTAAGTGGATGTCTCTCTCCAGAGTTGGAGCCCCTCTACCAAACAGGCTGGGTAGAGAGCTAAAATAGCACTCCCGTGCACCTAGGGCCAAGATGGCAAGTAGGTTTTCAGTTCAGTGTACTGATTAGTTGATAGCAGCTTCCTGGAAGACTGTGTGGACAAGAATTCTCAGGCTGCTGATGAGATTCACAGGGTGCCATGATGGATTATCAATGTCTGCCACAGTGTGGGAGGAGAAAGGGCAATACTCTGCTTATTTGCCAACCCTGGCCTAGGAACTCTGGGCCATGGCTCAGCTTCTTTCTGCTCTTCTGAAAGTGCAGAAAAGTACATTCTCCTTCCTGGTTACCACAATTTGAACACCCTGGATGTTGAAAAGGGATTCTTATTGGTAGGAAGCTATAACCCAGTTCAAGACCAAACGCTGAAAAATTGTGTGTGTGTATGTGTTTTAATTTTGTTTAGAATTTCATAGCTTCCTTCTGGGGAAACTATTTGGCTATTAGACATCATCATCTGAGTAACATGGTGGTCTCCTCTTTCTCAATAATGATAATAATGGCTTATATTTTCAGAGCACTTAATTTGTAAAATGCTTTTACATCCATTAAGACACTTTATATTCAACTATTTGGCATGCAGCAAGCACAAAAGGAAGGGAAGGCAAACTGGTGTGGGTATTTCTTAAGTCTCATTTCAAGTTCATTGATGATTCCAGCACATATGTTTTGTTTCCAAAGTGCTGGCGTTTCACTTCCAGGGTAATGGTATCTGCCTCTTGCTGTGAGCCTCCCTCTGGTTCTTGACTCCTTAATTTATTTTCCTTTCATTTATGATTCTTCCCCATGTAATACATGTTTGTCTGTTGTTAAAATATTGCCCTCATATTGTGCGGCATGCCCAAGTATTTCCTCAATGAGTCACTTATGGATCACAGGGCCAATTCTGTTTTTAAGACAAAATACCAAGGCTAAGATTAGTTCCAGTTTTGTATTAATGATTGCAGATTCTTAAGGCTTAGAACTCCCAATTATTGCACAGATACCAAAATGGTCAAATGGTGGCCTATGTTGAAGGCAGGCTCTCATTTTTTTTTTTTTTTTTTTTTTGTACCAAAAGGTTGTTATCCTGTTCTCCTAGATAGTTTCTACTTCAGAAGCATAATCCATTCTCTCCCACTCATCCAGTCTCAAGAGATTTGGAGCTCTTTTGCAATAAAAGATGTGTAAGGTTGACCCTCCCTGCCCACGCTGCTCTCTGCTCAAATGGGTTGAGTCAGTATTTCCTCTCTCCCTAATTCAGCAATGGGCCAGCTGGGTTCATCTGATAGACTAAGACCCAATTAAATGACCTTCTTCAGACTTCATCTAACCAGGAAAAAGACAGTTAAGCAATGATTTAATTAATGAAGTCATAGAAGACTAGGGAAGCCGATTAGATCTTAAAACCTCTTTCCTCCATAGCAATATTTTGGGAAGTTTCTATAGTAGAGTAATTTGTCTTATGAAACTTTAAATTATATAATAGGGAACAATGTTTTGTCCTCCATCGATTGTATGGCAACCCATATGGATCAAAATTCCTTAGATGAAGAAATAAAAAATATTATTTATTATTTATATGATTTCAAAGCCCAACAAAACACTATTAAAGGTCATATGATCTTATATGTGTCTCTCTCTTTATTTTCCTTGTTATTTAGGTTTGTTTTTGTTAGTTTTTTTTCAGTATAGTTTACATACAATGTTACATTAGTTTCAGGGGTACAACATAATGATTCAACAAGTTTTTACATTATACTCTGGTAGGATGACTACCACCATACATCACTATGACAATACTATTGACTATATTCCCATGACTTACTCACTCCATAACTAGAAGCCTGTCTCTCCCACACCCCTTTACCCATTTTGCCCAGCCTCTCCGGCTACCGTCAGTTTGTTCTCTGTATTTATAGGTCTGATTCTGCTTTTCGTTTGTTTGTTTATTCATTTGTCGTGCTTTTTAGACTCCACATATAAGTGAAATTATATGGTATTTGTCTTTGTCTGACTTATTTCACTTAGCGTAATACCCCCTAGGTCCATCCCTGTTGTCACAAATGGCAAAATCCGTATCTCTTATATAATTGTTTTCACTGAATGAGGGTTTGGTATTATGTCCTTGATATACATTAAAAAGTGCTCCAAGAAACAACCAAATGAAATACAATTTTGCATTTAATGTGGGGATACAATTTGAATATGTTTTCTACTTAATTCAGAGTCTTTCTTTGATGCCCTTCCTGAGGCATTTGTTGAAGAACTCAGTTCCATGAAAAGCAGTGCTTCCCTTGAGTAACTGATATTTTTCTCCTTAAGGACAATGACAAATATTAACTGATCAAGTATCTCTTTTTTTGTTGTTGTCTTGTCTATCAGGAAGCTCAAAGACAGATGTGTGGTTCAACTTCAGTAGGAAACTGAATATATGTAGTCGGAGTTAGAAATGGCTTAACCAATGCAAACATGCGGTGTCTCATTAATAAGAAGACTAGAGGGAGGTGATTGCTGATACTGGTGTGGCTGCTCATTGATGTCATCAAAGACACAGGATTTTTCTCATGATTTTTCAGCCATGCCATTTTTGGCTGGTATCTTTTCAATCTAATGCTTAGCGCCTCATGTCACATAATGGCAGTTACAGGACCAGACCATATGTCCACATTCAGTTCAAGAGAAAAGAGAAAGGATGGGTCAGCAAGTTCTCTTCTCCCTGACCATTTTAAAAGGAAACAAAAAATTTTTCCAGAATGAATCTACTTATATCTCCCTGGCCTTTCTGGATCACGTGACTACCCCATTATCTAGCTGTAACAACATATTTTGTCTGGTTCCATTTTTACAAATGTTTTGATAGGCAACCTTAAATCTAAGGAATTGAGAAAAGTTTAAGATATGGCTCCTGCTTTCTTACTATCAGCTTAGCCTCTAGTTGAGAGTCAATTCAGGACAATAATAACAATAACAACAACAACAATAATAATACAAGTCAATAACATGTGGGTACACAAGGCATTCATCATGAAATACCCATTGAGTGATCTAAATAGTAAATGTTGAAGGATCTGGATAGTAGTTAGATAGCAAGAGACTGAAGGTCTAGATAGTAAATGCTGAAGGATCCCACTGTGATTTGGGATGAACAGGATGGGTTTTGAAGAGTAGAAAGGGTTTGAGGTATATCTTACAAGGAATGAAATAGAAAATTAAATGCCTTCTTTTGTCATTAAGCCCCAGAACTACATCTTTCTGCTGTAATTTTATTATCTGCTCACCATCTTCTTCAATAGACAATCCATTTCAGACTTTAGAGATTTTTTGAGGATCCATGACCTATCAGGTACCTGAAAATCAGAAGTCTAGTGATAAGGCAAAACAGCATTAAAAAATGTTGGAGGGTGGTGCCTGGATGGCTCAGTCGGTTAAGATTCCAACTCTTGGTTTCAGCCCAGGTTATGATCTCAGGATCATGAGATGGAGCCCCAAGTTGGGCTGTATGCTCAGTGGGGAGTATGCTTGAGATTCTCACCCTCCCTCTCCCCCAAGCTCTCCTCTACTGTGCTCTCTCTCTCAAATAAATAACAAATCTTTAAAAAAGAAGTTGGTAGCTGATGTAATGAACTAATGAATAAGTATATCTATAGGGTATAGGAATTGGATGACCTCAGGGGAAAGAGGAGAGTGGGAGACTTGAACCCTGAGGACCTGGGTCCGGTTCCACTTGACATTTACTAGTTGTGTAATCTTGGGCTAATTGCTTAACTTCTTAAGCCTTGGATTTTCTCATCTGTAAAATGAACATGGTAATTTCCTCCACATTGACTTGCAATGATCATAAAAGCTAATATCTTTGAAAGTGTTGTGCAAACTTTAATAATGAGGTACAAAGTTTTATTTAAAAGTGACACTCATTCCAGCAATAGACTTCTTTATATAGATTTGATTATTATCACTTTATCAGAATGCCCATCTAACTAGGTTCAGTGCTTCCTGTTGACTTCATACTTGGTACTAGGAAGTAAAGCTGACAAGTCCACTTATTCCAGGACTAGTAAGCATACAAGGGCCTCTGAAATAATAAACAAGTATTAGGCACTCCGGTTCTTCCATGAGTGGGCTGAGTCCCCTAGAAGGCTTAAAGAAAATCCTCAGATGTCAAGTCAGTGGAGTTCATTCCAGGTATGCACATAATGCCATCTCAAGGAGAGTTCACACCCATGGTAAAAGGGGGTTTATAATGAAGCAAGATATTACCTTACCATTGTGAGAAAGTCTGGAATCACATCTGTAAAAATGGTGTGAACCTCAGAAGAAAGTTTTTTGGGATAAGGATAGCATGGGGATGTTCAACAGTGGTTCAAGCTCTATTTGCTAGGTTTGTCCATGGGAAACTTAAAACTAATTTTGGAAAGAGCAGAATAATGAGCACCCTGGAGCTCTGATGCCACTAGCCTCCTCAAATAACTAACAGAAATGAGAAAATAGTTCATTCATACATTATAAAGAAACCACCACATGCAGCACTAAGTACTAGACAGGATGCAGGAATTTTTTCAAACCCTAATGCTGTAAATATGCAATAAGGGAAAGAATAATACACAAGTCAGTTTAAAATAGAACTGAGCAGGTCCCATCATTCTATTTTAGGGAAATCCAATGAAGTATGTACTGGGTTTCTAAAATTGTTGTAAGGAGTGTTACATGGAAATTCATGGATGCCCATCTTAGACCCATCCCACTAGACTGAGGGAAAATCTTGTAGACCATAAGTGGTTGTATCCAAGTATATCGCCCAGTATGCTTGACTAGCTGTTATAATGTTAGGGCTTAGTATCAAATTCTAGACATGGTACTCATTCTCTCTCTCTTTTTTTTTCAAGATTTTATTTATTTATTTGAGCCAGAAAGAATGAGAGAGAGAGCACATGAGAGGGGGGAGGGTCAGAGGGAGAAGCAGGCTCCCTGCCGAGCAGGGAGCCCGATGTGGGACTCGATCCAGGGACTCCAGGTTCATGACCTGAGCCGAAGGCAGTCGCTTAACCAACTGAGCCACCCAGGCACCTTCATTTTCTTTATTGTCTGTTGACCTGATTATTTAGCTGGAATAGAAGATTTTAAACAAATAGTCCAGATGGGAGACTGACACCAACAATGTAGTAGTATAATCATTTCAATAAATCTTAAGTGCTGCTGAGTACTGGTTTCCTGGATTTTCTAAAATTTACAATTGTTTCTGGAAAATGAGATAAAATTTTATGTTTATTACATTGCTCTGCAACACTCTTCATGGATTAGTTATTCTCTAGGGATTTTAGGGGACTATGA
This sequence comes from Mirounga leonina, assembly GCF_011800145.1. Taxonomy (NCBI): domain Eukaryota; kingdom Metazoa; phylum Chordata; class Mammalia; order Carnivora; family Phocidae; genus Mirounga; species Mirounga leonina. Next base: position 4,352,212 of record NW_023270244.1, read on the forward strand.
TTAACATGTTTTAACATGTTTTTAGGTACATGCTAGGTGCCCAGATCTTATGTATAGCATCTGATTTAATCCTTATGGCCAGTCCAAAAGGTAGGTTGTGATCATTTTTTCCATAGATAAAGTGGAACTTGGGTAGGAGAACCAGTTGACTCAAAACCACTAAGAGACGGATTTGGAATTTTAAGCAGAGCCCACCAATTACATAGCCTCTTCTTTTCAATTATTTGAAAACCATTCTTTGTCCACTATACCATGTGGTCTCTGGATAAATTACCAAGGATGCTTAAATGTATATATTGCTGCTTTCCTATAACTGCAATGCCTAGGAAATAGGGTTAGGAGGAATTCTGGCTAATTGGATTTTCTAATTAGCTGAGGGTTAATGTTTCCTTTAAAAATCTTGCTGAGATAGTTCTTGAAATGCACCTATCTTCTTCCTTGGCTTAGCAGAATATGGCAACTAAATGCAACTTTTTCTCTGTTCATGCCATAGTCTTGACCAGATCTCTGCTCAACTTTCATCTAATCAGAGAGCCCTTTTATGACCATACTTGATTAAAAAAAAAAAAATCACTCCCATTGTCCCCTCAGCCTTTCACCCTTGCACCGCTTTACCTTTTCCCCTCAAAGCATGTATCACTAATTGAGACATTACATATTTGCTTATTTCTTGTCTGTCTCCCTTCAGTGTAAGCTTCATGAGAGAAGGGCCTTTATAACATCCAGAGTTGTTTCTCCAGGGCCAAGGACAGTGCCTGAAATGTAGTAAGTACTCAAACAAATATTATGGGATGAACGAATGAATCCAGTTAAATATGAATTCTAACCATTTAGTCCCATTACTCAAGTAGATCGGGTTGAATCTGTGTGTGCGTGATACCCTGTGGCCTACCACAGAGCACTTAGGGTTGGACTTCTTTATACCAAAGCTGTTGCCACATGATCTGATTCTTCCTCCTGCAAACTGACACAGGGCTCCAATTTTAGCAAATCAAGGCTTCTGGTCAGTTGGAATCAGTCCATCAAGGTGTCTTACAATTTGAAGGAAAGAAGTGGTTTCTTGTGTACTCTGCTTTTTACGCTGTGCATTCTTTTATGCGGAGCATGCGTCATGTAAACACATTCACTCTTTAACAAAGGATATGCACTTTGAAAAGGACTCTGTTCTGGCGCCTGGGTGGCTCAGTTGGTTAAGCGACTGCCTTCGGCTCAGGTCATGATCCTTGAGTCCTGGGATCGAGTCCCACATCGGGCTCCCTGCTCAGCGGGGTTTCTCCTTCTCCCTCTGACCCTCTTCCTCTCATTCTCTCTGTCTCTCATTCTCTCTCTCGCAAATAAATAAAATCTTAAAAAAAAAAAAAAGGACTCTGTTCTAAAGAAAGCAGGTTCCTATTTTGTGAATCTGCTCTAGAGTTTCCTGCAAGTGCAGCATACTCACAGAGCCATCCATTTGCAGGTAACTTTCTTTCTTTTTTTAAAACTCTTGGATGTCAGATTTATTATTATTTATTTATTTATTTATTTATTTATTTATTTATTTATTTAGTGTTCAGTGATTCATTAGTTGCGTATAACACCCAGCAGTTGACTTTCTTGCGCCGTTTCGGGAACGCTGTTGCCAGCATAGTCCCGACCTTGCTATGTGACCCTGCTTAAGTGACTTTTTCCCCCTCTTGCTTAAAAAAGGTAATCTATATGCTGTTTATAGAAGATACGTGGAAGGTAACTGAGCAGTAGGGGTTGGAGAAAAACCTCTTCTGAGTAGTACTATAGATACTTGGCAGCTAAAACCAGGACTTTCAACGGCGAATTAACCGAGTGGAGTATTGGTCATAGCAAGATGCCTGTGTCTTTTGACTATAAAATAGGCCCCAACTGCTAGGTTTTCTCTCATTGTCTTCAGAGGGCAAGCGTGGTTGGGAGCATGGGTGAACTTTCAGACTGTCTGAAAACGTTCATGAAGCTCTCATTCTGAGACCCTGCATCGTAATTAGAGGGAGTCAAATGGTGGTTGAGAGCTTGGGCTCTGGTACCAGACTGCTCAGGCTTAAATCTTGGGTCTGCCACTTCCTGGCTAGGAGACCTTGGGCAAACTTCATTGTACAATAAAAGTTGGGTCTTGACACTCTCCTGCTCAAATCCCTCTAATGGCTCCCCACGACTTTAGCACAGTCTACGTGGCTGTGTCTGGTGCCACTTCAGACCTCTTTGTGGCCCACTCTGCTCTTGCCTGTTCTGCTTCGGCCTCTGGGGTCTTCCAAGTGGGCCCACCTCAGCGCTTCTACACTTGCTGGCCCTTCACCAAAAGGCTCTTCTCCCACGTATTCTCGTGGCCTGCTCTCTTGCTTTCTTAGGGCTCCTGCTCAACTCAAACCTCCTCAGAGATGCTTTGTCGATATCCTTCTAACACTTATCATCCTTGAGCATCTATTAGAAAATTCACTCTCTATTATCCATGATGCACCCTACCCCATCCTGACTCTAAATGTAAGTACATGAGGTTATCAGTGTTGTTCATGGTAGGGCTCTGAGGTCTTGAATAGTGAGTGCCTAGCACATAGTATGTGCTCAATAATATTTGTTGACTTCGGGAGTCAATATCTGACCTGAATTGTTTCCATCAGAGTCTCTTTCTCCTTGATTTGGAATTGGGTGCAAAGAGAAGAAGTCAGCAGCAGGTGCTACAACTATAAAGTTTTGTTTCAAAAGCTAAGGCTCTAATCTCAGGAAAGCAATTATAAGTTGCTCTGTGAACAAAAGAGTTGGGTCAGGAGGAGAGAGAGAGATAGAGATTTGGATGTTCCTATTATCAGGACTCTAATCCTACTAATTCTCTTTGCCTAAGAGACTTGAGTGCATTTCTGTTTCTTGCAACCCTGATCCCTGAATAATATAGGAGTGAAATAAGGTGACCCTGCATAAGAGCTTTTGGGTCCTAGAGGTACTAGATTCATAATTAATGAATACAAATACAAATTTTTCAACTTAGAACTTAATTCCAATAACATAGATGTAATGATCCCTAGTTTACCCTCCCAAGACTATATTTCTGTTTTCTACTCCCTTCAAAGGCCTTCCAATAATCTAGCTCCTCTCCCTGAACATTTTCCTCAGCATTCTTGTATGGGACACATGAAAGGTTATTTACAAATGAAATCTTTTCCACACCAGGTATGCACCCAATTCTGATAAAGAGAAAATATAGTGGAGCTTCTGGGTATTCTATGTCACCGTCTATTGCCCCAAAAGGGCCAGTTACATCTTTAATCATGTAGTAGGCTTTATAAATTTAGATCTTCAAAGAGTGGACTTCAAATTATTTTGTGGTAGCTTATTTTTCTTACGTTGGAACCAGAAATATAGCTTAGCACCAACCAATGAATTGAAAATTCTGGTCTTCAGTATCAGAAAGCAATTATTTTATAGAAGAAAATTAGGGCTTAGAGTGAAACATTTAATTGTAACCATCACAAATATTATGTGGTTCAACCCATACTTGAATCCATGATTCTACCTCTTCATCTCATCTACCTTTACCACAATCCCTCTCAAGACAGAACTTCATTTTGATGGGTTACTGGCTTCATCAAGTGTCCTGTGATGCAACCTGCCCCATTTCCCATCAAAGATCCCTTCTGCTGATAATCCTCTCCATTTTCCTGTAGTTAATTTCATCATTCTTTTGGCTTACTGGTATTATCTTTTCTACCAAAGATGGAATCTCTTTATCTTTGTACTAATAACTTCTCAATTCTTTCATGAGCTACCATTTAAATATTATGGTTTATTGCTTTTTGGATAAAATAGCTATTCACAATGATTGTGAAGTTAGTTACCCATATTTTGGGCTCTTATGTGTCATTCCTTAATTGATTTCCTCTCCTCTCATTATCACCTCTTCTTCTGGGTCCGCTGCAATTACTGACAGAGAAATCCTGATCTCAGTGGGATGAAGAGGAGAAAATTGATACTACCCCAGAGTCTTTTATACCCTGACAAATCATAGTCACAATTTAGAATGCTATCTTATATTAGATTGATTTTCAGGACCAGCTACCCATAGCAGCTGAAAACTAGGACAAGAACACACTAATTCAATCATTTGAAGATTGACTCCATTGTTTTCATTTGTCACTTTTGAGAACTATTTAACCCGAGTTGCTTTAATTTAGTTGCAAAAGTGTCTAGACTTACAGTGTAGGGGGAAAGGGGCTTCAACATTTTAGGCAATGGGAACAAAAGCTTGCAATAGGGCTGTGCTGTGTATAGGCAATGATTTTGAAACCTTGAGACATGACTAATGGATGGACATACAACCACAGGAAAGCCTAAATTTTCTGTTCTCAAATCCAGCCCTTGCAACCTCCCTCCAGAGATATTTTTGTCTCCCCACTCGAGGAGCCGAGGCATAGATAAAAATCCTCTTCTTCTGGTTTTCTCATCGTGGAAAAAAGCCCAGGTTGAAGCACTTTCCAGCTTCTTAGCCCAGTGAACATGCAACATTATGATTTTGTTCAGTTCTGAATCAACATTCTTATGTTTGGAACTATTTTGCTCTCCCATATGAATATGGGTGTGGATTGGACTTCAGCAGCTGATTTGTTTTGCATGTAGGCAATTTTGGTTTCCCCTGGCAAGTGACCTATCCCTGTTGAATTCTGGACGGTCAGGAATATATAGGAGGTGTCTGAGAGAGAGAGTCCCAAAATGAAGAAGATTTCCTAATGTGAGGAATTGGCTGGTGTGAGGTCTAATGGGAGGTTGTAGTGGTGATTCCAAAATGCCATTATTTCATAATTTGTAAGGGTATCTGCAGCACTATCAGCACAACATCTGTAGGCATCTGACCTCAGCCAATCAGTCCCCCCATGGAATTTCAAAAATCAGAGTTGAGGAAAGGGGGCCAGCCTCTCTTAGGTGGCAGAAGCAGTAAGAAGAGAGATTTGAATGTTCAGTGGTCATGTTTCTCATTATAAAGGAAAAATTGATTTGCAATGAGAAAAAGTGAAATTGACCCAGAGAGAGACCAAAGGTAAGGATGAGGCAAGAAAGCCCAGGTATCCCTCCAGCCCCTGGTTCCCACTGTTCTTGACATCCAGAGGCATGGATGTTCGATGTTCAACTATTGCTTTGATTATATAAAATATCTCCAGAAACCTTCCAATAAACTTTTTTTCCTGAACTAAGTTAGTTCCAGTTGGGATTTTGTGTATTTGCGCTCAAGAGTCCAAATTATACATATATACTTGAGAATTCATAACCAGACATCAATCAGGCCATTCTAATGGTATCTGGGACAAGGGGAAGTTTGCAATTTATCCAGTTATACTTTTTTTCCCAATCTGCCAACCACAATTAAGAGAGCAATAGGTAAGAATCACAGTTTTTCTGGTTCTAAGGGTTAGAGTGCAGTTTTCAACCGGAAGCTTCTAGATTAGCTTCTATGCACTTTGATCTCTTGTTCACCAACAAATTCTCATGGCTTCCCTTCTACTAACTGAATACAAATGACCACTGGATGGAGAGGAATGGGCAGAGCCAAACTCAAGGTGTTCTTCTAAATATCTATACCTTTTCTCCTTTTTTTGCTCATGAGATTGCATATTAAATATGGCTTTTACTTTCAAAAATAATACTCTCCTTGGTCACTTTAGAATACATGCTTCCTGGTTGTTGTTGTTGTTGCTGTTGTTGTTGCTTTAGTAGTTTAAATCCCAGTGATGGTCAGTGATGATAAGCCATTTCAGTTCTCTCTCCCCACATTTCTAGAGCATTCCAAAGGTCAAACTATTTTCAGCTCTTGGCATACACATTTCTCTTCCTTGTAATTTTCCAACTTTTCCTGCAAGGTGCATGATACAGAATCAGCTCTCACAAGTCTATAGTTGAAGGAATAAACAACCCTGCAAGAGTAAAGATAATGTTGTGAGTTGATTAAAGCTTCTGTTCCACTAGGTGGTGCTGGTTGACATGTCGTCTGTCTTGGAGTGTTTTAAAGGCCTCAATCTGTCACCATTTAGTTGGCAGTAGGAACTAGAGTCAGAGTTTATTCGTCCAAGCCAGGAATTTCTGAATCTCCGCTGGGCCTTGTCCTCTGACTAGATGTGTGGGCTTCTTAATTTCCTTATTCTTAAATAGGCTAATGATCCTGTGGAGAGGATGTAGTAAGATGTCCTACTCTATCTCAACACATCTCAGAGGCCCACTTTCCTGGAGTTTGGGGGTTGGGGGTACTGTTTCATCAGACCTAGATGGGAAAGGGGTTGTTTGGCTGAGAGTGAAAAGACATAGGTTTGGGTGACCAGTACTGGAACCTCACTATCACCTTGCCCACTGATCATTAGCATTTGTTCCCTGAACTTTTGGTGACCCTGGGTCTCTCCTTTTTTGCACCTGAGATAGCATTTTACATATGACCTTTACTTTCAAAATGTAAGAAATACTTCCCTAGGATCCTTTAGGATAGACTTACAAAGGACCTTTTAGAGAATTCATCTTTTGGCAGGATAATGTCTAATGTTGTAGTGTTCAATTTATCAGGCATCATCAGAGAAAGAGGTATCGCATACAAGCAAATTTTCCAGATAATCAAACCTTACTATTTTCCATGCCAAATCTTTAGAAAATTTTGCAGTGTTGGAGTAGATAAAAATAGTCCTGAAGTGTATTATGCATGCTGTGCTTTTTAAAGCATAATATACTAAATTTAATTCATTTAATAACTCACAATAATTTTATTTATTTGCTTGTTTGTTTGCTTATGTTCTAAGAGCTGTTTTAGTAACCTAGTATTTCTACCCTGAAAAATTGCTAAATGCTTCCACCATTCTTCCTTTCTTCTTGACACACTCCACTCTTTCCTATTTTTCAAGTTTGCAATCCATGGCATATCTTATGCTCGATACCAGATTGGCAGGCTGCTCAGTATGGGTTAACACAGGCACTATACTCCTCAACTGAAGTTCTGCATACCAATATCTTTGGGCAGAGAACCCTGCATCCTTACTACCTTCCATGGGGTTCTCTGGACTCCTGAACACTCAAACTGCAGGGACAGTTTCTTTTTTTTTTTTTTTTTAAAGATTTTATTTATTTATTTGACAGAGAGAGACACAGTGAGAGAGGGAACACAAGCAGGGGGAGTGGGAGAGGGAGAAGCAGGCTTCTTGCTGAGCAGGGAGCCCGATGCAGGGCTCGATCCCAGGACCCTGGGATCATGACCTAAGCTGGAAGGCAGACACTTAACGACTGAGCCACCCAGGCGCCCCTGCAGGGACAGTTTCTTAGCCGATGGTCTAACAGAAGACCTCACTTCGGTTACGGTCACTCTCTGAACACTTCCTTCCCATCCATATTCCATAATGGAAATAGATTTATTAAAGACACCAAGGAAATAGCATTAACATAATAAGATAGGGAGAGGGAGGAGGAAATCTACAAAAGTCAAAGTCATAATGGTAGGTTCTTAACAAAAAATGAAAGGCCAGAAAAGAGAAATAGCAGACAAGACTCCTTTATTCATAAGATTAGAAGCCCAACTCAAACTGGCTTAGGCTCCAACATTCCCCAAAGAAAGGAGGGTCTGGAAAACTTCAGAAGAGATGGATACAAGGGGTCAGACAGCCCCCAAGACCCAATTGCTCTCCATCTCTGCCCTGTTTTGCTCTGTCTTGGCTCCATGCACACACCTGACTTCATCATTCATGGCTCCCGGCAGATCCAGGCTTATATCTTCCTGGCTTGCAGTCAAATGGAGAGAGAGCTTCTCTTTCTAATAATTCCTACAAGCACCCCAGAATTGACTCATTGGCTGGGCTTAGGTCTTATGGCTCCTGAAAGTGGATTGTTATGATTGAAAAGCTGCAATACACTGATTAAGCAGATCTGGTCCACATGTTATCTCTAGAGATAAAGGGTCAAAGACCATAACCACCTAGACCTAGGATTTAGAGTTTGAGTATAGTCACTGCCCAAAGGAAAACAACTGTATTGTTACCAGTGTAGGTATAAATGGATGCTGAGAGAATAAAACCAACATTTATGCTAAAAAGCTAATGGAGATGAGCCAGTAAAGCCTGGACACTGATCTACCAACTCCTATTATGACTCAGAGCAATTCTACCACACACCAGCCATACCTTCCCACTGGGTGCCTACTTTCACCCGTAGGGTCTTTTCTCACATCATCCCTGCCCAGGCAGAATCAGGGATGGAAGAGGGAGAAGGCAAGGCAGCTGTTGAAGTCTCCATTAGCCAAACATACTGAATTCTCCAAAAGCTTTTATCCTATTTGGCAGGTTCTCAACTACTCCAGCTAATTTTTCTTTCTTTTTATAGGCTTTAAAATAGGCCCAACATCATGACTATTTCTCCAAGGACATGAATGTTGTTGAATATAAACAAATATAGCTCAATAAAATGTCTAGCCTTCTATTACTCTGATGGTCAACCATACTAACATGCCAGAGGACTACCTATGTTGTGAACCAGATCACCCTTCTCACCTAGTTCCCCACTATTGAATTAGAAGTTCTGAAAAGTTCTAGAGAACTCCATGGATATCTTCCTCCCTTTTCTCTTCCCTCCTTCTCTCTCTCCCTCCCCCCTTCCTTCCCTTCCACAAAAATGGACTGAGATCCTATGTACCAATCACTGAAGGTACAAGCATGAAGACATGAGTCAAAGTCTGACCTTGCTCACAGAGCTCACAGATAATGGCACAGACAGGTAAATGGATAGTTATAATACAGAGTGGTCCCCACTAGCATAGAATTAGACATAGGGTGGCATGAGCATAAAGATAAGGACCTTCCTACTAGAAGGGTCAGAGAATTGGTTGGGTGTATTACCATTATTCAAGGTTCTCAGGACACACTTGCCTTCTCCTGATCCCGAGGAATGCCCCCGGTAACATAGGGGCCAAGAGGGGAAGACCACAACACATCCCTCAGACATTAAAGAGCAGAGATTCCTAACATGAGTCCATGAGCCCTGGTTTTAGGGGGTGAGGATAGTGCCTGAGTTTGTGTGCAAAATTCTTCATGTTTGCGAATTTTTTTCTGGGAGAACATTTATAACTTTTACCAGCCTCAAGAGGACGATGATCAAAAGGGCTTAAGAGTCACTACTCCAGAGAAAAAGGAGGAGAGAGAAAGAGAGAGAGAGACACAATCCCTGATGAAAGACTTCTATTGTTTAATGGGGAGCCAAGGAATGAGGGCGATTCCAGCTGAGCTGGACTTGCATCATCTCACTTTCCCTGAAACCATTTCCAGCTAGAACTGAGATTCTCTAGAAAGTATACTAATAGATCTTTTTTTCTTCTTTTTTCTTTTCCCTTTAATGGTGAAGAAGCCTATTGCATGTTGATTACATGAAGTTAGGCACTGCCTATCCCCCACTCTCATCCCTTCCCCAAGGAACATTGAGCAATATCCTGACCAGGCTGCATGTGGATCTGGGCTGTGTCTGGCCTTTTGTGAAGAAGATGAGGCTTGGTTCCAGTGCCCCCTCCTCTATTCTCCCCTCTAGACCCTCATCCTCCAAACATATGTCTTTCGCCTTAGGGCCTATCCTGTGTTCCATTCTTCTTGTTCATCTTCATCCTCACCAAAGGATTAATTAACTGAGGTATTGGTTGACAATTTATAACTGAGGTATTGGTTGACAAAGGAAGGAACTCATGATTACATTTCAAGAGAAGATTATCAAGTAGATTTGGAAAGTTCTTCAGGATTCAAAGGATGGTTGAATGACTGCCAGAGGAACTGGCATTTAAAGGCATTAGAGACTCTCAATTATACTACAAAGGTGCATGCCAACTCATAAGGGAAGTGTATACTCACAGGCTGGGATCACAACAATGGGACATGACTTTCTGGGAGTCACTAGGCCTCCCAACACTGTTAAGTAAGAGAAGTGGACCAGATTTTCTCCAGTGTGTCCTCTAGCTTCAAAATGTCAGAGAATTGAATGAGAATTAAAAAGCTCAATGTATAAATAAATTCCCATCAAGCGGGGCACCTGGGTTGCTCAGTCGTTAAGCATCTGCCTTCGGCTCAGGTCATGATCCCGGGGTCCTGGGATCGAGCCCTGCATCGGGCTCTCTGCTCCACGGGAAGCCCGTTTCTCTCTTTCCTACTCCCCCTGCTTGTGTTCCCTCTCTCGCTGTGTCTCTCTCTGTCAAATAAATAAAAACAAAATCTTAAAAAAAAAAAATTCCCATCAAGCAGAAATGTCCAAATACAGAAGAGGAGATACTGAATGCCCTATCATGGAGATGTTGATACGAAAGCTAATACAACTCCTTGCACAGGGTATCGTAGAAAGGATTTGGTGTATATGTGTGTGTGTACTCATTTGTTCATTCAACAAATACTAAGAAAGCCCCATCTACCTGTTCAGCACTGATGAGTCAGCATTGAAACATGACACTGAGTTTCTGCCTTACTAAGTCTGCATTCTAGACCCGGGGCCCAGCAGGTAACACATGCCTGCAGTGGTCAGATATGACAACAGGGAGACATGGGGCCTGAGGCAAACTAGAGAGTATAAACTCCACCAATGGCATTCAAATGTGAAAATTATACTCATTTTGTGGGCCAGAATAAAATAGGTCTACAAGATGTATTTAACATCGATCACAAAGTGGTGGTTCGTGGTCCAGACAATAATAAAAGATTTATTAAGTGCTCACCATGTGCTAACATTGTTCTAGGTGCTTTACACATATTAAGTCACTTATTTCTATAATTAAGTCACTCTTATTAGGGACAATTACTACGTCCATTTTACAGATGAGAAAGCCAAGGCACAAAAGAATGAAGTGAGGAGCCCAAGTTACCTGGCCAGCCGAGAAGTCTAACATTAGACCCATTCTATGTTGCCTCCATAGATGATTTCTCTGATTCTGAACTCTTGATTATGTGAAATTGGTCTTATTTGACCAAACTAAAGAAAGTGCGTTAGTGATCAACTCTTGTTTACTTCTTTTGTACACGACCTATTTCATACAGGTTACAGTGAAGAGAGTTAGAATCCATTTTAGACTTGAGCCAGAATGACTTCTGACATTTCATCTCATTTTAAAAATTGTCTCCTCAAAAGTAGGCAAGCCCCAAAACACGCAGATTGTGTCCTTGCCTGCTGAGCAGCCAAAGGCTGGGGTGGAGCAGTGAACAAATAATCTTCTATTTTCCATGTCAAAGAAACAAATAAATTATTCATTCTTTTATCTAACAAACTTGTGGCCTTGACCACAAAGCAGTAGAACTTAAGAAGTGGAAGAAATCTGATCACACGTATCACAGTTAGTTCTATGGGATGTCAGTTGGATTTCCAAAAAAACAGTAGCTTCATGGTCAAATAACTGGAAATTTTTTGAGTTACAGAGAGTCAACCTAGATGTGTTACTTCGAGATTTGTCAGATTCTTTGCTGTGCAGTGGGAATCCATTTTGCCTTTCTTGGGTTAGGGATGTTCTGCACAACAGATCTGGAAACCTGGACCTTGTCTTCCCATCTGATTTCACTGTGGACCTGAGGAGCTTGGAGGAGATGGATGAGCCACCCAAGGTCTCACAGCTGATAAACGATAGCCTGATTTAATGATGGTACTGAACAAAAGCCCATTGGATTGTATAATCCTGATGGCCTGGAACTGAAAGTAATCTTCAAAAAGTATCTAATTTAAGCAATTCATTTTGCTAGGAGAGGAAATACAGCTCCAAAGAGGATAAGTTACTTGCCCAAAGCTTTACAAGCCGAGTCTGGACCAAAACTCAGGCTTTCTGCCTTCTCCTTAGAAGTGGACAAAACCAAAATGAATTTAATTATACCAACCAGAGTGATTGTTAACCAAGATTTTCCATGTACTGTGTAAGAGCTTCTGCTAAATGTTACAAGACCTTTACATGACAGACACTGAAATGCTGCTGTAACCTCAATAAGAAAGCAATTGAGAGGTGACTGGTGATTTCACATTAGGATTATGTGAGGAGCTTTAAAAATAATACTGATTACCCTTGTGGGGCCATACCAGATGATCTGAATCTAGAATTTGGAGGTGGGATGGTACCCTGATATCTGTACTTGTTTCTTTTAATTTTTTTAAAGATCTATTTATTTATTTGAGAGAGTGTGTGCACATGCGTGCATGAGTCGGGGGGAGGGCAGGGGGAGAGAGGATCCTTGAGCATACTCCCCACTGAGTGTGGAGCCCACTTGGGGCTTGATCCCAGGATCCTAAGATTATGACCTGAGCCAAAATCAAGAGTCGGCCACCCAACTGAATGAGCCACCCAGGGACCCCCAGCTAGTTGTACTTTTTAAAGTGCCTCAAGTGATTCTAGTTTAGACTGGGTGGAAAACCACTAACTTAGAGCAAAACAAGATCTAGAGTTGGGGAGGAGAGGACGTTGGCAGCCGAGGCCTGAGGCAAGAGTGTGCTCAGGTCATCCACAAAGAAGAGACCATGGTTCCTATCTCCTCATCACACACACACACACACACACACACACATGCACACACACCCCTTTTATCTGTCTAGTCTATCTAGAAGAGGAGAAACACCTTGTGGGAACAAGACAACAGTAAGAAGAGATGAACAAAGGGATCACTGCCTAGCCTTGGGCCCACCTGGGTCTTGATGGTGGGGATTTATGGGAAATCCTATCAGCATGGCCCTGTGGTTTCCTTCTGAAACACACCATACTCCGAGCACAGAAGTGGAAAGAACAGGCCTGGGAGTTACTTAGGACTTTGGGTAGACAAGATTGACATAGAGGACTCTCTAGCCACAGAACTAAGGGGTGACAGCAGATGGTTGATGGATTCCATGAGGATCGTTCTTGTATCACAAACACAACAAACCAGTGATAACTCCAATGAGTAGATCCCACTGCAAGTGGGCACATGTTAATTCCACTACCCAGGAAATGCTACCTGGAATGAACTCCCTGCTCAGGACAGTGCTAGTCCACTATGCTCATATCTATGTTCCTTAGATTCTTTTCTTTTTTTGCCATCTTTCAGCGATTATTTTTTCATTTCAAACAAATTTTAGACCCATAACCATCACTCCAATTATTTCTGTAATAATGACCTTCTTATACGATGTGAGATTGCCAAATCCAGCTATGACACAGCTAATTATGAACTTGTGACTCAGTGGTCAACATTTCAAGACAACCTTTAGCCATTTCCAATAAAAAGTCAGCAGGCAGCATCTTCTAGCAATTATTGTAATTTATGTATTAAAAAACACAACAGCAATACACAGATTTCTCTAATTGATTCTTGACTAACCACATGAGGATGGAATTTCATTTGGAGGGGAACCAGGTTCTTGTCCCCTTCACCTCTGATCACAGCAAGTCTCAGAATGAAGTGCTATCTGAGATTAAATTGTGGCTTTCTGTTTTTATCCTCCCTCCCTTTTTATTGAACCATCCCCCGCCCTAGCCGGAATCCAAGAGTTAGCACGTACAGTGTGCCTTCCAACTGAACTGCCTGGTCGTCTATGACTCAGCTGTCCAGAGGGCCACAGCTGGCTTGGTGTGGATTTTAAAAAACTCCCCTCTCTCAATCTCTCTCTCTCTCTCTTTTTCTCTGTCTCTCCATTTCTCTCTTTCCAGTTACACAGTGTGAATTAATAGCTAGTTCCTTCCAGTTGGCTGCAAGGAGCACAGAGGGAAACTCCTAGTTTTCTGGCTGCAGGCTTGGGCTGAGGAAGCAGCTTATAAGGTCAGTGTCCCAAACCAAAGCAGACAGCAGTACAAATAAACAGCCATGGGGAGACAGACACAGAGTCAGGAAAATCCCCTACATGACTAGACTATCAGTTTCAGCAGTGCTGTGGCTGGAATGTCAGGTTCAAGCCTGTGACATGGAGGCCAAAGTGTTTGCCTTGAAATAAGTGGTGTTCTCAAGCCTCTTTCTCCTTAGTCAGTGACCATATTTTGCTAAAGAAAGAAAAATCATGCCTGTATGGGGTGGGTGGGAAGTCAGTTTCAGATAATTACAAAAATGATGCATTCCCAGGATTTGAGTTAATTGAGGTAGAAGGACATTCTAAATTAGTAAAGAGCCTGAATTGTACAAGTTCTTGAAAGACAAGTGCCAGTGGGGAGGGGTCCTACTGGGTGGTGTTCTAAAAAAAGGATGGGTGTTTGAAGTACTAGATGTCATTTAAGTCCTGGCTCCAACTGCAGTTTGCTGGGTACCAGAGGTGGATTTGTCATGAAATCAATGAAGCTTGTATTCTGGGACACAGCTAAGGGGCACTCATAATTTGTTTGCATGGTTGTATGTTGTTTTAAAATTTGCAAAAGTAAATTGTTTTTGTATTCTTTTTCTTAGAGGGGGATCCCAACTTGTATAAACTCTAGACCTCCTAAACCTGAATCCACCCCAGTTCAGAGAGGTGTTCAGAGCTGGGGGTGCTGATGAAGGGGATTGCCTTTGGAATTCACTCTTGTTCCTGTGGATTCAGGAATAGAGGGGGTACCCAGCTGTGGGGGTCCAGCTTTTCATTTTCACCAGTGATTTAGGGCTCCTCTCTCGTCTTCCAGGCCAGGCTCCCTTGTATCCCTCAGAACAATTCACTGTGTCCCTACAGACACCTCCTAGAGTCATAATCCTTACCTTAGAAGTAAATGACAGAGTTTATATGCCTGGCACAAAGAAAGTATTCAATAAGTGCTGGCAGTCATAGACAAATTTTGGGTGCTCAGAAAGTTATCCCCTTTCATGGGTACCTCACGTCCCTGGTCATGATGATTGTCCATGGTGGGCATGTGGCTCAAGTCAGGCCTTTCAGAGTCCTTCCCTGAGTTATTTCAACTGAAACAGAGTGAAGAGGACCTATTTTCTCTCTTACCAAGGCTGTTAAGGATACGGATGCATGACTAATGTCAGATGTGTCTCCTGCCTTATGGAAAAGCTAGTCTGAGAATGAGTGGAGAGAGAAGGTCAGTAGCCCTGAGTTCAGCCAGCCCCATTTCATCTTCCTATAGGTTCATAAGCCAATACGTTTCCCCTTTCTTCTCAAGTAGGTTTCTGTCTCTTGAACCCCAAATTATTCTGGCCAATACATCTTTTATCTGGAATCATATTGTCACTGAAAAAATTTGTCCAGCTCTCTGTTTCTCTTTCATTAGGTCAAATCTTCCTCATGGGCATATCTCTGTAGGTCATTCTCTAAAATGAAATTTTAATCACTTTTATCAACACACCTCACATGAATGGATTTCTACACATCTTTGACACTTTCAATTCAACTACCATATATTGAATACCTCTGTCCATGACAACTGGCTCCTATCTGGACTAGGTGAACTACCTGGGGTCTGGCTATGCTTACACTATATAATAAACAAACCACAACTTGCCCAGGCTCTGTCACTTAAAGGGAGAAGAAACTCTCAGGCTGACCAATGATGGCTGGAACTTCTGGAATATATTAAGTGCCATGTAGATGCTAGATTTAAGATTATCTAAGAGCTTGAGGGACATTTTGACCATCATAAGAGTTAAAATACAGAACTAGATGTGTTGGGTGTAATGACTTTGCTCTCACTGAGATTACTCACAAGAGACAACTATTCCCATTAGGGATACCTTGGGTTGGTGATTTCCTGTTTTGCTAGGTGGTGTGACTGGAGGTCATCAGTTTTTACTGGGCACATGTTAAGTGTGTACCACAACTCAGACCGATTTAGTTAACACTCAAATTAGTGCTGCCAAGAATAAGATCTTTCAATTAAACAGTTAAGAATGACCTGTAACTTGCTTACAAATGATGTTTATGGTTGATTTAATAAAAGATACTATTGAAGAGCTTGAAAATAGCCCTTTTCATAGGTAGGTTATATATATATATATATATATATATATATATATATATATATATATAATCTCCAACTTGAAACCTAATTTTCACAGAAAGTAGGAAAACATGTATTTCAGCCCAGTTCAAGTTTTCACAAATTACATACTTGAAAGATCCAAATTATGGAGTGAGTGATAAATGGTAAATTACCTGAATAGAGGGTTGGGTTGGAATTGAGAAATTCCAAGTTCTTGTCTTAGCCCTGTCCTTGAATTACTTCAATTACTCTGAGCCTCAGTTTCTTCATCTGTAAAATGATAGGGTTGGACGACATGGTAACTGCCATTTATTGAGCTATAACTATGTGCTAGACATTGTACTAGGAGTTTCATGTACATTATTACATTGTCATTTATTTCTCCCTTTAATAAGTGATACTTTTTAATCTCTAATTCTGTACACATAGGAAACTGAGACTCAGAGAGATAAAGAAACTTTCTTAAGATCACATAGATAGTAGGAGGAAGAATAAAGATTCACTTTGGATTAGACCAGTCTTCAGGTCAGAACCTCACACATAACCTCTATTTGATATTATTATTCTGGAAGGATCTCAGAGATTCTTCCAGCTTTAAAGCACTTTTCCTCTATTTCTATGTAACATTGTAGTTCAGGATGAACACTGTTTCCTTGTTATCTGATTGTATTTGGACCAGATTGTGGCAGTTAATTTCCAGTTCACCCAATTGTAATAAAAATGTGATCTCAGACCTATTTATTCAATTATAACTGGCTCAGAACTAATTTTCAGTAAAATTAAGATAGACTAGTCAAGAAAACACAGATGGCCATTTGATTCTGTAACTTATTCTCCAGTTCATTCTGACCACATTACCTTTTTTTTAGGCACAAACCCCATTTATAGAAGGTGAATATTGTATTACAAAGAAATTGACTATTCTTGGCTTCTTTCCAGTTAGTACAATCCTAACCCAAACACCTGTTTGTTTCCTGGTCTCCGGTCCCTCAGCTCCACTCCGGCCACCACAAACACCATCTGACTGTGTGGTCTGACTGGTTGTTTTGGTGATGGTGATTTCAATTCTACCTTAGATCCTCTAAAAGGAAGGTTGGGATTCCAAACAAATCTATCAATAAGCTCACGTTTAGCTCCTAGAATGTTTCTAACTCCTTGAGGAGCTGAGGGCTGGAGTCGCAAAGCAATGTAATGTATGGCCCATGGCCTTGCAGGGACTCCAAATGGTGAGAGTGCAAATGAAGCAGCTGGAGATACAGAACAATGTAGAGTAAAGGGGATGTTAGGAACTCTTAGCTGCCATGGTGGAGGTGAAGGTGGACAACGCTGGTCAAGGCCTGGGCTCCGAAAGAGAGAGAGACGGAATCGAGACTTGGATCTGTTGGAGAGAAGGGACTTTCCACTTAAAAGAGGAGTAAGAGAGCCCCGGTGAACATGATGGATGTTCACTAAACTTGTTTGGTAGTCATTTCACAATACATATGTATGCCAAGTCATTATGGTCTACATCTGACATTTATACAGTGTTGAATATCAATTATATCTCAATAAAACTGAAAGGAAAAACAAATAAGACAACCACAATGAAGCACAAGGAAAAGAATGAACATGTTATGCTATTGTACCATGAGGAGACTTTCTGTGCTGAACAGACTTCTAATCAAAATCTCTGCTTAAAAACTGGAAAATTCCTGGGGCGCCTGGGTGGCTCAGTCAGTTAAGTATCTGCCTTTGGCTCAGGTCCTGATCTCAGGGTCCTGGGATCGACGCCTGCTCACAGGGAACCTGTCTCTCCCTCTCCTCCCTGCTCTTGCTCTCTCTCAGTCTCTCTTTCTAAAATAAATAAAGTCTTAAAAAAAAAAAACTGGAAAATTCAATCAGAAAGGTTCGTCAAGAGCAGAAGCCACATTTTTTTTTTTTTTTTGCTCATCACCCTGTGCCTATAACAATACTCAATACAGAATATTCAACATTTATCAAATGAATAAATAAATCATGTATCTACTTTTAATACCTAAATGCTGTATTTCATGTAGGCCTATGGCTCTCAAAGTATGGTCCCTGGACGAGCATCATTGACACCACCTGGGAACTTGGTAGAAATGAAAGTTCTCAGGCCTCACTCCAGACGTATTGAGCCAGACACTCTAGGGTTGGGGTCTGGCAGTCTGTGTTTTTTTTTGTTAAAGATTTTATTTATTTATTTGAGAGAGAGAATGAGAGAGAGAGAACACATGAGAGGGGATAGGGTCAGAGGACGAAGCAGACTCCCTGCCGAGCAGGGAGCCCGATGAGGGACTCGATCCCGGGACTCCGGGATCATGACCTGAGCTGAAGGCAGTCACTTAACCAACTGAGCCACCCAGTCGCCCCTGGCAGTCTGTGTTTTAACAAGCCCTCCAGGTGATTCCGATGTAGGCTAAAATTTGAGAACTACTGATATGGGCCAAAGCTTTATGATGGCAATTTTACCACTGCCTCTGAAATTTGAGATACTCCTTCTTCTCTTCCAAGCTTGCTTTAAAATGGTGGGAATTGGGACTATTAAACCAAAACCAAAGCCAAAAAATACTGGAAAGTACCATCTGAAACACTGAGGGCTGATAGCGAAATCTTTGTATTTTAAAGAACACAATTATAAATAAACTTAGATTTATCCATTTCTTCAGACTGTTACTTTAACTACTATGTGGAAGTGTCTCTGACAGGAAGAAGAGGTAGGACATCAGGCCCCTGTAAGGCAATGATACTCAAAAATCAAGTGATGAGGTGCCAGTTAAGATGGCTGCCTGACCCAAAGACATTTTCTCTGCCTTCCAAAAGTCCAATAAAATTATTGCGAAAGAGTAGCCTCATAAGAACAAAGCGAATGGGAAGAACACCAGGATGATACCAAAGATTTCAATTAATGTCTGAAAAACTGAAGAGGACAGAAGACTGTGGGACCTTCTTGGACCATCTTGAGTGTACTTACACTCGTTGGTAAATCCTGAGGAGCTGGGCCTGAAAGTTTAGCAAGGCTCTCTCTCTTCCAGAAGTTAATCAGCCTCCTTCACAATATTTCATAGAATTAGAGAATTTGGAAGAGACATTAGAAACTGCAGTTCTACAGTCTGCATTGAACCAGTGAGGAAAATGGGGCATAGGGAAAATAATAGATTTCCCCCAGTCACCCACTAGTAACTCACAGACCTAAGATAATAAACCGTATCTCTTTCCCAGTACACGTTCTGCCATCCTTCATTGCCTGTGTCAGATGATCAGGATTGTCAAGGCCTCTCATGACTAAGTCCCCTTTACCTGTCCAGTTACCTCTACCTCTGTCACGCTGTTGCATGAGGCACAGAAGAAAATACTGAGCGAGGGGTCAGAAGACAAGAATGCCGCAGCACTGAGTAACTGTGTTGATTCACTCAGCTGTCTTGTATTTGTGGAGGTATGTGGTGTGTTATGGAGTGGGGCGGGGCAAATGGGATGGGGTTTTTAATTTGCATTTTTAAGTTTTTCACTTAAAAAAATAATGTATGGGAATATTACTTAGTGAGGAAAAAGAGAAAGAAATCCTGCCATTTGCAACAATATGGATGGACCTTGAGGGCTGCATGAAATAAGCCAGACAGAGAAAGATAAACACTACATGATATCACTTAAATATGAGTCTAAGACAAACAAACAAAACAAAAACAGAAAAACAAAACAACAAACAAAAAAATCCTCCAGACTTATAGACATGGAGAACAGATTGGTGAGGAAATGGGTGAAATTAGTGAAGGGGGTAAAAGGTACAAACAAAATAAATAAGTTCTTGGGATTTAACATGCAGCAACAGCATAGTGACTATAGTTATCAATACTGCATTGCATAATTTGAAAGTTGCTAAGAGTAGATCTTAAAAGTTCTCATCACACACAAAAAGCATTTGTAACTATGTGTGGTGATGGATGTTAACTAAAGGTATTGTGGTGGTCATTTTACAATATACACAAATAACAAATCATTATGTTGTACACCTAAAGTGAATACAATGTTATATGTTGATTATATCTCAATAATAAGTAAATTAATTAATTAATGTATGCTCATTAAATTAAACGAGCTCTATCACAGGAACCATCAATAAATTATTCTTTAACATTTGAGCATCCTTTGGGACTCATTACTTTTTGTGCTTTAATATCCAGCTTAATATTCTTATGAATTATCAGATAATTAGGATTTCTTTAATCCTTAAACAATCAATATTCCTTTAAATATTTGTATACTTCAAAACTGAAAAAATTGAAAACATATGTAGCTATCAAATTAAAATTTCCCAAATATTTAAATATTGATTGCTAATGCAAATACTTCTAAACATTTCGTTAAAACCACAATTCTACCATAATAAACTATCTTTGGCATTTAAGCACCTAAAAAGACATGAAGACTATTAAAATGATAAAAAGCTGATATGTACCGTGAAATGAAAACTAGTTACTGTAATATTATACCTTAGATTTAAATACTCTTATTTTATTTGCATTTATTTCTATGTTTGGCTTCTGAAAGTCACAGTAATTTTAGTGGTTTTTAGTTATCTCATCTGACCAAAGAAGAAGGACCTGGGTCCAGTGTCTGAGTAATCAAAGAATTGATGTTTGACCTGTGGCAGCATCTAAGGTAGTTCTTATTCTCTGGTTTTCCAACCAAGCTCCTTTCTATAACTATGTTTCACTTATTACAACGTAAGAGTTCTAATTTTCTGTCTTCCATATAGATTTACATTTTTCAAACCTAATGCCTTTCTTTTTTTTAAAGATTTTATTTATTTATTTGACAGAGACAGAGACAGTGAGAGCAGGAACATAAGCAGGGGGAGTGGGAGAGAGAGAAGCAGGCTTCCTGCTGAGCCGGGAGCCCGATGTGGGACTCGATCCCAGGACCCTGGAATCATGACCTGAGCCGAAGGCAGTCGCTCAACCAACTGAGCCACCCAGGCGCCCAAACCTAATGCCTTTCTGAAAATGATTTCTTCATTAATTGGGCACACCTGGCCGTATCTCACACACTGTCCTGCCATTTTGAGTTGTCGATTTGGCCTCTTAGCATTACTGAAAATGAATATAAACCTTACTGGAATATTAACCCTATTGGTATTTTATCATACTTTTAAGGGCCATCTGAAGGCAGAACTTTGCAACCAGCCTACTGTGCCATTCCCTATTGCTACCCATGAATTACAAGGGGCCAAGACAGAGAGACCCCCTCTACCCTGAGCTGCTCGGAGCCTCAGTGCTCAGGACCTGTAGGGGAGGGCAGCCTTTTGCATGTCACAAATTAATACGTCATTAGATAAATGTTATCCCTCTCTACAGGTGCCACGAAGTGAAAAGTTTAGGAAGCACTGGTTGGCACAATTCATCTCCAAAGAGAGAAGGGATTGAGTCTGCATGGTCAATGCTATTTTCTAGGACAAGAGGCTAATTCATCCTTGCTTCAGCCTGGCTAAGGGAAGCCCCTTTCAGTTGGCCCTTCTGTCCTTTGATCATTGCCTCTGCATTTTATAAAAGTTTGCATGCTATTTGGTGGCATGGACTGTCCCAGACCCATCCTGACATTTCCCTGAGCCCCAAGACATGAAGGCAGCTACCTTCCAAAGGACCTTGGGGTCTTTTAATGGAGGAAAGTTAGAGAGACCCAAATCTGAGCATGATCAATGCACAGTGAGAATTGGGTGGTGAGAATCCTAACTAGCAGAACGGGATAATACATGTGCATTTTTAAAGAAGGCATGAGTTTGCATAGAATTTTGCACTTTGGTGTAGCATGTTTCCATATCTTCTCTTCCTTTATCAACCACCAATACTCCCCTTCTACATTGACAATAGCAGCGTCATCATTCTATGATCCCATTATCTCCCCATCACCCAAAAGTAGCATTTTGTTATAGGTCCTGTGGGCTTTTTTTCTTTAACAAGTCAGTATTTTCACCTTTAAAATAGGAACGATTCTCCAACCTAACAGGTAGTTGAATGGATTAAATGAAATAGTGTAAAAAGCCAAGAAACCAAAAACTATTTTTATTAACTACCGCTACTTTTCTATCATAGATTATCTTCTCAGGGTTTGTAGAACACATCTATATTTTCCTTTTTCCTTATCTTTGCTCACAGTGGTTCCCCCCCCACCCCCCACTAGAATGCCTCTTCTCTGTCGGGAGACCAGGCTCAGCTTAAATGATGCCGCCTCTGGAGCTTTCCAAAGCTTCCAGGCAGGGTAAGTCCTTTCTTTTCTGTGCTTCAGGAGTGCTTCTTAAAATCACTGGATTATGTGATTTGTGTACACATCCATCTCATCTAATAAGATAAGTTTGTGGAGTTCAGAGGTCATGTTGTATATACCGAGAGTCTCATACAGAGCCTTGCATGAAGTAAACTGGAGATGTCTGCTGAACAGAATTGAATGTTGATTGATCACTGACTGATTTTCTGTGATTGTGCAATTAAGCACACTCAAAGAGCTATTGATGAGTGGGATGAATAATTATTTGAAACACTAGACTTACTCTGATAACACCGCAGGTTCCTGGAACTGAAGAAGGGTGGGCTCAAACTATGGAACTGAATCACCTAGGAGACTCATTAAAAATGTAGACACTCCAGGGGTGCCTGGGTGGCTCAGTCCATTAAGCATCTGACTCTTGGTTTCGGCTTAGGTCATGATCTCAGGATCAGGAGATCGAGCCCAAGATGGGCTCCTGGCTCAGGGGGGAGTCTGCTTAGGATTGTCTCTCTCCCTCTCCTTCCCCCTTTGCTTCTCCACCCCCTCTCCCTGGCTCATGCACTCTCATAAATAAATAAATAAATAAATAAATAAATAAATAAATAAATAAATA